>NW_020954668.1:894360-981724 GCF_900497805.2 Vombatus ursinus | reverse complement strand
AAAAAAAAAAAAAAAAAAAAAAAAAAAAAAAAGAGAGAAAGTTAGACAAAATTATCTCTAATGCTCTTTTAGCTATAATGATTCCTAACATGTAGTGGGATTAATTTGTGAGACCTGCCAAAGCAAAAGATGTCAGGGCCTTAACCAAAATCTCATGAGAGAATAACATGGTTATGCTTTAGGACATTTGAGATAATTGTTACCAGGAAGGTAGGGGGTGAGGATGAGGAGATGTGCGTGCTTAAAAATATAAAATGGTCTTTGGTCCTGTGTAGGTGTTAATGTATATTTTATTTTCTACATATATATACATATATATTATACACATACACACATATACACATATGTATGTATGTATATTTCAAAATAACATTTGTCATCTCTCTTTTTTTTTTTTTGTGAGGCAATCGGGGTTAAGTGACTTGCCCAGGGTCACATAGCTAGTGTGTGTCAGGTGTCTGAGGCTGGATTTGAACTCAGGTCATCCTGACACCAAGGCCGGAGTGTTATCCACTGTGCCACCTAGCTGCCCCTACAAAGGATTTTTTTTTAATTAATTTTTTTTTTTTAGGCAGTTGGGGTTAAGTGACTTGCCCAGGGTCACACAGCTAGTAAGTGTCAAGTGTTTGGTCTGAGTCTGGATTTGAACTCGGGTCTTCTTGACTTCAGGGCTGGTGCTCTATCCACTGCACCATCTAGCTGCCCCAACATTTGGCATCTCTATGATTGATCAATCTTGCCTCAAATTTCTGGCTTGAGCTACTTATCTATCTACTTATCCTTTGTTCCCTTTTAACATTTTATTTACCTGTTTGGTTGTAGGTCTAAATGATATCTCCCTACTTTTTTTCCACCTTCTTCTGTCCCTTTTGCTTGTAGTTTCCAGTGCTCTGGCCTCTTTTTCTAATATAGATATTACTGGTCATGATCTGTTCTTTATTATCTGGTTAATTGTATGAAGCCTTCATTCTGTACTATAGTGAATTACATGATGTTCTCAGAAAAATTCACTTGATTATTACCATTTTGAAATTGAGTTTTATTAGGTAGGAGATGATAATATTAGCAAACATTTATATAGAACTTGAAGATTTGCAAAGTGCTTTACACACATTATCTTTTGACTTGTTGAATATTTATTTTGATCCATTTCAACAAGCATGTATGAATACCTGCTACATCCCAACATATAGACAGCCTGGCACGTATGGAAAGCCAGCCTCACATGGGGTCAGGTCCTGCCTCTGATATGTATTGACTGTGTGACCCCTTGGCAAGTCACTTAACCTCTAAGTGGCCCAAATAGCTCTCTAAGCCTTTTAAGTCGCTTAAGCCTTACTGATCATCCTCACAGGTCCAATCTGTTTGCAAGCATTATTTGTAAGTAGTCTTAAAAAGCAGAGCCAAGAAATATTTTGCTTCAACTGGGAAAATATAATAGGGTGGTTTTGTGTTACTGGAAGATTTTTATTAATATTACTACTTTTATGAATATTACTACTACTTGAATATTAATACTTAACTAGTGTTATTTATTGTTAGCTGGTGACTAGCAGGGGCCTTTAGTCAGAGTCTTAGAAATCATATTATCATACTGCCTGAGAAAAAGAAATTTAACAAGATTTTTCTGACTTCGTATAATATAGGACCAAATCCCATCTGCCCAGGTTTGCCCAGGCCTTACAGTTTGGTCCATCAATCAGTCAAAGTTTTTTACTTGTCCCTTATTGTAATCCAAGCCATGTACAAAATACAGAAGTTGCAGAACCAAGTCTTGCTTTTGTGGAGTTTGTTCACTGAACAAACTCCAGCGATATACATATAAAATATTTCATTACCTAGGCAAGAACACATATCAGTGATGTCAGACTCAAATACAAATGGATCCCTTTGGGCCATATATTGACTTAGAAAACCACAAATTAACATTATCTGTGTTGTATTGTATTTTTACTTGTTTTGTTAAACATTTCCCAATTACATTTTAATCTGGTTAAGGCCCTAGTTCAGGGACCTCAAATAAGACACCTGAGTGGTATATATACTCAAGATAAAGAGTAACAAGACCACTGGGACTGTCTAGTAGCCAGGTGCAACTTTCTTATGCTGCTTACCATATGGAAGCATAGTCTTTTGTTGGAAAGTTTGTTTAAATACAGCGAGAGTAAAACCTCAAACTAACACCAGTGCTGTAACATTCTCCATGCTCTTCTAGACTCAAGCTCACAATTATATATTTCATAACTAATTAATTATATAATTGCTTTCTAGGTGGTGAAAGTTGGAATAGTAGAACAGTCCTCAGCAGCATCAGGTAAACTGATTCATGAATACACATATATTTTATTTCCTGCTTCTGCTGAAATGAAGGCCTTGTGATGTATTGAATATAGCGTTGGCTTGACCTGTCCTCTAGAACTAAAAGCAAACCTAGGCACACAATCATTGTATATTTGTGGTGAGATTGGGAGTCCTGGATCTTGTTCCTTTTGTTCCTTTCCAAGATAAATACCAATTCATTCTATATTGATAGAAAGGAATGCCTTGTTTGTATTATAGCTTAGCAGAACTATTAACAATATTTTTAGTTCTGTTCCGCTGTCCATCCGTCCCCCTTCTCCCCAAGCACTCATTCAGAGTTTCACCTTATTCTTTGATGATTTCTGAGATTAGAGCTAGCATTTATTTTCAGTTAAATGAAACAAACATAAGTACCTGACAAAGGCAAAGCATGTTTGGGGTCCTAATAGAGATTTAGAAGTTTAGATAAGATACATTCCCAGTACTCATGTAACACAATTGAGTGGGGGGGGGGGGGAATAAGACACAAACACAGATAACTATAATATACAATAATACAAGACAAGTTAATTAGAGAAGGGCAGAGTGCTCTGTTAAGCTTACAGGAACAAAGTAGTGAACTCTGGGCAAAGGGTAGAGGAATCAAGTTGTGATTTCAGCTAAAAATTCCTTAAGTGCTGTCCACTCTGGAGAAGTATAAATAGAAGCACATTAAAGCATTTTAATTTTTCCAGAATTTACCTAGAATTAATGGTCAAATTAGGTGTCAAAACCAAAATCCTCCATCATATGCATCTGCTTTCACTATAGAATATACACCTCCATTTTCCTTTCCAGGAGATAGTTATAGGGCAATGCTCTTTCAGTCTTCAAGCCCATCTTGTCTAGCTGAGGAGTTAAGATCTTGCCCTGCCTTGCATGGAAGGAAAATTCCAGGATGATAACAAGCAACTCTCTGGTTGATTATTTAACTCCTTCTCTTTTAAAGGTGATTCAGATGATGCAGCTCCCTCTAGTTCCAGTATTCTCTCCTCTACCCCACCTTCAATGTCTCCTGCTACGAAGGAAGCCTCACCTACACCCCCGTCCTCTCCATCTGTGACAGGCAGCTTTTCTTCTCCCAGGTAAATCTATCTACTTCTACTCTCCCCTCAGGAGAAATGCACCAAATTAAAGAAAAGTAGGCCTTGATCTGTGAGTAGCACTGATAGCCACCTCTTTCACTGACTTTCTTTCCTGTGGCTGGTGCATACTCCCACAAAACCAGGAGGACTTCTCAAAGGTTGGTAGTTGTAATGCTGTATTGATACTTGGTTTGGTTCATCATAATTCTCACACATACAAAACTTCCAAATAGTTTATACTTATCTGTATAATCTGCTTGATTTAAAATTAATTTTGTTTCACAGTTCGAAGTAATTTACATCATATAGGGTTATCACAAAATCAGAATGGCAATAACTGATGTCAGCCCTTAAATACTCTTTAAGAAATACTAGGCCACTGAAAACTAAGATAAGAATTGGATTTTGCCCCTTGACTTAGCTAAGAGGATACTTCAGGAAGGATAGAGACTGGGAAATTCCAATGAGATCTGTGTCAGAAGGGTGAAAACAATCTTTGCTGCTCTACTTCCTCAGAGCCAGCAGCAGTGATATGTTCCTTCACTAGTTCCATCCAGACATGTATTCAGCTTTCATGTTCTCAAGTATATAGGCTAATTAAGAGATTAAGGAAAACATAGTCCTTAGTCTAAGAATCAAAAATCTGGAACAGATTCAATCCAGTGATGAAACATAGACAAAACCACATACTCATATATTCACACTGAATACTGAAGGCAAATCCGTAAAGTTATCCAGTGGCATTAAGAAACAAAATATTCTGATTAATGGGTTCTTCTGGGTTAAGAAAATGTCATTCTTTTCTTCTTCAAAAGTGGCAAAGTCAAGAATGTTCTATCACAGAGCAGAAAGATCTGCAACACAAACAAACTAGAAATAGCTCAGTTATTTAAGTGCAGAAAAGCAGTGCTTATTAACCTTCGGTCTTTAACCAGCATATCAAACACAGTGTCAGCACACTTTGACAGAGGCCTCTTACAAGTTCAAGTTAAAGGTAAGGTGTCTGCTGGATAACATTGACTAGGTAGGGTCTGCTGGAGCCAGCTTGACTTTGGCTTGAATTTTCAGTATAATCATTTGCACCACAGATATCAGCTACTGCTGCAAATCATGGATTGATTCGTTGTTCTATTGATTGTCTAAGCCTTAAGAAAGTGATGGAGAAAATGTCAATAATGCAATAATAAAAAGCATCAAACCAGAGCAAAGACTTGCCATCAGTCATGGAGAAAAGGTCTTAGTCTTTCTCCCCTCAGCAACAAAAGGTAGAACTAAAACAACAGAAGTTGTAGAGAGCCAGATTTTGACTCAATATAAAGAAAAACTTCCTAAAAATTAAAGGTGTCTCAAAGTAGAATCGACTGCCCAAAGAGATGATGCATTTCTGACTTTGAGGATCTTCAGGTGGAAACTAAATGACTATACTTGCTAAGGATAATGTTTGGACGAGAAGACCTCTAAGGTCTTATCCAGCTGTGAGATTCTATGAAAACAAATCTAAAGAATCAAATCACAACAAGAAAATTGACGAACATGGTAAAAGAGAAATTGAATGTTGGAGTAGAAATTTCGTAGATTTACTGCTGAAAAGAATCAGAGAGGTTAAGTTAAAAAAGGTACCATCCTGGAAAACAACTTGTGTGCACAGAGACTTAATAATTAGCAAGACCCATATATACAAAAATATTTACATTTCTATTTGTAATACAAAAATGCTGGAAACAAACTATCTAGTTATTTAAGAATGATTGAATAAATTGTAGTATATTAATGTACTGTAATAGTACTGCATTTTAAGGAATAACTAGTTGAAGATTTACACAAACTGGGGAAGATTTGTATTAAATGCTTCAGAGTAAATAAAGGTAATTTAACTAGTAACACCATGTAGGTCAAATATAGTGGCCAGTGTTCAAACCAAATTATTGAAGTACGTATGCTGCTTTTCTCTTAACAAATGATAAAACTATAAAATTCGAAAGTGACATATACCATTGATTAAATTCAACAATCGTTAAATGCCTACTTTGTGCAAGGCACTATGCTAGATATTTGGGATAGAACGATACAAATAAAATAGTTCCTGTTTTTAAGGAACTTACATTCGTATGTCAAATCAATATTGGAGAAGGGAAATTGAAGAGGAAGAGAGCACTAACTACTAGGGGGAAGAGGGTCAGGGAAAATTTTATGGAGAAGGTCTTATCTTAGCTAAATCTTAAAGATCAAGTATTCCGTGAAGTGGACATGAGTAGGAAGTGCATTTAGAAATAGGATAGCTTGTGCAAATAGAATGTTGAATTTGAGATGGAATAGTAATTCTACACTAATTTCATAAAGTCTGGGGTGGCAGACCCATAAAATGACTGATCCTGGGCTCCTTCATCTCCTTCCCAGGTATAAAATCTGATGTCCTAAGTTTATTTCACCCCCTCCTTCCAAAAGGCATGCCCTACTCAAGGCTGTCCCATGTTAGACAGCAGTGAAGTTCTAAGTTGAGGCATGAGGGCAGTCTTACTATTTTCTCATCTAAGCCTTCTTTAGTAGTACGAAGGAAAGGTCACTCAGTGTATAAGATCTGTGTCCTGCTAGTTATTTCCTCTCCATACCACTTGTCCAGGACTCATCATAGTCCCAAGAGCTAGAGGTGGGTGCCCTTTACTAAGAAAATTGTTCATTTGGGCTCTTCCCACTATCTGTAGGCTAGGTGCTAAAGTGTCTGAATTTCCCTTTGTATCCTTTTAATAAATCTATTACTAACTATGAGTGGTTTGTGCATCTTCCTTTCATAGAATCCCTAAACTCACTAATACCCATGCAACTTGTCTAAGATGAAAACACTTAGTAGTCCAGTTTAGAACATAGGGTAGAAGACAGGTATGTGCTAGATTGTGGGGTACCCTAAATATCAGGCTAAAGATTTAGTATGTTATGCTAGAAGTTCTCAAAGTATGATCCATGAGACCCTTTCAAGGGCTCCACAAGGTTAAAACTATTTTCAAATAATACTTACCTGTCATTTGCCTATTAAAATATTCCTCTCTCTTCCAACTATGTATCTGTGAGATGCCAAATTTTCTTCAGATATTTCAACCAAAACAATATATTGCAACAGATTGAATGTAGAAGCAGATATGAGAATCCAACTGCCAGGCATTTGAGATGTCTGCAAAAAAGAAATTTGTAAAAATATGTAAAACAGTGTCATGCTTCTCTCACTAATTTTTTTTTTATTTTGAAAAAGTTACTTTTCATGAAAAATGTTATGTTAGCATGTAATGGATTTATTATGTTATTAATGAATTAATAAAGATTTTCACAATGTATGTTTTAATTTCTAGTATGGTAAATATTAATATAAGACCCATGAACAAAAACTTTTTGGGGGTCATCAATAATTTTTAAGAGTGTAAAGCAATCCTGAGACCAAAAAGTTTGAGAGCCACTATTTTATGCTATTGGCAGTAGGAAACCACTGAAGGCTTTTTGACTAGGGTTTTGACATGGTCATATCTCTGCTTTATAAACATTGTTTTATAAGTTCTACAGAAGATGGGTTAGAGAACATAAAGAAGGGAATAAGCATTTATTGAGCTCCTACTATTGGCCAGGCCCTGTGCTAAGCATTTTTCTGTTTTGTTTTGTTTTGTTTCATGAAACTCATTTGAAAACAGGAAGAACAGTTAGAAAGCTATTGTAGTAGTCTAAGTGAGAGTCAGCAAAGGTCTGAATTAATGTTAGACCATGAGTGGAAAGAAAGGGAGACAGTTTCAAGATATGTTATGAAGGTAAATTCTCCAAGTGTACCATAAGGCACCTTTTTGAGTATGGTAGAATGAGGGATAATGAATAATTGTGAATTATTGTGGATGTGAACTGAGGTAAATAAGTAGGATGACTATTTGCAGGAGAAACAGGGAAATTTGAACAGGAGTGGGTTAAAAGGGCAAGATAATTAGTTCTATTTTGGATATATCGAGTTTGAGACCTATAATACATCCGGAAGGAAATACCCAGGAAGCACTTGGTGACATAATTGGTGTTCAAGAAAGAAATTAGGCTTGTATGTACAGATTTGAGTATTATCTGGCCTGTAAGGAGGATGATAATCGAACCCGTTGGCACTAATGAAATATCCAAGAGAGTATCTGTATATTTATCCCAGTTACTGAGGGAACTAATTTTTATTTATTAAACAAATAGAAGAAATTATTAATGATCAAGTAGATTTACGTGATTACATAAAAATTTAAAATGATTGTACAAAAGAAAAAGATTTTCAAGATAAAAATAAAAATAGCATACTGGGAAAATATTTATAATAACCATATCACATAAAAATCTAACTTTTAAAATGTATAAGGAAATGGTTATATATATATACACACACATATATATACATATATATATATACAACAAATACGGCATTCTTAATAGATAAATGATCAAAAAATTTAAAGAGACTATTTAAAAAAGAGGAAACAAATCACACATCACTTGAAAACATTTAATCTCACTAATTATCAAAGAAATACAATATAAAACACCTTTTAAGATACCATTCATCAAAATTGCAAAATTTGTTAAATAAATGAATGCAATGGTGGCAGATCTGCTGAAATCTCAAACTGGCAGAATCTATTTATAGAGTGCTCTATCATTCTCATTTTCAAAAGTTGCTCCTTAACCTAACAATTCCGTTATTGAGAAGCTAGCATTCTAAAAAGAATGCAATCTAGAAAGAGAACATTCTAAAAAGAATATATGTTCAAAGATATTTATGTCAGCATTAGTTACCATTGCCAAAAAGAATGGAAACTACTGAAGTGTCCTGCAATCATGGAATGGCTCAATATATTTTTGTGTATTAATATGATAAAGCTTCATGTAGCACCCTTCTGGAGTACCCTCACTCAATTTGAACTTGTAGATTAGGATACCTATGAAGGATGTCTAATTTAGGTTCAAGGTACCCTCTCGTGCTTTCACAAAATTATATATCATGCACTCCCACCTATGTGTTTACCTTTTAGCCAGAGGAAACAATAGCATGGCGCAAACATAATTACTAAAATAGCATTAGTAAAAAAAATTTACAGTGGAAAATTTCCCTCTTCCCTATAAATAATGACTCTCCCACATTCACATCAGTTGGGAGAACTAGCAAGTACAGAGATTGTGGACGAGGAGCCTATATGAGGGCAACACATGTTTATAAACAAATTAAATTGACAATGCATAACCCCTGTTGTCTTCTCATAATGTGCCTGATAGGTTTTCTTGCAAGAAAGGCAAGACATTTTATTCTTCCAAGTTTTCATTGGTCCTACTCTCTGCATGGCAGATTGCACTACCAAATAGCCATAGGCTAGGGCACTGCTGTACTCAGAAGGAGCCAGAGCACTTATCTTAGGATCTGCAAGAACCCTCACCATATCTGCTTCCTCAAAGGCTTGGCTGTGAGGCCTACCCATCTCCCAAGTATCAGGATGCTACTCTAGCTACCAAGTTCTTTTTCCTTGAACTTCCTCTTCACTAGAGAAATGGAAGGAAGGATATTTCAGGAATTCATGTTCTTTAATTCCCCTATCAGACAACACCACACTAGTATCTCTCATAGTCATGTGCTTCTACTGCAAGACGCTATTGTCATTGTCTGAGGTGAGGGAAGAAATCCCCTCCCCTAGATTGCTGCGCTTTTCAGAAGGCTCAACAGCAAGTCTTCAAAGGCAAAAAACTCTTTCCAAAGCACAGCCTCCTCCTCTTGTGTTGCTAATTTGTTTCAGAATATGGCCAGTTTGGGAGTTTTTTTTTGTGGGGGTTTTTTTCTTGGCCCCTAGGATTATGGCTGATCTGCTAGACTTCAGTCAAGTTGATTGAAGAACTTCAAGGTGTTCAGCCCGTAACAATGGCTCACCCTTTCTTATTTTATCTGGTTGTGTAGGACAGAGGAGTCAAAATGCAGGCTATCATCCTCCTCCCTCACACATTCCTGTGACAATCCAACCCCTCTCATTTTAAGGAAAGATTTTAAGAATGAGGAAACCAAGGTCCAGAAAGGTTAAGTGACTCTTCCAGGGTCACAAAGCTAGTAAGTCTGTGAAACAGGATTTTAACCTACGTCTTCTTAACTCCAAGTCAGGTCTTCTATCCCCTTATGCCATGCTCCCTCATAAATTTGATTAAGGACCTCCCCTGATCTACATCATTTTCAAGTATAATACTATTAAGATTGGAAAGTATAAAGGAGCAGAAAGAAATATGGAAAGAACTATATGAAGTAATACAGAGTAAAGAAAACAAGAAAAGTTACAGACTAAACTGACTTACAAAAGGAAAAACATTTTTTTTTCATTTTTGTTTTTTAGTCTAGACCTGTAATTTTATTAGTGTAGGACATTCCCAGGAGGAAACTCTGTCTACCAGGCCAGATCCATAACTATTCTGTAATGTAGTCTTAGAGAGTTGCCTGAGGCATAGTAAAGTTAAGTGACTTTTACCCAGGATTACAAAGCCAGGATGTACTTGACCTGAACCCAGATTTTCCTAACTCCAAGATTAGCTTGCTATGCACTACACCGTGCTGCCTCAGTACATAAATATATTGAGATAAATAGACCACCCCCCCCCCGAAAAAAGTTAAAGGAACATAGAGGGAGTAACATAAATTGTTACAAATTTTTATTCGTTAAATGTTTGTTTAATTTATATACTTGAATGTAAATAGTTTTTAAGTCAATTTAATTAGTTTGTTGATGTTCAAGTTCATAATAGATAATTCTTAAATAAAGTTCTACTATATTGGTACAAGTCATGGAATGCCACAGTCAGAATTAAAAAGTAAACATAACCCAGAAGGCAGTGGAGAGGTACATAGGTATGAGTAGCAATACATAACAAATATAAATGTGCCTTCTGACTTTTTGGACTTTAACTTTTTCCTCACTCCAGAAACCTCCCTCAATCCCTAGGTCCTCCATTTTGGGAAGGGGACCCAGACTGGCCAAACTTTATTCCCCTCCCGGCTGTGTTTCTGACTTTCCAGACTTCAGCACTTTGCCCCTGCTTGGGTATCTTTATCCCTCCACAAATACAATTTCACAGTTTTTAGCTCCCCTTTGTGTTGTCTTTCTCCATTAGAATTATAAGCTCTAGGACTTGTCATTTTGCCTGTATTAGTGTTCTTAGTGCTTGGCACAGTGCCTCGCACATAGTAAGCATTTAATAAGTGTTTCTTGCCTTGCCTATAAATAAGGAATTGTGAAGGAAAACCAGAATAAAGGATGACATCAAAGAAATATATGAATTTTTAAAAAATAAAGATGGTATTGATAAGAGTGAAGGTAATCAGTACACAATCTGTGTGCTCTAATGGTATCTTCATGATACTTTGAGAAATTGAGAAAGGCCCCTGGCACATTGTGCCCCCTGTAGTAAACTCATTGGAGGAGTTAAAGGAGAATTACATTAGGAAACTTCCTACAAGTGTCACTTGAATGAACATTTTGGCTTTAAGCTTAATGTCTCCAAGCTTCTAGTATGACTTCAATTTTCATTGGGGTGCCTGCCAGCTATTTCAAAGGATCAGCAGTTTCCCATAGTATTACTTGTATAATGAGTTTATGTTTTATGTAGGCAATGGTGCAAATGTGTACTGAAATTAAGTGTCACAATTGGTAAAAGAAATGCCGTATTTTTTTCTACTTGTTAAAAATTTTATTAATAGCTTTCATTTTTATAACACCTTCATTTTCAGATATATCCTTCCCATTTCCCTCCCCAGAGAGACATCCCTTAATATAAGGAATAGAAAAGAAGGAAAGAAAAAAAAATAATTGAACAAAACTAACTAAAAACCCTCACCAATACATCAACCAAGTTTGACACTATATAAAGGGAGGGAGATGCATTTTTTCGATTCTTATTTGAGGCAAAGCCAGAGTTAGTTTTTTAGTTGTTTTTCTTTCCATTCACATCGTCATCATATGTACGGTTTTCCTGGTTTTGCTTACTTTACTCAACATCAGATTGTTTAAGTCTTCTCATGCTTCTCTGTATTCTTCATATTCATTGTTTATTAAAGCATAATAATAAACCATTAATATTCCATTACATTCATGTACCACAATTTGTTTAGCAATTCCACAGTGGATGGACATCTACACTGTGCTACTACAGAAGGTACTGCTATAAATAGTTGGGTCTGTATGAGACATTTCTGTCTTTAACTTCCTTTAACTATATATCTCTCAGGAGAATCTCTGGTTTGAAAGGTCTGAACATTTTTTTCACACTTTCCTGAATAATGAGACCTTTTCATAGTTGTACCAGTAGCACATTAGCCACATTATTTTAAAATTGTAGATACACATTATATAGGACTGGTATATGGGAGATATGTAACCACAGCAAACAGTTGCTTATAAGGTATATGAGAAGTTATATGGTTATGAAAATGGGTAGGCAGCATACTAGGACAAAAGGGTATACCAGGTCCCCTCACAAATACTCCTTTAGCGTTTAGACATGTACCACTTTGGTATGTCATAGAAAGAATCACCTCTGGACTCTCCCAGCCAACCCAGGAATCCACAGAGGGACACTCAGAGTTCTTCAGATATCCTGAAGTAGACAATTGAGGTAGTTGGAGTGCGTAAGACAGAACACCAGTAGCCCCTCTGGAGGTTTTGAGTGAGTTCAGCATGCCTTGTCTGAACCCTGCTGTGGGCATCCCCCAAGCCTGACCTAATCCTTACCCTAAGGCTATAGCTGCAGAAGTTGAATCTAGGAGAACAGCTTTGAGGTATTGCTGGTAAATCTAGCATTTCATTCCCTTTCTGGGCTAGGAAGTTCCCAAGCACATCTCATCCCAGCCCAAGCTTTCCCCAAATTCCCAGCAGGAGAGAGCAAACTTTTGGATGGATCCAGTGCAGCACTCTCTGCCCGAGTTAAAACTGCCAAGTGCCCTTGGAATGTAGTAGCCCAGCTAGAATGAGAAATCTCAGGTCATTAGGGGGTGAGGAAGTAGGGAGGAAAGCTTTAAGCAAAATCCTGCTCAAGGCATTCCTGAAACCTTTGGCAAGAGCCCAGCACAGATATCACCCCTAAGCCTAGCAGTAGAGGAAAATAACTTAAGGCAGAGGTTCAGGAGCCCTATGGTAAGATGCAGTCCCAAGCAGATCCCAGGACCACAGCAGCTCCAGGAAGGAGGGCTCTAGTCTGGGCCACTATGCTCAGGACCAGTCAATCCTTTCTCATTTAATTGAGAAGCTTGACCCACGGGCATACCTCTTCCCCCCACCCCCAACCAATTTAGAAATGGAAGAGATTTTCAAACTCTAAATACCATGAGGAAATACCTTGGTTTGAGGAGGATGGCAAATCTATAAGTCCCTGTGAAACTGTAGAGGAAAATAAATGTCTTGACCGCTGGAACTGCAGGAGTAGATAAGAAAAGCTGGGGAGGAAAGAATGGAAAGAAAAATTGGAAACCTTAGAACAGATGGTGGAAAACCTCAAGAACTCAATGCCCTAAAATTAGGGCCATTAAATGATTAAAAACAGTACTGAAATATTTTTTAAAATCTAAGAAATATATCCAAAATAGCTTAACCAGAAAATAGGTCAAGAGGAATCTATAAGTTAATGGACTATCAGGGAGGGGAAAAGTGTAGACACCGTATTTTCAAGAAATTATAAATAAAAACTGCCCAGAACTATTTTCACTTAGCTGTTAGGAAGATAAGTGAAAATAAAATCTCCTGGTCAACCAAAATGAAAAAAAAAAATGAAAACTTTAGTAACACCACACCCAAAATCCAGAGTTTCCAGGTCAAAGGAAAAATACTACCAAGGAATCGAAATACCAAGGAGTGCGCAAGATTTATTACTATCTATAAAGGCAAAGAGTCCTTGAAATAGAATATTTCAAAAGCAAGAGAAAAGTTTACAACCAAGTTTTGTCTATCTGGCAAAACTAAGTATAATCCTATAGGGGGTAGAAATAGACCTTTTTTGAAATAGAAGATTTTGAAACCTTCCTGATGAAAAGACCAGAACTGAGTAGACTTTTTGAAATGAAAATGTGGGTGGCAAGAGAAACATCGAAGGGTACATATATTTGTTTTCATTAGAAGAGACCATACAGTCATTGCTTGATTTCATGTTAACAGGAGACTAAAAAAAAAAAGTGTGTCTTCTTAGAACTCTCTTCAGTCATAGAAAATGGTTAAAATGATGAGTTATGGGGGGTTTTCTTCTGATTCAAAGTTCCTAGGAGAAGACAAAAATGAGAAGGATGGGAGACTGTATTGTAGAGAGAAGGATGAAAAGGGAGGGGGGTGCTATTGCGTAATGCTTAAGATGATTATGTGGTCCAAAGGAGAGTCTAGGGGAGGAGGGGAAAGAGGTATCTAAAGAACCTCACTTTTATCTTAATCACATAAAGGAAGATTGAATACAATTTTTCTCATACAGTGAAACTCAAAAGCAGAAATGAGGACAAAGAAGAGCGAGATAGGGGTTTAAGAGGAAGGGCAGGATAGGTAAGGGAATAATTGTATTCAAAATATCAAATGTTGGAGGGGAGAATGTGAAGTGGAGATTAAAAGGAAAGAAAGCCTGAAAACCTATGATAAGAAGCAGGATAAGAAGAGAAGAGAAAGCTGCAACAGAGAAGAAACAGACTTTTACTGAGATCACATCAGACTCCCTCTTTTCTACCACTTTATTTGTAAAGAGGGATGTGGGAGCAAAGAGAAAAAAGTATAAGAGAATAGGTGGAGGGAAATGCACAATTAACAGTCACAACTGAATGAAAATGGGAAAATTCACCCACAAAACAGAAGAGGATAACAAAATGGAGTTGTAAACAGAATCCAAAAAATATGTTTGAAGGAAAACACTTGAAACAGAAAGATTCACAAAGTTAATATAAGGGGAGCAGAACAAAATCTATTATGCTTCATCTGAACTAAAGAAAAAGCAGTAGTAGCGATCATAATTTCAGTTAAGGCTATATTAAATATAGACAAGATAAAAAGATAAGATGGGAAGTTTCATGTTTAAAAAGCACCATAGGTAGCAAATCAATATCAATACTTAATAAATGTGCAGCCAATAACATAGTACCTAAATACTTAGTTAAATTGGAGGGAGAAATAAATAGTAAAAACAATAATATTGGATTACCATCTAAGACCTAGACAGATCTAACCAAAGGATAAACAAAAAGTTAAAGACCTGAATGTAACTTTAGAAAATTAGAAATGATAGATCCTTTTTTGATTCCAAAAGACTAGAAAAGAAATTTACAGATTGTTTAGCTGTATATGGCGCTGTTACAAAAAGCATAGAAAAGCAGATCTACTAAGCACACAATTTACTGATCATAATGCAAAATTATATTCAATGAAGGAAACTTAAAGTAAGAATTAAAAAGTAATTGGAGGCTAAATAACAATTCTAAAAAAAAAACTGGTAGGTAAAATAACAAGATATAAAAAACAGTAAAAAATTTCATTAAGGAAAATAACAATAATAAGACATCATACCAAAACTTAGGAGTTTCAAAGCTATTCTGAGGGGAAATTTTGTATCTGTAAATGCTTTCATCAATGAAAGGGAGAGAACAAATGAATGGATTGGGCAGCCAACTAAAACTGAACAACAAATAAAAAATCCCCAACTAAATAACAAAGTAGAAATTCTGAAAATTAAAGAAGAATTAATAAAGTTGAAAGTAAAAATACCATTGAATTGATAAAATTAGGAGCTGTTTTTTAAAAAGCACTAATAAAATCAATCATTACATAATTTTGTTTTTACAAGTGAGGAAAACCAAATTGCTTGTATTACAAATCAAAAAGAAGTCACAGCATCTAAAAAAGAAGTAAAGGAAATTATCAGAAACTAGTTTACGTAATGACATACTAACAAAAATGATAAGTTGGAGGAAATTAATGAATACTTTAAAAATAAAAATACTCAGATTAACCAAAAAAAAACCAAACAAAAAAAAACTGCTTACCCCAGTATTGAGGGGGAAAAAATCAAGCCATGGATAAACTCCCAAAGAAAAAAACCCATGGATTACCTTCTCAGTGCCATACCAATCAGACTATCAAAAGTTATTTTATAGAGCTAGAAAAAACAATAACAGACTTCATCTGGAAGAACAAAAGGTCCAGAATATCAAGGGAGCTAATGAAAAGAAATGCAAGGGAAGGTGGCCTAGCTATACCAGATCTTAAATTGTTTTATGAAGCAGCAATCATCAGAACTCCTTGATACTGGCTAAGAAATAGAGTGGTGAATCAGTAGAATAGGTATGTAAGACACAACAGTTAATGATAATAGTAGTCTACTATTTGATAAATCCAAAGATTCCAGCTTCTGGGATAAGAAATCACTCTTTAACAAAAACTTCTGGGAAAACTGGAGAATAGTATGGCAGAAACTGGGCATAGACCAACATCTTACACCCTATACCAAGATAAAGTCAAAATGGGTACATGATTTAGATGTAAAGATTGATACTATAAGCAAAATAGGAGAGGACGGAATAGTTTACCTATGAAATCTGTGGAGAAGGGAAGAATTTATGAACAAACAAGAGATAGAGAACACTATAAAATGCAAAATGGATGATTCTGATTACATTAAATTGAACCTTTTGCACAAGCAAAGCCAATGCAACCAAGATTAGGAGGGAAGCAGAAAACTGGGAAAGAATATTTACAACCAGTGTCTCTAATAAAGGCCTGATTTCTCAAATATATAGAGAACTGAGTCAAATTTATAAGAATACAAGTCATTCCCTAATTGATAAATGGTCAAAGGATATGAACAAGCAATTTTCAGAGGAAGAAATTAAAGCTATCTATAGTCATAAAAAAAATGCTCTAAATCACTATTAATTAGAAAAATGTAAATCAAAATGACTCTGAAGTACCATATCACATCTATCAGATTGGCTAATGTGACAAAACAGGAAAATGATAAATGTTGGAGAAGATGTGGGAAAATTGGACACTAATGCATTGTTGGTGGAGTTTTGAACTGATCCAGTCATTCTGGAGAGCAGTTTGGAACTATCCCCAGAGGGCTATAAAACTGTGTGTACCCTTTGACCCAGCAATACCACTTCTAGGTCTTTATCCTAAAGAGACCAGAAAAACAGGAAAAGGACCCACATGTACAAAAATATTTATAGCAGTTCTTTTGGTGGTGGCCAAGAATTGGAAGTGAAATGAGCAGAACCAGAAGAACATTATACACAGTAACAGCCACATTGTGGGATGGCTGACTTTGTTAGACTTGGTTCTTCTCAGCAATGCAAAGATCCAAGACAACTCCAAAAGACTCACGATGGAAAATGCTGTTCACATCCAGAGATATAACTACGGAGTCTGAATGCATATGGAAACATACTACTTGCTCTCCTTTTCTTTTGTCATTTTGTTTTATTGCTTCATTCTTGTGGTTCCTCCCCTCAGTTCTAATTTTTCTTTACATCATGACTAATGGGAAAGTAAGCTTAATATGAATATATAAGTAGAGCCTATATCAGATTGCATACTGTTTTGAGGAGAGGAGAGGGAGGGGGAGAAAATTTAAAACTCAAAATCTTATGGAAGTGAATATTGAAAACTAAAAATTAATTAATTATTTTTAAAAAAGGAAAAACCTGAGAGCCAAATGATTCACAAAGGAATTCTATCAGACATTAAAAGAACAATTCCAAAAAACCCTTTGCAGTTATAAGAAAACATCCTTCTAGTCTTTCTATGATACCAATGAACTTTTTTCCCCCCCCAGGCAATCAGGGTTAAGTGACTTACCCAGGGTCACACAACTAGTGAGTGTGATGGGTCTGAGGCCGGATTTGAACTCAGGTCCTCCTGACTTTGGGGCCGGTGCTTTATCCACTGCACCATCTAGCTGCCCCTGCCAGTGCACTCTTGATGCCTTAACTAGGGAGAGACAAAGCAGAAAAAGAAAACTACAGACCAATATTCCTAATGAACATTGATGCAGAAATGTTAAATATAATATTAGGAAGTAGGTTATAACAGTATATTAGACAGATTACCCACTATGATGAGGTTGCATTCATACCATAAATGCAAGGTTGGTTAAGCATAAAAAAGATTATAAATATAATAAACCATATTAATTTAAATAACAGAAACTATATCATTCTATTCATAGAGGCTGAAAAGACTTTCAAAATCAGTTACATGTTTTTTTTTGTGAGGCAATTGAGGTTAAGTGACTTGCACAGAGTCACATAGCTAGTGAGTGTTATGTGTCTGAGGCTGGATTTGAACTCGGGGCCTCCTGACTCTCAGGCTGGTGCTCTATCCACTGCACCACCTAGCTGCCACTTACATGTTTTTATTTTAAAAAATAAAAAACTTTAGAAATAAATGGACCTTTTCTTAATATAGTAAATAATACATCTCTAAATCCAAGAGCAAACATATAACAGAGAAAAGTTACAGGCCTTTCTGATAAGATCACATGTAAAGCAAGAATATCCATTATCACCATTGCTACCCAACATAGTGCTAGAAATCCTAGCTTTAGCAAAAAAGACAAGAAAAAGGAAATTGAGACAATAAGTATAGGTAAAGAGGAAACAAAACTATTGCTTTTTGCAGATGATATATGGTATGTTTAGGGTACCCTAAAGAATGAACCCAAAATTAGTTGAAACAGTAAATTCACTGAAGTTGCAGTATGTGAAATAAATACATATAATCATTGACTTGTATGTATGTATGTATGTATGTATGTCTAACAAAATTCAGCAAGAAGACTTAGAAAGAGAAATTACCTTCAAAATTATTATAGAAGCTACAAAACACTGGAGAGTTTATGTACCAAGATTCGTCCAGAAACTATAAAAGGCCCTTTGCAGAAATATATACTGACCTGAATAGGAAAGTATTCTTTGCTAATAGGTAGGTTATGTACTTAGTGTTGTGCCAAAGTCCCCAAAGAACATTTTATAGAGCTATAAAAAATAAAAATGAAGCTCATATGAAAGAAGAATAGTTAAAAAATATCAAGGATAACAATGAAAAAAAGTGGATCGGAAGGGGAGGAGGAATCTATCAGTACCTCTTCTCAAGTTACAAAACAATTTGGTATTGATTTAAATAAATCAATAAGTGGAACAGCTTGAGTACACAACAAACAAGCAAGCACAGTAGCATGGTATTTGATAAATGCAAACACCCCAGTTACTTGGGGGGAGGACTCATAATTTGACAAAAACTACTGGAAAAACTAGACAGCAGTCTGTCAGAAATGAGGCATAGACTACCTTAAAGGCAAAATAAACTCCAGATGAACATCTGACCTAGATGTAAAAGATCACGTCATAAACAAGTTAGAAGTGCAAGAAAATATGGATAACAGAAGAATTCATGACTGATAGAGAATAACATACAAGATTAAATGGACAATTTTGATTACATAAAATTTAAAAGTATTGGCAGAAACAAATCTAGTATAGTTAAAATTAAAAGGCATACAGTAACTCAGGGAAAGGTCTTAGGAAATTTCTTTAGTAAAGGTATTTAGGGGCAGCTAGGTGGCACAGTGGATAAAGCTCTGGCCTTGGAGTCAGAAGGACCTGAGTTCAAATCCAGCCTCAGACACTTGATACTTACTAGTTGTGTGACCTGGGCGAGTCACTTAACCCTGATTGCCTAACCAAAAATAAATAAAATTTATTTGAATCAAAATATAAAAGGAACTGAATCAAATTTATAAAATTGAGAGCCATTCCCCAGCAGGCAAAATGGTCAACAGAAATGAACAGGCAGTTTTTTTTTTCCCAATTACATGTAAAAACAATTTGTTAATACTCACTTTTTAAAATTTTGAGTTCCTGATCCATCCATTCTGGAGAGCAATTTGTAACTGTGCCCAAAGGACTGTAAAACTGCATACCCTTTGACCTAGCAATATCACTGCTAGGTCTGTATCCCACAGATTCAAGAAAAAAAAAAAAAGGAAAAGGACCATATATACAAAAATATTTATAGCTGCTCTTTTTGTGGTGGCAAAGGAGAATTGGAAATTGAGGAGATTCCTATCAATGGCTTAACAAGTTGTGGCATATAATTGTGATGGAATACTGTTGTGCTATAAGAAATGATGAGCAGGATACTTTCAGGAAAACCTGGAAAGACTTACGTGAACTGATGCTAAGTGAAGTGAGCAGACCCAGGAGAACATCATGCACAGTAATGTCAATATTGTACAATGATCTACTGTGAATTACTTAGCTATTTCCAGCAATACAAAGATGCAAGACAATTCTGAAGGACCTGCGATGAAATATGTTATCCACCTCCAGAGAAAGAACTGATGGAATCTGAATGCAAATAGAAGCATGCTGGGGTTTGTTTTGTTTTTTTTTTACTTTGTTTTTCTTGAGGTTTTTTTTTTTCCCGCTTTTTCTTTCACAACGTGACTAGTAAGAAAATGTTTTACATGAGTACACGTGTATAACCTTTATGAAATTGTTTGCCTTCTCAATGATGGGGTATGGAAGGGGAGGAGGAAGAGAATTTGGAACTCAAAAAAAATTTAAACAAATATTAAAAATTATTTTTACATGGAAAAAAATATTAAAATTCAAAATAAAAAAAATTTGAATTCCAAATTTTCTTTCTCCTTCCCTCCTCTCCTCTGTCATTGAGAAAGCAAGTAATTTGATATAGGTTCTACGTGCACAGTCTTAGAAAACATTTCCGTATTAGTCATGTTGTCAAAGAAAACATAACCAAAAAAAAACCCACAAAAAAGAAAAAATAATATGCTTCAATTTTCAGACTCCAGTTCTATTTCTGGAGGTGGATAATATTTTTCATCAGCAGTCCTTCAGAAGTATCTTGGATCATTGTATTGCTGAGAATAGCTAAGGCATTCACAGTTGATCATTGTACAATATTGTTTGTACAACGTTTTCCTGGTTTTGCTTACTTTACTTTACTTCAGTTCATGTAAGTCTTTCCAGGTTTTTATGAAATTAACCTGCTCATCATTTCTTATAGCACAATAACATTCTATCACAATCATATACCAGGGGCAGCTAGGTGGCACAGTGGATAGAGCACCAGCCCTGAAGTCAGGAGGACCTGAGTTCAAATCCAGCCTCAGACCAAACACTTGACACTTACTAGTTGTGTGACCCTGGGCAAGTCACTTAACCCCAATTGCCTAAAAAAACAAACAAACAAAAATCATATGCCACAATTTGTTCAGCCACTCCCCAGTTGATGAACATACCCTCAATTTCCAACTTTTTGCCACCACAAAAAGCTGCTATAAATATTTATGTACATATAAGTCCTTTTCCTTTTTTTTTTTTTTTTTTTCAACTTTCTTTGGGATACAGACCTAGTAGTTTCTGGGTCAGAGGATTTTATAACCCTTTGGGCATAATTGTAAATTACTCTCCAGAATGATTGGATCAGTTCACAATTCCACCAACAGTGCATTTGTGTCCTAGTTTTCCTATATCCCCTCCAACATTTGTCATTTTCTCTTTCTGTCATATTAGCCAATCCAGTAGGTGTGAGACGGTATGTCAGAGTTGTTTTAATTTGCATTTCTCTTATCAATAATGATTTAGAGCATTTTTTCCTATGACTATAGATAGCTTTGATTTCATATTTTGAAAGCAAATAGGCAGTTTTCTTAAAGAGAAACCCAAGCAATCAACAACCATATGAAAGAATTCTTGATACCGCCAATAATTAGAGAAATGCCAATTAAAGCAGCTCAGAGGCTTTAACCTCATGCCCATCAGATTGGCCAAGATGAAAAAAACAAAGGAAAATGACAGATGATGCAGGGACTATAGGAAAACAGGTACATTGATGGTAGTTTTATTAATTGGTGCAGCCATTCTGCAAAGTAATTTGGAGCTATGCATAAAAATGTGCTTACCTCTTGACCCAGCTATAATACTAGTACTACTAGACCAATATCCCAAAGAAATAAAAGGGTTCATATGTACAAATATATTTGTAATGACTTTTTTATGGTAGCCAAAATTTGAAGATTGAGGGGGTGTCCAATTAGGGAATGGCTAAATAAATTAGCCTATATTAATATATTGTGCCATGAGAAATAACAAAATGAACAATTTCAGAGGAAACTGGGAAGACTTCAGCTGATGCAGAGAGAGAAAAACTAAGAGAATAGTTTATACAAAAATTACATTATAAAAACAACTTCGAATAACTTTAGAATTTAAACAAATCCAAAAGATCAACGATAAAACATACCACCTGCTTCCTGACAAGGAACTTAAGAACTTAACTGAGGAACTTAACTGAACTTAAAATCCTGAAAGAGACATGCATTTTTGGACATGACCAGTGTGGAAATTTGTTTTGCCAGATTATTCAGCAAGGTATTGAGGACTTTGTTTTTCAGGGTTTTGATTTTAAGTTTACTCATTGGTGAGGGAGATGTGGATTAGGGGAGGGATAGATTAATAAAAAAAGAAAACCTATGAGGTCTAACTAAGGCTCAGCTTGGAAAAATGGAACTATTTATCAAAGGTATGCTTCATATCCCATGTGATAAATGTATAATTTTATGCTAAGGAATTAAAGAACATGTGTCCAAAAAAAAAGTGAAATGAGAGAAAAGAGCTAAGCTATACATTTATACATTATTCTTTTATAGGATTGTGTAATGAATAACTTATAGCGTACACATTTTCAAGGATTAAAATATCTTAAGATATTGCTCGAATATGCTATATTGATTATAAAACTTAAAATTATTAAAATTATTTTAAGTTTAGAAGATGGAAAGGAACATACAATATGGCAGAGTAACTAGCTTTTTTTCCCTTTCTCTTTTCTAGTCAGAGTGCTGGTGTTGAATTAATGGGACTACAAGTAGATTACTGGATTGCCGCTCAGCCCGTGGAAAAAAAGAAAGACACAGAAAAGAAAGATCCTTCCACTGCCAAAAATACACTGAAATGCACTTTCCGGTCTCTCCAAGTTAGCAGGCTTCCTAGCAGTGGTGAGACAATAGCCACTCCAACAATGTCAATGACTGTTGTAACAAAGGAGAAAAACAAAAAAGGTAAGAAGGGAAACATGAACTGGGTGCACCTTATACACCATTGTAGGACCTGGGTCTGCCCTAAGATATGGAACAGTGTTGGAGATCTCCGTCTAAACACCCATTCCATTCTATTCTAATTGACTCTATTTCTTATTCTCCATAGAGACATTCCCATCTCATCTTCCCATTATAGTGTAATCTCTCCTTATATACCCAACCATATTCCCCACTGATCATACTTATAGCAGATGACTTAACCACATACTTTGCTGAAATCGTTAGACTATCCAAAGGAATATCTCAACTCTCTTCTCAGAAATTCTCAGCATTATACACGTCTTCTCTGTCCCTACTATCTCAGACTTTCTTAGGTCATCACAATACTAAAACTGTCTTCCTTTGACCCTTCCACATGTCATCTTCTCCTCTATTACTGGTACTTCATATAAAAGGTGTCTAAACTCAGGTTTCTCCATGTTTTCACCTCTTGGTCTCTCCTTCCTTGTAATCTGACTTATGTTTCCACTGATGTATCACTTCTACTCATCTAAATCCTTTCTTAATCTTCATCCTCATCCTTTACAGCGTTTGACACTATTTATCACACCTCCTTCTGGATACTCTGTCTTGCCTTTTTCTCTTTCAGTCAACTCCTCTGTCTTTTTCATTGATTTCTTGTCCTCTTCATGATACGTTAACAGAGTTGATTCCCCAAAAGAGATCTCTTGGCCCCCTTCTTTCTCTCTCTCTTTCTGTCTCCTCTTTTCTTCTCTTAAAGTCAGTAAGCACTTAAATGCCTCTCAGTGCCAGGCACTGAGCTAAGTAGTGGTGATACCAAAAAAAAAAGGCAAAAAAGTCTCTGCTGTCAACATTGTTTCTCATTGTTTCAGCAACCATCTTTCTACAAAATCACTTCTCAATCCATATTCCCAGTCCCTACTTCTATTTTAAGTTCCAGACCCACATTTCTAACAAGTCTTTCTTTAGCTACTTCAAATTCAGTACTACCACTATACCATAATTTCCTTGAAGTCATGCTGGTGGCACAGTAGACAGAGCATTGGGTTTAGAATCAGTAACACCTTAATCTAAATCCCACCTCAGACACTTACTATCTGTGTGATCCTGGCAAGTAACTTAATGGCTCCCATCCTCAGTTTCCTCATTTGTAAAATAGGAATAATAATAATAGCACCTGCCTCACAGGGTTATTGTGAGGATCAAATGAGGTAATATTTGTAAAGCACCTAGCACTGTGCCTGACACATTGTAGGTATCATATACATACATACATACGAACATATATATATATAAATGCTAACTATTACTGTTATTATTAAATTGGGATTTGTTCTGGTTTTATCTTTGTATCCTCAGCACTAGCACAGTGCTAGCACATACTAGGTGCTAAATAAATACTAGTTTAATGAACAAATAAATGTACCAGACTGAGTTTATCATCTTTTCCCCTAATCCTTTGGCTCTTGACTTTATTTGTCTCTCATGTTAAAAACCAGTGTTCACTTTGGCTTTTTCCTTTCCTTCACCTCTTAATGTCCTCCTTACCTCACAGCTTTGCTGTGAGGAAAGCTTTTTGCAAACCTTGCAAGCTGTCTGTATTATTTGCTAAATCCTGTTGATCCTTGGCCTAAAATATCTTGTTCCTTTGTCATTTTAATACAGACCTTCTTTACTAACTACTTAGGATATTGCAATAGCTCTTAAACAGGTCCTTCTCCTTCCATTATCTGTACTCTGTAATCCATCCTTCATTCCACTACTAGACTTACATTATTTATGTAGATCTAGTCATTGCTCAGAAATCTTCATTGAGTCCCTGTTCTCTACAGTCCAAAGTCCTTTGTCTAAGATTCAAGCTTCACTGGGAATACAATTTAATGTAGGTCTTTCTCATACTTCTTTCTTCCACATATATTAAAATTCCACATATATATATAAAATGCACATGTAAATGTACTTTAGGCAAATTGAACTTCTTTACATTGCCCAAGTGTACCCTGTTCTTTCCTAGCCTTAAGACTTAGCGTACATTGTCCTCTAAGTTTTGAATGTCAGCTCCCTTCAATGTGTTGAATTTCTTGCTATTCTTTACATCTCATATTCCACTTCTAGGAAGCCTTCCCTAATTTCCCACAGTTGGTGTGATAACCTTTCTTCCTTCAAATCATATTTTGTACTAGGTGTTGCTTTGTATTACTATCATTATTATTATTAATTGTATGATTTTCCCACAAGCTAAGTTTAAGGACCATATTTGTTTATTTTTATTTGTTTGTTTTGTTTTTTTGTGAGGGCAATCAGGTTAAGTGACTTGTCCAGAGTCATACAACTAGTGAGTTGTATGTATCTGAGGCCAGATTTGAACTCAGGTCCTCCTGACTCCAGGGCCAGTGCTCTATCCACTGCACCGCCTAGCTGCCCCTATTTTTCTGATTTTTGTATCTAAGATTACACTTACACATTACTCTGAATGATGTAGCATTTGAGATTTTTTTAAAAATAAAATCAAGGAATCATTCTTTTTATTTTATTTTTTAGATATTTTATTGATGCTTTTTAAAAAAAAATTTAATAGTCATTTCCCAGAAAACAACACCCCATAGAGTCCTCTTAGAAAATTTCCTTGGAAAAACAGTTAAGCAAAACTAACATAGTCATGAGATTTAACATCCTACTTTCAACAAAATCATCCTTTAAATAATAAATATTGAATTGAGGAATTGCACACTAGAACTTTTAGCCCTCCAATATTGACGATAGTTCATCAGATGGATCTAAATAAAACGTTGGATTTAAATGGAATTTGCATCAAAACTTTATGAATTTTTATGCCTTTTTTGTTTTTGGATTACCTGTGAGGTGAAATAAAGACTGCTTTATTTCCAGTATTGTGAACTTTCCACCAGAGTGGAGAACGAGATCTGAGTTATGTTCTAAGACTCCCAGACGAAACCCTGGGTGATAGCAAAACAAGTCAAAAAAAATAATTTATTAAAAGCCCCCAAGATTGAATCCAGTCTTTGTAAACTCAGAGCTTGTAGTTTGGTGCCAGAGATTGTATCTAATATACAAATAATGGGAAACTTCAGTTACCCTTACTGAATTTCTGAATTTTTTCCTTTGCCAAAATCAGAGTAATTCATAATTTCCTGATTTTTAAGAAAGCAAATGTCAAAAAGTTCAGAAGAAGGCTAGGTAAGATCGCGTCAACTAAAGTTTTACAAGTATGTCAGCTTAGTAGTATTGATGAAGAGCACTTAAAAATAGAGTTGTAAAGACACGAAGAAACAATTCAGGAAAAAAAGAAAAGGAGGAGTTTTCTAAATAGACCAACATAGGTATATAAGGAATTAATCAACTTGGATTTTTAAAAATAGATAAGATGGAATCAAAGGCAAATAACAAAGGATAAATACCAAAATATGGCACTGTTTTGTAAAAAATAGTATTTAAAGAAAACTAATACTCAGGATGCACTGAGGCTGTTGAAGAAGAGTAAGAACAACAAAAAGGGGAAAGGGGACTTTTTAGCCATATTGAGAGAGAAAGACATGTCAAAGAAGGAAGGGAGTTGTTGCAGAGTGGATGGAACAACAGAAAAAGCAGAGCTGTCCTACATCTTGTTCTGCTTGGTTTTGGGTATTTTGTTTGTTTGTTTTTTTGGCCACACAAAGTTATCTTTGTACTGAAAAGAAATGACTGATGGGTAGCTGGCATCATCAAAAACAAATTATGTCAGAATAACTCTTTTCCTTTGTCAAGTATACTAGCCTGGTAAACCAGGAGGATACCATAATTAGGTTTTAGCAAAGAATTTAACAAAGTCCATCCTGCTACACTTGTGGGAAAGTTGGAACATTGTGGGTTAGACCTTAGAACATTTAGGGGTATTTGGAACTGGTTGAATAGTCAGCCCCAAAGAACAGCCATGAATGGTTCGATATTAGAGATCCCTAGTGGACTTCTCAAAGGAATCTGTGCTTTAGATGTTTGCCAATGAGTTATATGAAAGCATGTTTATAAAATGTACTTATTGCAAAATTATAAAGGATAGCCAATACATTAAATGAGAAAGTTATTATCTAAAAGCATTTTAAAAGGCTAGTTCTTAGTGTTATATCCAATAAAATGAAATTTAATAGTAACAAATGTATCATGTTCAGATCTGGGTAACACATTTTTTAGGAAGGACTTTCAAAAATTTGAGCATACCTACAGGGGGACAGCCAGAATGATGAAATTCCTTGAGTTCACACTATGAGAATGGATTCTAGGATTACAGCTATTTAGCCTAGAAAAGAAGAGACATAGAACATGAGAGCAGTTTTCAAGTATTTGAAGTGCTGTCTTACTAAAAAAGGATTTGACTTGTTCTTAGCCCCAATGAGCAGAACAAAGAGCAATGAATCAAAGTTATAAGAAGCATAGTTAGGCTTGATGTAAAAAAAAAAAAAAAAAAGTCCAAACATCTAGAGTTATCCAAAAATGGAATAGCCTACCTCAGAAGATAGTGGGTTCGCTTTCTAGGTCTTCTAGCAAAGCCTATATGATAGTTTGTTAGGACTATTATAGGAGGACTTTCTGTATAAGTATATATTGTGTGGCTTTCCAAAATCCTTTTCAATTCAGAGATTCTTAGGCTCTGTTATTTTGGTATGGGCATTATGAGGGTTACTAGGTAAGTAGCTCTCTAATAGACTTGCATAGTAGTCTTCTTATGACCAGAAATGTTTAGGTTAATAATCTTTAAAAAAATGTAATGGGAGGCAGATACAGAGATAAATCCAATATGACAGAGTGACAGAAAACAGTACTGCAAGTTCCCCTCCAAAACTCCTCCAGTAAGATCTAGAAAATGCACCAGACTGAATCTTGATTGGGAAATCCAAGACAAAGTTACAATGAGTCATTTTTTCAGCCAGGTCAGCGTAGAGACAGAGAAGTCTTCAGACAGTAGAGACAGAGTATAGCCAGGAGTATGCTGCATGCCAAGACAGGAAGAAGCTATGCACCAGGGAAAAAAGAGATCTCAGACTCAAACCAGGGCACTCTGATACTTATACTGGGGCACTACATTGGGAGCAGGGGCCAGTTGGCATCTGTCACCTACTACCTAGTTCCAGGTCACAGATCCAGGGTGGACTAAGGAGGAACTTGCCAGTACAAGGGTGGCATTTGAGAGTGAGGAGCAGTTGTGTGCCCTAGGCTGTGTACCAGAGAGCAGCAAGTTCAGAAGCAAACAGCAACAATATGGCTTATGTCCCAAAAGCAGATCAGGGTGTCAGTTCCAGCTTCTAGCCCAGTCTGAAGCCTGCAGAGAAATAACCAGGGCATTTAATACCAGACCAAAAGGAAACACCAAAGAGAATACCAAAGGAAAACCTGAAGTTCTATTATTCCTAACTAGCAGAGCTTCCAAACTGACTGATAGTGGCTGAGACAAGAAACAGTGTGCTGTTGCACAGACCCAGACCTGGGTCAGACACTTACAGTGCTCAAACCAGAGGGGCTAGCTATCAGATTTTGCCCTGGACTTTACACAGGTACCTTGCAGCTGCATTATCTTAGCTGCTTCTAGAACTCAACACTCAATACCCTCATAAAAATAGCAGCAAGCCAACCCAGATCTTCCCTTCAGAACCACGCAGATCCATGCCTTAATATGAAATCCAGAGTCAAGAAGTAGATCAGAAGAATGATGAAACAAAAAAAGAATCCTACCATAAAAAGTTATTATGGCAACAGGGAGACTTAAGACACAAACCCAGAAGAAAAGAACAACTCCCAATAGTCTACAAGCAAAGCTTTAAAGAAAAACATGGCATGGATACAAATTCACCTAGAATCCTAGAACAGATGAAGCAATTTTTAAAAAAATTTTTAAGTTTAAAAAGGTTTTGTCAATGAAATAAGGGTGCTAGAAGGAAAAATGGAAAAAGAAAAAAGCTGTGGAAAAAAAGAATTGGAAAGGTAATTAACAGCATGGCTTAAGGGATCTAAAACTTTACTCAAGAGGCAGCTAGATGGTGCAGTGGATAAAACTCTGGCCATGGAGTCAGGAGGACCTGAGTTCAAATTTGACCTCAGACACTTGATACTTACTAGCTTTGTGACCCTGGGCAAGTCACTTAACCCTGATTGCGTCACCAAAAAGTGGGGGAGAAATAAAAACCTTACCCAAGCAGCAAAACTCCATGAAAATTAGAATGGAGCAAAAAGAAGCCAAAGATTCCACATATGACAAAAAGAAATAAAAAAAAACAAAGTCAAAAGATGAAAAAATTGAAGAAAATGTAAGGTATTTCATAGCAAAAATAACTGAGCTAGTAAATAGGAGAAAAAAATTAAGAATCTTTGGACTACCTAAAATCCATGACTAAAAGAAAGAGTCTAGATGTCATATTTCAAGAAATCATTAAAAAAAACTGTCAAGATGTCTTAGAACTAGAAGGCAAAGTGGAAAGAGAAGGAATCTACCAGTCACCTACTAAAAGAAACCTCCAAAACTTCCAGGAACATGCTAGCCAAAATCCATTGAAGAAAAAATATTGCAAGCAGCCAGAAATAAAATTCAAGTATCAAGGAACCACAGTCAGGATCATACACAATTTAGCAACCTCTACCTTAAAGCAGCAGAGATCTTGGAATGTAATATTTCAGAAGGCAAGGGATATAGGCTAATAGCCAAAAATAACTAACAAAACATAACATAAAACTAACAAAACATAACATAAAAAAAATAACCAACAAAACATAACAAAAATAACAGCAAAATTGAGTATAATTACACAAGGGAAAAAAATAGATCTTTAATGAAATAGAGTACTTCTAAGCATTCCTGAGGAAAAGACCAGAATTGTGTAGACTTTAAGATTCAAACACAGGAGTTAAAAGTAAAAAGGTAAACATGAGTGAGCAATGACAAGGTTAAATGAATTCTAATATGGGGATATGATGCATATATCCCCTCTGAACCCTAATTAGGGGTCAAAACAGAGTCTAATAAGACAAGGTCTGGGAGTGATTCTGTCATATAGAGAGGAGACTAGGTGGTATAGTGGATAGAAAGCTGGACATGGAATCAGGAAGACCTGAGTTCAAACCTGGCCTCAGATACTTACTACTTGTGTGATCCTGGGCAAATCCTCTCTTTGCCTCAGTTCCCTCAAATGTAAAATGAGAATAACAATAGCATCTACCTCACAAAGTTGTTGTGAAGATCAAATGAGATATTGTGAAGTGCTTAGCACAATGCCTGGTACATAGTAGAAGCCATATAAATTCTTATTTCCTCCTCCCTTATGTCTTGGGAAAAAATGGAAAGGGAGGGGAAGAGGTTATAAATAGGGGATGCTCTACGAAGTGATGAAGGGGATGGTTTCAAAGAAACCTGGAAAGACATATGAACTGATGCAAAAACAATTTATACAATGACAATAACATGGTAAAGATCAACAACTTTGAAAGAATTAGGAACTGTGATCAGTGTACTAGCCAACCAGTTTTCCAGAGGACTGATGATAGAATATGCTATCTACCAACAGAGAAGTGAAGGGCTCAGTGCAGAATGATGAGAGATACATTAGATATACATTTATGTATGTGTGTGTGTGTGTGTGTGTGTGTGTGTGTGTGTGTGTAAATTTGTTTTGCTTGACTATTTATGTTTGTTACACTAGTTTTGTTTTTCTTTTGTTCTCAGTTTGGGGTTGGGGGATGTTAGGGTAGGAGAGAGAGTAGGTGGATTTTGATTGATGAAAAAATAAAACATAAGTTTTGAAAAATAGTGGAAGTTATAAGAATTCAATTCAAAAGACATTTATTAATTGTCTACTACAAGCAAAGTACTGTGCTAGGCAGTGGGCACTACCCTCAAGGATCTTACTTTCTACTGGAATATAATGTTTTTCAGGTAATACTGCTATCCGTACTGTTTTGTACAATAAAATGCAAAGTTAAAAGAAACAAAAATAACCATTTATCCAAACACAAAGGAAGTGGCAGGTTTATAAAAGACGGAGTCAGAACTCATTTCATCTCCATAAAGAAATACATGAGTACGGCTGAATTGTCCATATGTACTGTCAAGTAGCCATGGTTTTGTCCATTAGTCTGGTCTTTACCTCTCTAGCACAGAGCTCCAAGGACCTCTGAGGGTTGCATGGATAAATTTCAAAGAGCCTATGAATTTACATCTTCATTTTCACTAATCTCTAACTGAAATTTAGTATTTTCCTTTAACTATGATTTTTTAAAAAAAAAAAAAAAAGAAAGAAAGAAAAGGAAAGGAAACATTCTGAGATGGGATCCATAGACTTCACCTGACTGCCAAAGGGGTCTATGATGCAAAAAAAGTTGATAACCCATGCTGTAGAAGCTTATATTCTATAATATGCTCAACTTTTTAAGACAAAGATGATGCTGTGGATGGAACATGAACTAGTGTAGTATTCTAGTAGTAGGGATGGGCTCTGTTAAATCATCTATACTTTTTTACCCAATCTCCCTAAAGTAGCTAAATTGTGTAAGATTAGGCATATGGTCTCACTGATTGTGCAAACTCACTGACCTATTTGAGGTCCTTGGAGACCATTGCTAAGACTAGAGGGTCTTCAAAGAATTAGATGAGCCATTCATCGTTAAAAGTAATAGATCTTCTTGTTTGAGTGGAGGCCACATGACTTAATTGGATATACATAAGCGAGAATTAAAGGGTAGGCAGGGGTAACAAGAGAAGGGTACTGGGACAATATGCTGTCCTAATACAGGATCCACACACCTCTTCCATCCCCCAAACTAGGGCAGCAACTGATACCTTAAAACTAGGTCTGCCCACTGACCTTTTACACTGGTAATTGGACTATGAAAGCAAGACAGAGAATAGAAGAGAATGAATGCAAGTAAGGGTATTGCCAGGTAGTCTCAGGCTTTGTGAACTTTAGGGTATGGCAAGAAGAGGTAATTCACTGTGCTCCCTGGCACTTCTAGGTCTAACATTGGGCCAGTTGAGGTGTTTTATAGGTGAGTCTGATTTACTTTCCACCTTTGAGGTCATAGGCAAGGAGCTGTAAATCATCTAGTAAACTCAGGTTTTTAGCTTGGAGACTTCTAAACATAGTAGATCAAGATACAGAGAGTTCCAAAGAAGGCATAGGGCAGGAAGGAGAAGGCACCAGGTAAAAGAAGGATATGTCCGGAACATAGACAACTTTTCGAACAGAAAGACTAGGCCATCCAAAACAGCTTTTTTCCAGACCGTAACAAGGATGACGTACATAATATAAATTCCTATTATAAATTGGCACCATTTCATTTTCTACTGCAAATTAAATAATTTTGAGTATTGCTATGATTTTGTTTTTTAGTAATGAAAAGGAATGTACCATCTCCCTTTTCAACACCTACCCACAGTTTCTCATCTACAGATTTGAGCATCAGAATTTAAATATTAAATCGATGCACAAGATAAAATTTGCTTTGTTTTTCCTAGTGATGTTTTTGCCTAAGAAAACAAAAGACAAGGAAATTGAGTCTAAGAGTCAATGTATTGAAGGAATTAGTAGGTTGATTTGCACTGCAAAGCATCAGCAGAACATGCTACGGGGTAAGTGCTGAATTATTTCCTAATAAAAACTTGCACAAACTTCCAGAAAGATCTGTGTTTCCAGAAGAGTCATAAGTTCCTAACACACTTTGCAATTGTAAGCATTCTTACTATCCTTGTATCTTCCTCAGTACTTCAGTATTTTGAAAGAACCACTATTTCGTTGGAATTGGTATTTGAAGATTCTTCCAGCTTAGATCACAACCCTTCCCTCTGATTTATTTTAGATGATCATCATAAAAAAATCCTTACGGAGTAGCCAGCCTACAGATGGTGAACTTCTCTGAATTTGAATTGGTCCTTGAATGGCAGACAAAAAAATATTTCACTACATCTTAATTCAAAACCTTTCCAACTTGGTAGGACCTGCCAAACCTTACATTTCTCTGGCATGGTCTCTAAGAGCACAGGGTGCCCTCCATGCCATAAAAAGTCATTGAAGGAAGTCAGTGGAGCCAGTAGTTAAAATAAGACTAAGGTGATCTTTTAATCATATTCCAGGTGATAATACTTCTTTTATGGCTGTACATAGTATATTCTCTATCTTTTCTCTTGACACATCACCTAAGAGATAAAAATCAAATCTACCATTATATATTCTCTGTTTTCTTGATACATCACCTAATAGAAAAAAATCAAACCTACCATTATATTACATTTTCATCCCCAATGGGAAAAAAATGTGATGATAATTTAAAAAAAAAACTGTTAGACATAAAAAGAAGAACATTCTGAAAATCCCTAGCAAATCAGTTAACTTGGGATTGTTTTAAATGCTACGTAATTACATGATCCCCAGAAAAATAAAAGTACTTGATATAATCCTGGGTAAACAGTTGAGCTGGAAAACTAACAAAATCTTAATTTTTTATCTTGTATTATGCCCCTCAAAGTCTCTCTTCATTCATGTCTAACCTGGAGTAGCAGATTATGAAAGTGAAGTGGAATACTAAAAAAGCCAATCTTATTATTTTACAGTTAGAATGGTATGGGCTAGGGATGTTATATCCAAAGTTTACCAGAGCAGGGAATTTGGTTTGGCTTATGCTTTTGAAAACCTGAGCTCTTGTTTCCCTCTCTGTCTAGTTCTCATTGATGGAGTGGAATGGAATGACGTCAAGTTCTTTCAGTTGGCGGCACAGTGGTCTTCCCATGTCAAGCATTTCCCTATCTGCATCTTTGGACACTCCAAATTCAATTTCTAGATTCGTGAAAGAAGGTGAACAAGCCAGGAAAAAGTGAGGGATGATCATTCTCACTGGAACTGTCAAGTGCTGCCTGTTTGCTGACTGAAAATCCCTCTGCTTTCTAACCTGCAGATGATTGACTGCTTTGCTGGAATGTTTTATGAATTACTTTTCTATTAATATTTCAGTTTACTACAAGGGACATACCCTTAAAAACACAAAGAAAAAAAACAGTCTTAAGTATGAATGTACTTGTAACCTAAAAATTAATTGGAACAATTCCCAAGCTGGAGAGCAGAGTAACTGCACTGCTTATTAACATTAAACATGTTTGAGGGAAGATTTGGGGGGAGAGAGTAAGGACAAGATTAAGATTTGAGGATCTCATTTAGGATTTTTTTTGTTTTGTGGGAAAGGGAAAACACTGAAGAAAAAAAAAAAGATATGCAACTTGAGGTTTCCAGATGGTTCCTTTCTACCCAGAACTTCAGAAACAGGAAATATTTTCTTGCTCTCCACCATCCTATCCATAGGGAAAACAAGATCTGAAGATTTCTCAAGTAGCAGTAGTATAAAGAGTAAGTCACTTGCATCAAGTTATAGATTACATCTGGCCTGCACAAACTGGGAACCACTCAGCTCACTACATCTCAAAGGGGGTAGAAGGTAGAAGAAAAAGAGGCTCCCAGATAAAAAATTGAGTGAGAATTGCCTAGGGTGACTCACAGTCAAGATGGAACCTGACTTAGTGCTCCTACCTGGAAAAAATCCCAAGGGCAAGAGACTCAAGAACAATACCACTCCAGATTCAAACCACCCATGTTCCTTCTGCTGCCAGGAAGCTGCTGCCAGTGCTTGGTGGTCAACAGGCCTGCTGCTATCCTTTAGAGTTTCCACCAACTCATTCTTTTCAATAAACCTCCAGCCTCATAAAGAAACTTATATTTTTAGTAGCAGATTTTTTAAAAATGCTTTTAAATATGTATATTATGATTTTCGTTACCAAAAAAAAAGGGATGTTTCTGTTTTTAAGTCTCAGCATTACTTTGGTGACCAGTAACTGAGCCAGCTATGATCTTTAGGTCATACTTCTGCATCCCCGTTGTTGGAGTATTAACATCCAAACCTTGCAAGCAGCCTTCTATACTACTTTCTTTACACCTCACAGGTCATGCAGTTTTTCCTGTAGAACTCACTTCCCTATGTTTGGTTAAAAAGCACTGTTACTACCTTGTGGCTTTTGTTAAACAACCTAAAATGGGTCATATACACTACCTAAAATGAATCTGTTTGTCTCTAGATAGGTATTTTGGTAAATTGTTTTCTCTCCTTTTCTCACTCTCAGTGCCCCAGTTTGTTCGGTCTCAGGCTACTGGCCTAGACATAGGATGATGGGGATAACGTTTTATCTTAGTGCTGAATCTAGGTCTCCCAGGAAAGTAGGAAATCTATGGCATTCATTTCCCCCAGGGACCTTGAATTTCTTAGCCTTTCTCTTATTAGCACTTAGTATCATTTTCCTGAAGAATGTTTCTGTGCATCTTCAAAAGTAACTGTCCTGTGTTTGTGGCTGTTACATGTGGATGCGTCATCTGCACTTCCCATAATTCTTAAGGGATTATGTAAAATCTGTGTTGGGGGCTGACCAAAAGAAATATACCAGCAGCATGAAAGCCTACAATTCTTTAGAAAATACCCTATGCTTTCTCTTGGTGAACACACTTCAGAGGATATATGTCAGTTTTATTTTATAAAGCCATAGAATCAGTATCTAGGATTTCTTTAAACTTGTACTTATGCTGTTAGTACATCTACAGCATAAATACAAATTGTTGAATTGTCCACACTTTTTCACCTTAAGGAAAGGCTTAGACAGATTTTTCCTAAGCTTAACAGTCTCTTTGATATTGTGAACTATGTACTTTTAAAGCCTACGATAAAAATCTTATTAGATGACAGAGTATACCTTCTGCACAGTCCTTTGGACAGTGGAGATGTTAACACAGCAAGATTTCTCTGGATCAACATATTTAAGTTTTAGATATAGATATATAATATTCTAAAAGGTGCACTCCTGCCCTCCCCATCTAGTCCTCTCCAACTCCTACAAACAACCAACAAATGAGTTAGCAGACCAACTTAAGAAATAATTCTCCACTTAAAATGCAGTGGCATCTCTGGTAAGGATGTAGCTCCAGGATCCTTGTATTAGAATTGCTATTATCACTTAACCTGGAAGGAATGAATAGTGATGGTTTTACTCACTTATGCTTTAGGCAAGAACTGAGCATTTCTGATAGGTCTTCAAGAATTTACCCAGTTCATTTGTCAGTCTAAAAGAAATTCCGTACACTCATCTTCTGCCTTTATAGTAAAGACTCTCCAGCCTCTCTGTCCTACTATAATCATTCTTTTTACCTGGATGGAATTAAGTAAAAAATATGTCTCATTGTCCCAATGCATGCCTTTGCTAACTGTGGAACTTGTATCTTACCATGAGTTAAGAGAAGAGAGTGAACAAATTGTTCCATAGTCCTTAGGACAGGATTCTGGTCTGACAGGGAAATAAATAGTAGGCTCCACAGTCCTTCGGAGTGCCATAAGCCAACATTTCCAGGATTGTCAGAAGATACACTGAATCTAAAGAGAGCCTTTGATGTAGCATTTTTTTAAAGAAGTAAATGAGAAATAACATGTTCAAAAAGAGGCCCAACAAATCATGGCTGTCAGGCTTCCAAAAGAGATTATTTCCAGCTTTATCAGAAAATTCATAACCCAGTAACTGGCAGGCATGTGGGTTGGAAAGGAGAGGATAATAAAGAATCACAGAGTTGGAAGGCAGCTTAGAGGTCATCTAGTCCAACCTTAGAGCAGCCTTAAAGCAGTGTTTCCTTTAGTCTTCCTTTTCCTACCACCACCTGTTTCCCCAGCAATCTAAAATATACCTAAAAGCCAGCTGTGTATACTTGATTAGCAAAAGAAGCATCCTTGTATGGTTCTGAGAACAATGACTAAGTGAGTGACTCTGATTTCACATTTAATTGATCTTTTGTGATTAGAAATATCTCTTTGGGAGATCAGAAATCTATGTCTATAATTTATGAGACTAAGCCCCAACTTTCTTTGATTAAATGGCCATTCTAAGGGCAGACCAACAGAGAAATCTATGAAAGCTTTGGAAATTTTAATATTTAGCAATGAGGTATTTGTAAAGTGCTTGCAACATAGTAAGTGCTTACTAAATATTTATTCCACTCCACTCCCTATTGAGTACAGGAGATATGGGGAGGGCCAGATAAAGAAGAATGGAAGTTGGTATAATATTTGTTTTTTGTAATTATTAAAATAATTACTTAAAATGGCCTAAAAGTAGGCCTTTATTTCTCTTTCAGTTAAGGTATTTCCATGGTAAGAAATGGAAACTGTTTACTTTTAGGATACAGAAGTTTTCTATTTACCAAAGAGTTCTGCATGCTGCTGTGGAACACTGGAATTTCCTGAAAGCAACAGGTTTGGGAAGAACCTGAAAAACATTTCTAGTGAGGCAGTGTGTATTTACAATACTTGTTTACTGTAAAGCTCAATTCTTTCTCTCTTCTCTCTTCAGCATCTCAACAAATATACTGAGCCTCATTGGTGTCTCAAGAAGGTTTCACTTCATGTTAATCCAGCAACAGTAGTAACAGAAGAGCAGTATTGTATGTGATACAGTGCAATGGGTTATTACTACTCTGAAATGTTTCTTCACAGAGTCAGAGTCTTTCAAGCTAGAAGGGAAGCTGGGATTATGTATTTCCTAGGGGAAGAATAGGAGCCACTTTTGCATTTGGGAAAGAAGCATTGAAAAGATGAGAGATTCCCAAATTCGTCTGTCTCTGTTATCTGTGGTTTTCTGATGATATACCCTCTTACACCAGACTGACCCTGTTAAGTTCTTTGAGGACTTGATGTGTTTCTTGTGTCCTGTGAATTTTCTTTCTGTATAACTGCTGTGTTTAACTCATATTCAGTGAAGCTCATTTCCATTGAGCATTAATTGGATTGTATTTCATTCAAATGGAAACAATCCCCCAGAAAGAATACTAGAATGTCTTGAGAAGAGTCTAACTGAGATAGTGTTCTGAAGTAGAGTTTTGATTTTAAGTTATTTAAGAGCTCCTAGCATTTTGGGACCTTGGTCTCATGTCTTTTTATATATATATATATATATATATATATATATGATACAGCACTTCTTTTAAAAAAAAATTTGGACCCCAGTTTAGACCAATAGCATTTGACTCCTCTAAAGTTGGCATTTGAGAGCCACTCTTTTTGTTTTTTGTTTGGTTTTTTTTTTTTTTGTTTTGTTTTTTTTGGTGAGGCAATTGGGGTTAAGTGACTTGCCCAGGGTCACACAGCTAATACGTGTTAAGCATCTGAGGCTGGATTTGAACTCAGGTCCTCCTGACTCCAAGACCAGAGCTGTATTCACTGTGCCACCTAGCTACCCTGAGACCCACTCTCATGATCTTTGTACCAGGATAAACAATAACCTTAACAAGGTAAATGCAAAATATTTCACTTCCTATCCTGAATCAAAGGAGCATTGTCTCCAGAGTTGAGTCTTGCTGTTTGAGTTTGATTTCATCACATGGTTTCCAAAAAATGTCATTTTACTGATTCTATTTTGTTTCTTCATAGGCCTAGTGTCTTTGACTACTAGTTGGAAGAAAGAGAAACTCTTTCAGTAAACAAGAGAAATTTGTTCTTGGTGCTGTATTTTCAAGGCTATCCCTTTGTATCCCAGCTTTCATCTTTTACACACACATATATTCTGTCCAGTAGCATTGAAAACCAGAGCTATAAAAGTCATGCCTAGAATTAGAAAGCAAGATGTATACACAAAGTCAGGGGTTGACTGAGTTAAAGCAAATAGGGAAAACCATTAAATTATGCTTGGGAAAGAATTCTATCCAAACTTATGTGGCCTCAGAACTTACTGCCAGAGCAATATGAGTCAAATTCAAGCCTTCTGAGGGAGCATTTAGACTTAGCAAATGTCCTTGAGGGAAATTTATTTTACCACCTAAACTGCTCTCTGGCCTGTTCGTGTAAGATTTCATTGTTAAGTCTCCATTTGGAGACATTGAAGTATCTTTTGTTTGTGGTCCCTGAATCAATTTCTATTCTTATTACATTATGATTTGTAAAGAATATATTAATTAGTTCTTCCTTTTTACGTTTGTTTGCAGTATCTCTGTGCACTAGTTCATGGTCATTTTTTTTATAAAAGCTCCATGTGGTACAGAGAAATATGTATAGTCTTTTGCTGTCCCATTCAGAAAACAACATGAATCTTTTAACTCTAGTTTCTCCAGAAATTTATTGATTCGTGTTTTCCTTTTCATCTTTCTGTTTGACTTATCCAAAACTGACAGAAAAATATTGAAGTCTCCTATCACAGTTGTATTACTGTCTGTGTCTTCTTGAAACTCAGATGTTTGCTTTGTGAATTTGGATGCTAAGGCATTTGGCACATCTAAATTCATTACTAATATTGGTTTGTTATCTATGGCTCCTTTCAGCATAAGATTATTTTCTTGTTTCTCCTTTTTTATTTTTTGAGTATTTGTTTTTGTTTTGTCTGATAGAATGATGGCAACTCCTATTTTTTTAGATTCACATGATGCGTAGTAAATTTTTTTCCATCCATTTTATTTTGTGTATGCCTTTGTTTTTTAAATGTGTTTTTTATAAGCAATAGATTGTAGATTTTTGTTTTCTTATCCAATCTGTCACTGTTTTCTTTTATTTAATTATTTAATCCATTCACATTTAATTTATAAGAGTTCATATTTCCCTCCATCTATCTCTAAAATTGGACATTTTTCTTTTTTCCTTTTTTTGGGGGGGAGGGGGCAGGCAATGGGATCAAGTGACTTGCCCAGGAACATGCAGCTAGTAAGTGTCAGGTGTCTGAGGCCAGATTTGAACTCAGGTCTTCCTGAATCCAGGGCCAGTGCTCTATCCACTGTGTCATCTAGCTGTCCCCACGATTGGACTTTTTTCAAGTTATGATTTTCCCCCACTTCTGCCATAAACAGTACAGTTTTTACTTCCACATCACAGGGGTTAGGGGCATAGCACCCTGGCTATCTGGAAAATCCGTGTAAAATTTTTTGACCTTTTCTTTGTACCAGAGAAGTCTGATTTTTTTCCTTTTCTTTGGTGGGGTGTTTAAAATCCCTTATTGTAAAATTTGAGTTAAGTATTTGGTCATAGGCTCTGTGTTGTCTTCTGGCCTTCACATGTCATCTGCAGCTTCCACAAAATTCCTATTTAATTTCTTATGCCAACCTGTGATGTATCAAAACCACAATGGGGAAAATCACAATGTGGAAGGGATAACTATATTATGTTCATTCAGTTACTTTAATCTTTTTTTAACCCTGTTCCCACTGGCCCCCAACCCTGATCCTGTCTTCTCATTCTCTAAATCCTTTAGGGTTTTGTTTATTAGTTCCTTTCTCCTGCTTTTATCTGTTTATATATTTCCACATCCAATTTTTTACTCTTAGATTGATTCCTCCTTCCTTTTAACAATTTTTTGCACTGCTTTCAAAAAAATTTCTTTCACTCTTTTCATTATCTTTTCTTTCTCTAGACTCTCGTTCTCTGATTTATGGCACCTGTAATCATCTGGTCTCTTTCTTTTCTCTGTATTCTTCTTACAAAGCTTCCAAGGTATGCATTGTAGATTCTGTTGTCTAGGTGCTTTCTGCCACTGCCTTGTAGGTCTAATCCCTGGGATTTCTCTTTTTCATGGTGTCTTTCAGAACAGTTTCAGTTATGCAGGTGTCAAAGAGTACATTGCCCCAGGGTGAGGCACCTTTCTCCTACTGATCTATACCTTCTCTTGTTGACCATTTTTTCCCCCTGTATCTGCCTGGAAGTCTCCCTGGATACATGCTCTCCTACTCCACCAGGTGACAGTTGCCCCCAAAGATTCCAATTCCACCCTTCTTCCCTCAAGACAGGTAGATTTTTCAGGCACCAAAATCCCTAGGCTTCACCTAGGGAATTTATTATCTGTGTTTTCTTTCTCTAGACCCTCATTCTCTGATTTATGGCCCATATAATCATCTGGTCTCTCCCTTTTCTTCATACACCTAGAGTAGATTCCTTGTCTCCCTTCACCCATAGGAGCATTCATTTTCCCCCTCCTCCTCACCCACTCCCCTGTAGGCTCTTCTCTTTCTGAGACTACAAGGTCACATTCCCCTCATTGCTAGCCTTTGATTTGATGCCAATGTATCTCTCCTCTGTATTTCCCTGATCCTCTCCCCCAGCCTTCCCTGTACCCTCCCATGTTGTAATGTAGTCCCATAGAACAAGCATTTACCTGTAGTGTGTCCATCTGTTTGTCTTCAGCTTCTGTCCATAATGATCCCTGTCTACCTCTTTCACTGATGCCTCTCCCAGATTTTTGCCTTCACCCCTCTCTCCTTGTGTACAATTAGAAGTCACTTACTGTTCTTTCTGTTGTCACTCCTTTGTTGGCAATGTCTACATTTATTCATTCCTCCTGTATTTCTGCTTTTGGGGATGTTTGAAAAGCAAATAATCTCTTTAGTTCTGGTCTTTTTTCTGAAAATGTTTCAAACTCTTATTACTGAATGTCTATCTTTTGTCCTATATGGTTAGGGTCAGATTTGCAGTTTGCTTTTATTATTTCCTTCATTATGGTGTTTAAGACTTTTTGTCCTGTCATGTTGTTCTGAGAGACCTGTGATGTTTAGGTAGTCATCAAGATCCATATGTTTTGCTTGCATAGTGAGCATATTTTTTTTTTAATGTTCTTTTTTGCTTCTCTTTTCCTGGATTGTCTTTCACTTCTGTGTATTTGCATTCCCAATTTTTTGTTCCCTCTTTAGTTTCTTTGATGAGGCTTGCCCTTGCAGTTTCAAAGTTTTCTATTCTGCTCAGTATTTTTGGCTGTGCAGGACATAAATTTTGCTCTCATAATTTTCATTTGTCTTTTAAATCACTCAGGAGCAGCGTGTTATGGTTCCATCTTCTCAAATTCCACAGGGTGCTCTATCTTCTCAACTTTTGGATCATTTCCCTTCATTTTATAGTATTTATTCATAGATGTTTGAATTCATTTAGTAGAACTAGAAGCTACATTTTCTTCTATTTTTAATTTTTGCTGTTGATTTATCTGTTTATGTTCAAGGTCTTTGAGATTTCTTCATATTGGATGGAATCTTTAGTACTTTCAGTCTCCCCCACAGGTTCCCCCCCGCTTATTTTCTTTATTGTTCATTTTTGACTCTCTCCCCTCTGGTTGTGGTTTCCTTGGGGCTGGATCTCAAAACATCACAGTCTTCTCCCACACTGGGCAGTTCCTAGTTCACCAGCCTAAGTCTTTGCCTTTTGGGTGGTCAGAACTGGCCCCAACTAGATGCTGTGTTTTCCCCTCAGGCTTGGTTTTCCCTCAGAAATTTAGTAGAGTGCTACCAAACTCACTATATACAGTGTCCTGTCCTAGTAACCTGTCCCACTCCCTCCCTTCCTAGCACTATCAGTTCAAATCCTGCTTTCCCCAGCACCACAGTTCAGAGCTTTGCAGCATTAGTACTCCTGGGTTGCAGCTTCTGGCAGGCTTTTGCTCCTGAAGGGCTATGGCCAAGCTGGCTGTTGAGGCAAAAAAAACTTCCTCATCCTGGCCCCAATGTGTTTATGGCTCTGGAGAGAGAGAAGGGGCACTAGGATGTAGGGGTTGGATTTTGCCCTCAGCTTGTATCTTGGGTCTGTAGATAGAAGGTAAGGAGAGAGGTACTAAATGAAATCAGGGTCAGTGAGTGTCAGTTCCTGGGTTTGAGGTTGTTTGGTTTTTTTTTTTTTAACCTTGTTTTGGATTCTTAGTGTCCTAGAACATAAAAGCAGCTGAAGTCGCTTTATCTTTGGTGCATAATTTCTGTTTCGGAGAGGTTTGAGAGAGGACGTGGAGATCAGAGGAAATATATAGTCTGCCATTATTTTTGTTTACATGACAGGTATTATGTGATGTCCTTTGTTTTGCACCTGAACTTCTCTCATTTCTCCTAGAGCATATTAATATTCATTGCCTAAATCAAGAGCACTTTCTCCTTTCCAAGAATCAAGACAGAAATGAATTTGTGTGACTCCTGTTTAGTTAAGGATGTCTTTATCATTTAAAAATGAAAACCTGTAGCATCTGTCGAGCTATTAGTCCTGGATGGTAGGGATTTTAGGAGGCTGAAAGTATTTAGATAGATTTTGAATGTTTATATTAAAAGGTGATTAATATCCAGGGATATAATTTCATCCAAAACTGTAACCTTTTGCCCATTTCTTCATTTTCCTTTTATCAGATAGCTTTCATATTATCCCATTTTTTTTGATGCTACTATTCCACTTCTGACCTTAGGGTTAAAACCCTAAACAAAAAAGAATCTTCATTTGGGAAAAATGAGGATGAAGGAATCTACTTCCACACATAACTTTATACCTATTGAACAGCTTTAAATGGAAAACAAAATTCATCCTAAGTCCTTTAACTTTTCTAATCTCTTGAGAGAGGCATTGAGTTGAATTCCTCAGTTTTCTGTTTACCCTTTCTGGTAGTGAAAGGAAACGAAGATCAGGACGGGTTTTGTTTTACCTCTTGGGGAAAACCATATAAGCCTCTAGTAGAATCTCCTTCCCTGATTCTTTAACCCATAATAAACCAAAAGCAGAGGATAAATATGTATTTAACTTGGACCTAGTTTCACTACAAATATTAATGGTGTTATCACTTGCTGCCAATTTAAACTGCATAAATTCATTAGTAAAGCAGTTTACAATTTACTGTAAGGATCTTGGGCATAGCCTTTCCTAGAAAACACAAACCTTTAACCCTGCTTTTGAACCAAGCACTAACAAGTAGCATCAGAAAAGGATTTGCTAAGCTCCATATGCAGGGTTCTTTGATCCAGAAGTGATTGAAACATTCAGATATCTTAGACTGTATAGTTTACTCTAAATCACTGTGCTTCAGGAAATAGTGGTAGATTTGCACTTTGTCTGCAGCTGTGCCCTTAATCTCCTTCTAATCAAGGAGGTCAAGTCCCATCAGAAGTGTCTTGTCACTCATGCAAACAGAGATTTGGGTATCTTCTTTAATGCTTGGGAGATTAAAAAAAGAAAAACATTTTCAGCCTCCCTGTAAACTCACTAGCTTAACTGTAAATTAGATCATTCCTAAATCCATCTTTCAAAAACTGCTGTTAGAGGTTTTCTGAATTGCTCTGATTCTTACACCTATCAAGATATAACTCTCACTCCCTCTCCATAGCATCCTATACAGGTTTTAAGTAATGAGAAAACGTTACTATTAGTGATTTTGTTTTTTGTTTTTTTTATAATCACCAACTCATCTCACCCACCTTTGTTCCCTTTTGGAAACATACAGAAAACCTTTGGTGGTTCATTTCTGATCCTACTCTTTGCAATAACAAACTGAGGGATCAAGGAATGGTCTAGTTATTCACTGTATCACTTGGGCCACTTCGATGTGCTTCATTTTCTCATTCAAGAGGTAAGGATGATAATACTGTATTTATCTTCTGGAGATATTCTAAGGACTTTGCACACCTCAAAGGAAAACTATAGAAAATAAAAGGAATTCAGTAAAAGATCACCAGCGTTCCAAGAGCTGACATGCAGGAAATAAGGTCAATCTCTGAGAGCTGAGTTACTGAGAGGAGGCCTTGCCAGAATTAAGTAAGGAGGCTGTTGACTCTGAATAGCCTTGGGACAAAAGGCTGGTTCAGACTGAATAGCCAGCATACATGACACTGGAGGGAAATGACTTGCTTATATTCTGGACAAATTACAAATCTCCAAGGTAAGACACAGTTCTTTGCCCTTGGTTCTGACAACTCCATTGGTCACGCATCAGTAGTTTTGTATTGGCTTAGTGAAAGGGAAAGAAATTTTTCCTAAATAAAATTGCTACCAATAGCTGTAGTACCAGAATCCCTCCTTTAAATGAAAATGGTCAGAGACTCATTTCAAGTCCAAAGATCTTTCAGTTTTCATCAAGGATTATTGCCTGACTTTTCATTCTTTCTTTACAGATTGCTCTATTGTGTCACAATTTTTTATCTGAAATGATAGCTCAACAGGATCATTGCATGATCTAATGATTATGACTAAGTTAGCTGTTGAATGGAGTTAGAAAAACATTGTTTCTTTTTCTAATTAGTAAATGAAGCCTAGTCTTTCTCAATCCTAGTCTGGGAAGGAATAACCATTATTTTCTATATAGTAGTATAATCCAATTGAGAATAACACAGCATTTGTTGTTCAGTTGTTTCAGCTGTGTCTGATTTCTTGGTGATCCCATTTGAGTACTGCAGTGATTTGCCATTTCCTTCTCCAGCTCATTTTACAGATGAGGAAACTGAGGCAAACAGGGTTAAGTGACTTGCCCAGGGTCTCACAGCTAGTAAGTATCTGAGGCCAGATTTGAACTCAGGAAGATGAGTCAGGCCAGGCATTCTATCCACTGTGCCACTTAGCTACCCTCGACACAGCATAGTAATTGTATTAAAATGTTCCTCTCTGCCTTCTATGTCTGAATGGTCTGAGTAGCCCGAGTCATTCACCTAGTCTCTGTTCTGTTAATGAAACTTAATCAAGTGTCATGGTGAATCCTGATGATCCTGTTTGGGATCCTGTGCCCTCAGTCTCCTATGGGCCTTGGTTCATGGGAGTGACTCCTTTCCTCCCAATCCATCTTCCCCTTTCCCCTCTCCCTAAGGCCTCTGTCCTTGCCTCAAAGGGAGAAAGGCCCTCATCAGTTCTTCGAGGTTTTTTCTATTGACTCACCGTGGAGGTCTTCCCATACTGCCTGAACATCAATGTTGCTTATGCTTAGGATTTGTCCTAGAGGAAGTGTAGTGCTAAGAATTGTACATATTCATAGACATTCAAACAACTGAGTTGACACAAGGTATATTAAATTCAAATATCCATGGCCATTCACTTTGTCAAAAGTAAAATGTCATTCCTATTTTCCCAATGCTATTTCACCCAATGGGTGCTGGCCTTTTTATGCAAGATGCATTCCAGATACAGGATCTATAAAGTTCAGATGGTTGACAAATGAAGGAATTTTATAATGTCTAAGGTTTTTCCTCTCTCCTTCACTGTATTGATTTGGTTTTAGAGGGTTATGTGTATATGTGTATTTTTAATGAAAACAAGATTAACGTAAATAACCTTTTAAGGGAACAGGCTCTAAATCTGTAGTATATAACCAATGGACTCTACTGGTGCTGAAGAAACACTAATAAACCTGGAAAGGAGGGAGCATCCTCACCTGAGGCTTCTGTTAACAGGATTTTACTGAGCCTGTCTCTAACCTGAGAATGACAAAACAACAGGCCAGAGACAAGTCCCAGTAATCAAGTAGCTATTTAATTAATTAGTTTCATTATAAGGAATAGATTTGCAAATCAGGAATTCTCCTGATCAGAATTTCACCTCGCTGAGGTAAAGACAGATATTATATGCATATATCACTGTGGAAAGGGAGAGGGGAAAGTGGATTACAAACAATCGTTTCCCAGGGCCAAAGTAGTTTTCCATGACAAGCCCACAAGTGGAAGACAATACAATTCTGGAGTCCTGTGGGAGCAATATTGCTCAAGTCTTTGGGTTTTTTACTTGGTGGATTACAGGACCAGAGTTTTGTGATGGGAACATGTTCTGCAGTCTTTGATTCACTTCACTTAAGGTGCACAGGCACAAGAATGTAGTGGTCGTGGAAGCATTGTCAGGGGTTTGATTGATCATTTCAAGCTGCATTGTTAATTCTGACTCCCAAACCCTTGAGAGATCTAAATTATTAGTATATTCATTACACATATATCAATTATTATGAAAATCATAATTCCCTTCACACCTCTTAGCTCTCCCTCTCTAGGATACTTTATGGTTTCTCAGTAAATGGTGACCTCTATATCAACAGCCAGTTTTTCACTTATTCTGGGTTTTCATTTGCATACCATATTTTTGGAACAACATGATTATCTAAAAGTTAATGTGCATTTTCAATGTCTCTATTCCCTGTTGGCTACTACCTCTGTGAGGCCAGAAAAAAGGAACACTGAATGTTTTCTTGGGGATTTTTTTTTCAGTCAAGAACCCCAGTAGATCATTGAGCTGGAGGCCCTAATCCTACTTTATGCCTAAATGCATAACCTTGTCTCCACTACAAATAATACCCAAAGTGATTGTAAAGCTAGTCTGTTCTTCACATCAAGATCTATGTTAAAGGAATTTCTAGCTAGAGACGCGCTTAGTGTTGAGTGCATGAAGACCAACATCTGCAGCTCATGATCACGTGTTCAACTCTACCAAGAGCACTCTGTTCTTAGACGTTCCTTCTCCTCACCTCCTTCCACCCACAGAATGTTTTCCCAAGCTGTAATGATTTGAAGCATTGCCTTTTGCCCAGCATCAAACAGGTTAGAGAAAGCTCCATACATATTTTGGGACTACTGTTCTCTTTATTTGACCCCAAATATTACCTATGGTAATATAGTGGGGAAAGCATTGGATTTGGAATTAAAGAAGCTGGCTTTGAATTCAGACTCTACTACTTACTACCCATATAGCCCTGGACAAGTAACTTAACCTCTTTGGACCTATTTCTTGTAAATCTATAAAATGAAGACATTGGCCAGGATTATCTGTAAGGTTCCTTATGGCTCACCAGCAAATCTATGACCTCTCCATCCCCAAGTATGTGTATATACCTGCTTCAGGATAGGATTTGGTGTGTTAAGGTGACTAGGAAGAGGCCCTGGGAAGAGAAGGGGTGGCCTATTGGAGCCTGAAGGGGAGGAGCTTGTAGGGAGTAGGGTTGATGCCTTTGAGGCACAGAGGTGTGTGCTGGAAAAGGCAAGGTCATTGATGTATATCTCTATTGGAGTCCTACAAAAGAATTCACTGATACACCCAAAGGAGTGAACTGCCTTGGGAAGGAATACCTTACAGATGGGGGAGCATTATGTAATAATGCCTTGGATGAAAGGGGCTTTGTTTATACATGAGGTAGGGGCAATGATACAGCGGACCTGAAGCCCCATCCTGGCCTTGGACAGTGGTTTATGGGTCTAAGGCATAAAGTAGAAGGGGAATTCTTTGTTACTGAGGCAAGCAGTTCAGGCTGTGGCTCATGTTTTCTTTGGTAAAAGAAGGAAATCCTACCCAAGAAGGTGACCGGAGGCCGTAGTCACAGCCTTAGCATCCATATATCCAAGCAGTAGAAGAAACCCTCTCATTGAAGCATGAGTCTTTGCATCTGAATCATGGCACAATGCTTACCAGGATTTTGGGGCAGCTGCCTGGCCAACTAGTCCTAAGTTTGATAAATACTTTCATGAGCTGAGGAGATATGGGTAAGGAATTCCCTACCACTGAAGCATATGATTCAGACTTGGCTTTTGAGTTCTCCAGAGAAGGGGATGGGGGAAAGAGGTGGTGAAGCTTCCAGTCCCATTCCAGCTATGGTGTGCAGCTTCCTGGAACCTTAGTCACAGCTTTGGTCAGTGGCTAATGACCTTGTGGTTCAGGCTTGGCCTGTTTACCCATCTAGTAAGTTCAATTGGATTCTGTTAGGAAGGGACTACTCCAAGAGTCATTACAAGAAACTTTATTAGTGGCACATTGACACTTAGCAGCACCAGCAATCAGTGGTAGGTCACAGTAGTTCAGAGGGAAATGGTACAGTAAAGGTGAAACTTAAATGGAGAGAGGGGAAAGGAGAGGGGCACTGCTCTCATACCGGGAATTCGGTGAGCCTTGTGGGTTGTAGGAAGTGATCTCAGCATCTCCCAAAAGTAGTAAATAAGCAGTCCAGATACTGTCAGTGACTATTTGAGTGGGGTTTTAATAGGGTTTTTCTAGGGTATTCTTCCAAACCACATGGGTAGGACATTCTTCCTCAGCCTCAGCAAGGATGGGGTACTCCTGAGCATCTTAGTGGTGATTAGTCTTATTTCTAGATGCAGAGTAGGTGGACACCCAATGTTCTAACTTCCAATCATCTTGACAGTGATGGTCTGATGCCAAGTGTGGCAGGTGAAAGATGAAATGACCAAGGAAACAAAGGCTTAAGCTCTGAGCATGTTGACTTATTAAGCAATGCATGCCAATTGCCCAACAAATCAGGACCAGTAGCATTCCTCAGATTTGGCACTGGACCCCAAATACAGGGAAAGACAAACTTTTATGCATTAAAACCAAATAATCAAATAAAACTGATTAATTAGAAGAAAAATATTAACCAGGATACAGAATTAGATTATTTGATTTCTAATTGGAAGGGAAAATTAAGGACTTACCAAGTTGGGGGAGAGAACAAATAGGTACAATTCAATGAAATCAGAAAAAGAGGTCCCACTCCCCCCAAGTGCCTATAAACAATCAAAGAAACATGGAAACAACTGATTAACCAGTATGGGACTAGTTTTCAGATAAGATATATAGGTTGCTTGAAATGTATAATTGTGAGAAAACTTGCATCAATCTTCAGATCTGAGCGGGTTTCTGCATAATGTAGGTCTCTAAACAGCAGGTAGAGGTGGTCCAGCTTCCCAGCCTCACCAGACTAGAACAATGCAATAAAGCAATCGAAATAGAGCTTTCTCCAGAATTGAGTCACAACATGGAATCAGTGTGGTTCGCTCAATTCCCTCTACCATTTAATGTTCTAATACCCTCACTTATCTCGTAAGAAAGGATAGTAGCTTATCAGAATACATAGAGATAGCTATGGTGCAGGGGCATTTAGGGTTAGGGTTAGAGTCAGACTAGTAAATTCCCACACCAATTAATACTGCATCACAAGTCATAGTTACTAAACGGATTCCAAATGACAAAATGGAACTTAAGAAATATCAAAGGATCACAACATAAAATATATTCTCTCCATAGTCCCCTTCTTGCCCACAGGATCTCAGAATCTAAGTTAGAAAAGACTTAAGAGGACATCTAGTCCAACCTAAACAAGACTCAGCTTAATTCAATCAACATTTATTAAGCACCAATTATGTGCAAGAAACTACTCTACAAAATATCTTCTAAAGAACCATGAAGGCTTGATCAAAGAAAGATCTTTACTAAAAGGGAATCCACTACCTCCTGAGGCAGCCAAATATGTTTTTTGATAATTTGTTAAGAAGCTTTTTCCTTTTTTAATGCAGCAAGTGGCATCATCATTAGAGTGGAGTGCAGTTTTAAAGCTACATAGAACCCCCAAAATGTAGTGGCAATCATGGTGTTGTGACGTGGAATATCATGGGAATAGCTACCCTCCAATATCATATAGTATGTTTCACTCCTCACAAGAGCATAACAGCACACTCTAATGTGTCCTCACCTAGCAGGCCTCAGTTCCCAGAATATAATCACACTCAAGCTCTTAAGGGTTACCCTGTATAGGGAATATACACTTTCCTACTCAACACTCACAATAATGACACTTTTGGATAGTAAGCCTAACCATTTAACATCAAGGCAAAAGAAACAGTATTATAGATACTAATATATTTAAGTAACTGTATAATGAATAACTACCTCATAATATCTAAGTACATCTATTTCATTTTCTAAACAATGCACACAATATCTGTGTCGAAGAGTGAATACACACAGGAACCTGGCAAGGAAAGCACATGAGGAAGGAAAAACTAGGATGTTCAAGATCACTCTGGCATTGATCAATTCAAAAATATCTTCACCACACAAAACTGTTAGAGAAAACAGTCAAGCTCACTGCTTTACTATTGGTCCTTACCACTCTTCAACTAGGGAAGTCCTCTTCTACTGGAACCTAGTGTTTACAAGCTCTGTCTTAAAAAAAAAAAATTAATCAAAAGGCTTGATTGGTTTTGCTTTTTTTTTTACATCATCATAGTTTTTCCCAATATCCCTCTCCCTCCTCCCAGAAATCCAGCCCATATAACAAATAGTATTTTTTTTACACAGAAAAAAAGTAAACCAGTAAACCAAATAAAATGTTGAAAAAAATCCCAAAACATGTGCAATGTGCAAAACCTGTGGACCTCTCTGGATCCACCTCTTTGGATCTGTTACCTGGAAATGGGAAGTGGGGCAACAGAGCTGCCATATGACACCTTATCCTGCATCCAGAGCTTTTTCAGGGATCTTTTTCTGCCCTTGTACCTACTGCCCTTGTCCCCTTATCTTGGCCCTCTTTCTGTCCCTGGTTGTTAGAATATTCCCTGCTGTCACATGCACTTTTGGCCAGGGTTTTGGGTGGATTGGGGATATCCTCTCATATCTCTTCACACAAGATCTTTCAATATACTATCACCTTTAAAATGGCATTTAAAAGTTTTGCCTGCCTGAAACAGGTCAGGTGAGGTAGTCACTAATTAGGACAGGAGCATTAGGGCAGAAATTCTAAAATTAAAAAGGTTAAAATTTCAAGGGCAGGGTTTCTGGCAGCAAGACTTGCTGAATGACCTTGGGCTACTCATTCCCCTTCTGTAGGCCTCAGTTTCTTTCTTTGTAAAACTGGGGAAGTGGTAGAATCAAGATCGGAGTGGGAGGAAGCATTTTAGCCTGCCTTGCCCAACAGACTTCCCCAGCAAAGATCTAGAAAATACACTAGACCAAATTTTGATCAGGAAAACAAAAAGTCACAGAGAATCATTTCTCTAACCCAAGACAGCTCAGGAGACAGAGGCAGTAGATACCAGGGCAGAAAAAGATCCCTGAAAAAGCTCTGGATACTGGATAAGGTGTCGTGTGGCAGCTCTGTTGCCCCACCTCCCATTCAGTGGTCAAAAGCTTGTACCCTCACTGTATATTGAGAAAGGAACAAGTACTGGAAACACAATAGCTGTGTGGGCCCTGATCCCAGGACCTGAGAAATAACTAAGTTCTAGCCCGACATGGATGCCTACAGTAGAATAACAAAGGCATGAGTCCCAGACCAAAGGGGAGTGAACAGTTCAGTTGCTCTGAGCCTGCAGAGCCTCCCAGTCTAACAGCCATCTGCTGAAATTCATAACAAACTGATGGACCCAAATCTGAGACATGAACTTACAGAGTCAGAATACCAGGCAGGCAGTGGACAGACCTCATACCAAAATGCACTGCTGTGGAAGTACTGAGAATCTGAATACTCCTGAGTGATGAAAACAGCAAAAGAATGTAATAGGACAAAAACTCGGGCCAGAAGCCGCCCCAAGAAGTATGTGCGGATCCCAGCACTAACAAAGTCCAAAGTCAAAAAGTAGGCTGGATGGTCCAAGAAAATAGAATGAGAAAGACCAAAAACTTGTAAAAGACACGGAAACCTTATGTCTTTTTATCATTAACAACTTCTTCAAGAAAAGACTTGTAGGTGTTGTACATGGTGAACACCAAAAATAAAACTGATTATATTAAAAAAAAAAAAAGAGTAGGCTCAAAGAATGAGCAAACAACAACAACAAACAAAAAAAGAACTCAACCATAAAGAGCTATTGTGGCAACAATGAAGATCAAGAAATAAATACAGAAGAGAATGACTTGAAAAAATCTACAAAAAAAAAAAACTTCAAAGATAAATGCAGTGTGAACGACGTAAATCCAACAGGAATTCCTAGAAAAATTAAAGAATTAAATGAGATTAAAATTATTTTAAAAATCAAATGAGAGCAATAGAGAATGGGAAAAAAGGCAAGAGTTCAGTAAGAAATACATGAAAAGAAAACAACTTGGAATACATGAAAAGAATCAACAGCTTAAAAAAAAGAGTTACAAAAACCTTTCTGAAGAAGACAACCCCTTGAAAATTAGAATTGGCCAAATAGAATCCACTAATATAGAGGCCTCAAGAAATATTTTTTTTAGAAACTGGGGGGAAAACAGATGTGAAATGTCTCACAGGAAAAATAAACTGAACTGGAAAACAGATGAAGGAGAGATAATTTAAGCATCGTTGGACTACCTAAAAGCCATAAGCCAAAAATGATCCCAGACTTAATATTTCATGAAATCATAATACATAACTGTCTAGATATCTTGGAACCAGAGGGCAAAGTAGAAATTGAAAGAATCCATCAGTCACCTCCTGAAAGAAACCCCAAAATGAAAACTCCCAGGAATATTATAACCAAAATCCAAAATTCCTATGTCAAGGAAAAAATATGGCAAGTAGCCAGAAAGGAAGAATTCAAATATTGAGAAGACACAGTCAAGATAATATAAGATTTAGCAGCCACCACTATAAAAAAGCAGAAAGCTTACAACCCAAACATGCCCTGCCCAGCAAAACTGAGTATAATACTAAAGGGGGAAAATGATTTTTAACAAAATAGAGGACTTCCAAGCATTCCTATTGAAAAAACAAGAGCTCAGTAGAAAATCTGGCATACAAACACGGAGGTCAAATGTAGTATAAAAACACAAATGTAAGAAATCATAAAGGAATAAACAAAGTTAAATTGTTTACATTCTTTTTTGGGGAGATGATACATGTAGCCCCTTAGAACTCTATCATCATCAGGGATCATCGAGGGAGCCTAATTAGACAGAGGGCCTGGGTGTGATTCTTTTATTTTTGATCATCTCAAAAGAAGAATGGAAAGGGTAGAGAAAGAGGAACACACTGAGGAAGGAGGAGGAGGAGGAGATAAAGAATGGGGGAAATAAGGCACAGAAAGAGGAGTTTATATGACAAAAGGAGGGAATGGAAGGGAGCAAATGACACTTAAACTTCACTTTTATCTCAAACAAAGTAAAAGGAAAATAATACTAAGGGACCTCAATTTACACCTCTCAGACCTAGACATACACACACACACACACACACACACACACACACGAGAAAAACTAACATGAACATAATTTTAGAAAAGTTGGGTCTGATAGACCTCTGGAGAATACTGAATGTCAACAGAAATACATATACCTGTTTCTCAGATGTGCATGGCATAATCCCCCAAAATGACCATGCATTAGGATTTTAAAACTTCACAAACAAATGCAGAAATATTAAATGCATCTTTTACAGGCCATAATGCAATAAAACTCATATTTTAAAAAGGACCTTAGAAGCAAAGATTAAAAATTAATTGGAAATCAAAAAACTTAATCCTAAAGAAAGGGTGGGTCAAAGAATAAATAAAAGAAACAACTTTGAGGATGCAGATAAAGCCTATTTTTTTTTTTTTTTGGTTAGGCAATGGGGTTAAGTGTCTTGCCCAGAGTCACACAGCTAGTGAGTGTTATGTGTCTAAGGTAGGATTTGAACTCACGTCCTCATGAATCCAGGGCTGGTGCTCTATCCACTGTGCCACCTAGCTGCCCCTAAAACCTATTTTAAATGAAAGTTCAGATCAAAAATTGAAAATGAAACTTAAAAAAAAATTAAAAAAAAAGATTACCAAAAAGTAAAATATACATGTGTACATACTTATATATATATTAAACAATAAATAAAATTAGGAGTTTTTTAAAAAAAAGTATAAAATAGATGTCATTAAATAATTTGATTAAAAAAGAGAAAGAGAAAAACCAAATTACCAGTATCAAAAATGAAAAAGAAGAATTGACAACCAAAGAAAAAAGGAATAAAAGCAATTATTAGGAGCTATTTTGCCCTGCTGTGTACCAATAAAACTGACCATCTAAATTAAATGGATGAATAGTTACAAAAATATAAGTAAAAAGGAAGAGAAATGTCATTTAAAATAACTACATACAGTATAAAATACTTAGGAATCCACCTGCCAACACACATACACAGGAACTATATGAACATGATTACAAACACTTTTCACACAAAGATCAGTTAATTAGAGAAATATTAATTGCTCATGAGTAAGCTGAGCCAATATTTTAAAAATAAAAATACTGCCTAAATTAAATTACTTATTCAGTTCAATTCAAATCAAATAATTAAAGAATTGCTTTGAGGCAGCTGGGTAGCCCAGTGGATGGAGCAGCGGATGGAGCACCAGCCCTGGAGTCAGGAGGATCTGAGTTCAAATCCATCCTCGGGACACTTGACAGTTAGTAGCTGTGTGACCCTAGGCAAGTCACTTAACCCCAAATGCCTCACCAAAGGGTGGGGAGGAAGAATTGCTTTATAATGCTAGAAAAAAATAACAGAATTTATCTAAAAGAACCAAAAAAGCAAAAAATATCAAAGTAATCAGTAGGAGGAAAATGAGAAGGAGGGGAACCAAGAAGTACCAGATCTCAAATAATACTACAAAGATGCAATCATCAAAACAATTTGGTACTGGATAAGAAATAGGATGATCAGTGGAACAGAAAATTAGGTACACAACATAAAAAAAAAGTGAACACAATAACCTAGTGTTCGTGTTAAACACCAAAATCCCAGTTATTGAGGTAAGAGCTCACTATTCTTTTTTTTTTTTTTGGCGAGGCAGTTGGGGTTAAGTGACTTGCCACCAGCTAGTGAGTGTTATATGTCTGACGTCAAATTTGAACTCGGGTCCTCCTAACTCCAGGGTCAGTGCTCTAGCCACTGTGCCACCTAGCTGCTCAACGAACTCACTATTCAATGACAACCGTAGGGATAACTGGAAAGCAGTCTGGCAAAACAAAACAAAACAAAAACTAGATATAAACTGATATCTCACACTGTATACCAAGATAAACTCAAAATGGATACATGATTTAAACATAAAGAGTGACACCATAAGCAAATTAGTGGAAGATGGAAGAAATTATTTGTCAGATCTACAGAGAAGGGAAGTATTCAGATCAAACAAAAAACAGAGAGGTTTCATAGGAGGTAAAATGGACAATTTCAGTTACATGAAAGTTAAAAGATTTTGCACAAATGAAAACAGTACAGCTAAAATTAGAAGAAAAACAGGTAAATGACAGGGATCTTTGCAGTGGGTTTCTCTCTTAAAGATCTCATTTCTAAGATGTATAAGGAACTGAGTCAAATTTATAAATCTTTCTCCCTGTGATTTCCACCTATTGGTTGTAGTTCTGCCCCATGGGACTAATCAGAATAAGTCTACCTCATGACAGCAAAACTTCCAACACTTAAAGACATATATCTTAAAAAAAAAAAAAAAAGCCATGTATCTTGTCACCTTACAAATCTTATTTTCTGAAAGCTAAACTTGGTCTTCTCAAAATGGGTTAATCACCTCCAGAAATATCCCATCTTCTCAATCCCTTCCAAAAAATTATGTCCAGAACTCAATGCAGTATTTCATCTGTGATCTGATCACAGCAGAGGACACTAGTATTGTAAGCCCATATAGTCAGTAGAATGTATGCTCTTTCAGAGGAGTAACTTTTCTGTTTTGTTATCATTAGCTCTTAACACCATGTCATCCACACAGTTGGCACTGAATAAATGCTTGTTAAATTGAAACAATTAAATGTCTTCTCAATGTGGCCTAAGATCACGTATTGCTCCCCCACATATTGAATGATCCATCTACTAGCCCCTTTTCTGCCTCCTCCCTTCCTAAAATCTACTCTAAAATGGGGAGGGCAGTTAGAAGTGCTCCAGGGCATCTGTGTTTGCAATGTCCAAACAAGCCCTGTAGTTTCTGTCTGAAGTACAGTCCCTAACAGACTGCTTACAACAGAGGAGTTCCATGTCTAAAAGAACTTTAGACAAAAGCTCTCCATTCCATCTTTTGCATAACTGCCAAAATATCTTCCTAATGCCCAGGTATTATCACAATAGTCTCTTGCTCAAAAACCTTCAGGAACTCCCTGTTGCTGAGATGAAAAACTTCTTAACTTGGCATTTAAATTTCTCCCACATATGGCTCCATTCTAACTTCCCCATCTGATCAAAGGGTCAAAAATGTAGTGCAGGCAAGGGCCTTAGGGGTCATCTAGTTCAACCCATTCATCTTACAAATGAGGTTAAATGACCTACCTAAGATCACCTAAGTAGTAAGAAGTAAAATGGATACTTGAGCCCAGTTCCTCTAACTAGACATTCAGAGCTCTTTCTACGGTACCAGTCAGTCTCTTGTTTTATATTCTTCCCTTTGTTTTATATTCTTCCCTTTCAGAACTTTGTGTCTTTTTTAGCCAGCCCCTAAATTTACCCTACCCTCTCATCTCAGTAAATTTGGTCAAATAGCCTGGTATATGTTTTCTATATAAGTAAATCTTCTAAAAGCTTCCAGGCAAAGATGTGCTTGAGCCACTCTAACTGGTTCTGGAAAAGTTGATTTTTAAATTCTTTTTTTTTTTTTTTTTCATTTTTTTACGTGTTAGCCTTAACTACTAAAACTTAAGTACACAATAGAGAAAGGAAAAAGAAACATTATAAACTTAAATATTGAAACTCAAATACAAAATAAGAAAAGGAGGGGGAAGCATGTCATGTGCAGAGCAGAATGTAAGAGAGGATTCAAAATATATGGCAATAAATTTCCATTTGGAGAAAAGCCTATATAATAAATACTATGCATTGTGTTGTGAGCTATCCATCTTTTCTTTACTTCCTTGTAAATTTTCTTTTGTTCTCTGCTATGCACTTTTTATTTTGTTCTTTTTTCTCCCTTCCTCCTCCCTGCTCCCAGAAAGCTACAGTTAAGCACGGATATATTTAGATATAGATATACATATACATATAGATATATACACATACACACATTTATAAACACATCCATCCATAGACATATACTTTACATGACAAATTCTACTCCTGATCTTTGTTTTTGTGTTTGTGCATATCTCTTATTTCCTATCCCTCCTGACTCCTCTACTTTACTTCTACCTATTACCTTGCCCCCCTATTATTTAATCTACCCTCCCTCCAGGGATCCCTCCCTTATCCTACCATTCCCATTAATCTAATCACCCTTCTATAACCCCCCCTTTAGCCTATTCCCTCACCTTCCCCTCTAGAGATCCCTCCCTTATCCTCTCCCCCCTCCCTATCCACTTAGCATTTTATTTCTTTCTGAATTTGGAAGACTTGTATATTCTTCTAGACATACAAGTATTGTTTCCTATTGAACCCATTCATTTCCAGAACTAACAGCCCTCCTCTCCCATCTAATTCCTCTGTATCCATTCTTCCTCTTATACCCCATTTGTATAAGATAATTATTCTTTTTAGCCGTTCCTAAATGGTTTTACTTTTTTAAAGTCATATCATACTCAGGTCTACCCCAATCTTTCTTACAAACCACCCAATTACTAACAACAATCTTAGACATACATTTTACATCTTCCATACATAAATGGTAAATAGTTTGTCCTTACTGAGTCCCTTGTAATTAGTCTTTGGTATGTACCTTATGTTTCTTTTGGCTGTTGTATATCAAATCCTCTGTTAAGTTTAAGATGTTGTTTTTTTTGTTTTGTTTTGTTTTGTTTTAGTCCTGAAAATCTGACAATTCATTAAATGTCCTTTTTTAAAAAAATTTAGGATTATGCTTAGCTTTGATGGGTATGACGTTTTCAGCCAGAACCCCAGTTGTTTTGCTCTTCAATATATAGTGTTCTAAGACCTGCAGTGTGTTATTATCACCGCTGTGAGATCTCATGTGACTCTAATTGTGATACCACCATATTTAATTTTTTTTCTCATTGCTCATAATATTTTATCCTTGAGCTGAGAGTATTGGAATTTGACTATAATATACCTGTGAGTTTTCATCACAGGATCTCTTTCAGGTGGTGATCAGCAGATTTTTTCTATTTCTACTTTCCCCTCTTGTTCTGATGCTTCAGGACAATTTCCTTTTATTATTTCTTGTATTATTGTATCTAGATTCTTTTTTGATCATAGCTTTCAAGTAATCTGATCATTCTCATGTTTTCTCTTCTTGATCAATTTGTTTTTCTTATGAAATATTTCACATAATCTTCTGTTTTTTCATTCTTTATATTTTATTATTTCTTCACTGGCTTCCCCTTGCCCAATTCTGATTTTCTTGGAGTTGTTTCCTTCTTAAGATTCTGGATCTCCTTTTCTAATTGGCTGACTTTTTTTTTCATAATCTTGTTTTCCTCGGATTGTTCTTTTTTCTTTTTTTTTTTTTTTTGGTTTTTTGTTTTGTTTTGTTTTGTTTTAGTTTTTCCTCAATCTCTCTTGATTTTTAAGTCTTTTTTAAGTTCTTCTATGAATTCTTTTTGGGGAGGTGACCATTTGACATTACTCTTCAAGGTAGAAGAAGGTTTCTTTGCTTCAGTATCCTCCTCTGAAGATGAACCCTAGTCTTCTCTATTCCCATAGTTACTTTCTATGGTTGAATTCTTTCTCCTTTGCCTGTTCATTTTTTTTTAATTGGTAGCAGCTTATTTTTTGCAATCACCTCTAGTCCTGGGGTATGGGGGATGGTGCCTCTGGCCTCAGATCCTCCTTCAGTTCTTCCCTCTGGCCTGGAACTAAAACCAAGACCTCCAGTGTCCAGTAACTGCCCACAGCCAAAGGTGTCTCCTCACTGCTTCTGACTCACTGGGTGTGTGCTGGTTCCTTCTGTCCCAGGGCCATTTCTCTGCAGCACAGCTGGGTCTGGCGTCACTTGTCAGCAGAGGTTCCTTCTGTCTTTCCAGGCTCAGATGCCCAACTCCCCTCACTATCCTGTGGGAAAAGTTCCTATGGCTAGGACTGAGGCAACACCCCAACCTAGCTAACCCCAAGGCTTGCCACTTGTTGTTTTAGTGAACCCTAGCCTGTAAGTGTTTATGTCCTGGGTATTTTTCTTCAGATCTTCTCCTATTGTCTCAGGAGGAACCCTGTTCTGCTCCTACTCTTGTTTATTTTTACTGCTCTATGTTCACCTTGAGGCACTATTTTATCACTTTTCTGGGGGAAAATCTTGAGAACTTGGAATTTTCTGACCTACTCCACCTCTTCCCAGAATCCTCTCAATTTTTTAATTTCCAGTGTGAATATTTATACTCTGGGAATCAGCAAACACTACAGATCAGGATTTGGGTTATTGCTACACCAGCTTCAAGGCCTCCCTCTGTGCCGGCCGCGCCGTGCACTCTCCTCCTATAAGGAGCAGGCTGCCAGAGTCATACTTACCAGTCTTCAGTGCCCACCCGGATAAACACAGAGACGAGCCGATCAGGAGGTGCAAACTGTCGAGCTTTATTCAGAGGCCATCACAGCAAGGCCAAGCAGGAAGGCCAGAGCAAGAGAGCAGGAGCAAAAAAGAGAGCAAGCTCCGATCTCTACTGTTCCTTAAGTACCTACTTAGCCCCTCCTCCTCAGCCCACCTACTAGTCATTGATTGTAGGATCAGATACCGGAAGGGGATGTCTAGGTTTAGCTTATCAAGGGAGAGGAAGTGACGCAGAAGGCTAGGACCGGATACAGGAAGGAAGGGTCTGGGGTTAGCGTTGTACCTAGGGAGGGGGCTAGACAAAGGGAGCTTGTTCTCTGCCGTCCCACTCCCACGTGGCACAGCCCCCTGCCTCAGGAGTACGTGCTCTGGCTACTTCCTTGTATCCTGTTCCTTCCCCAGCTTATCACAGCTCCACATAGCACTGGCCACTGCCTCAGGAGCGTGAGCTCCTGTTACTTCTCCGTATCCAGTTCCCATCCCAGTTCACCACAACTCCGCCTAGCACAGCCCCTCCCTCGGGAGCGTGAGCTCCGGTTACTTCCTAATATCTTGTTCCTACCCCATCTTGCCATAACTTCCACTTGGCAATAGCCAACACCAGACAATCCCTCACAATTCCCCCTTTTTGTTTAATTGAGGGGGCAGAGACGGGGTCTCAATACTAGGGCCTTCGGTTCTGAGTGCCTCTATAGAACCTCTAAGAATCCTAAGAAAACCTCCTAATATAGTGGGTAGTAACAATAACAATGTAAATGCAAAAAGAGCTATAAATGCCCAATGGGTTACAAGGGAGGGGATGGGGAAGGAGGTATGCTTAATCCAGTCGCTAAGGTGATGAACAATATCATCAGTCTCGTGCTGGTGCCAAGTGTCAGATATGTTCCGTGCCAGTGTAACTAACACCCGTAAAGCCTGGAGTACAGAGCAAAGATTTGTAGCCTGGATCTGGGAAACGGCACGGGTATCATTACACCAAATAGAAAAGAAAGGGAGAGTGTCATTTATGCTTTGTGAAAGGGCGTCGCAAGTGGCGTTATGGTTTAAGGGTGTTACACAAATGGATCAATATCAGCCATCGCATGGCAACTGCTGTCTCAATTCCAGCCACATAAGTTCATTCCCAATGTCCTGAGTAGCCAATGCTATTTTATGAATCTGTTCCTCCAGCTGCTGATCAATATCAGCCTGCACTTGGAGGGCTTGGGCGAATTTATTGGCCAGTTCCTGTATTTGTGAGGCAAGCAATTGCTATCCACTATATAAGTCCTGTATCTGGAACTCCTCGAAGATAGATGCTGCCAACGCCAGTGTCCCCAGCCATTCTCTCTTGTGTCGATGATAATTGACAGGGGTGCCCAGGGCACTGGAGCTGACGCAACCTGTGGCAAAGTCCCGATCGCGCAAAAAGTGAAAACAGTTTACTCAGTTTAGTCATCCTAACTGTCTTTTCTTTCTGCTCTCTCTGAATTTTCTGTTGACTGTGTTTCTTCTCCCGTCCTTGTTGTCTCTCCCGGGGCTTCTTCAACTCATTTTGTTCTTCTTTCTGGTACCCAGCGGCTCTGGCCATCAGGATCTGTAAGACATAAATACCCCGGCCCTCTCCACAACACTACAGATGGGCCTGGCCAGTTTCCCTCATCGTCCTTTCAGAGGACTTTCTGGTTAAGGGAAGGTGCATGTAGTGCTGTATTTAAGGGGCCAGTTGAATTGCAAGTGGGTGGTGTTATTAGCTGTAGCATGCTAGGGGATAGGCCCGTGTCTCTTTCTAGACAGAGAAAATTGTATGTATATAAAGCTTTATCCACGTCTGCTTGGGTAGGCCACTGCCCGGAGCCCCGACCTCCTACTCCCCCTTTTTGTTTACTGAGGGTAGCTTTCAAGGTACGATGAGCTCGCTCAACAATAGCCTGACCTGTGGGGTTATAGGGGATCCCTGTAACATGCTTAATGCCAAAGGATGTAAAGAAGGCAGTCATTTGTGTAGATAAATAGGCAGGCCCGTTGTCAGTTTTAATGACGTGAGGGATCCCCACAGAGGCGAAGCAATGGTACAGGTGCTTAATAACTGATGGGGTGTTCTCCTTACTGGATACAGTAGCCATCATAAATTTGGAAAAAGTATCAATGCAGACATGGATAGTGACACGGCCAAGGTGAGTAACATCCATTTGCCACAAGTTATTGGGAAAAAGACCTCATGGGTTAATCCCCTTAATGGGTGGAGGGGGGAGAAAAGGAACACAGCGCACGCATCACCTCACAATTTGTCGAGCCTGTTCACGAGTTAAACCATACAGGTGTCTCAGGGAGCTCGCTGGTAGGTGTAAAAATTCATGGGCTTGTTCAGGAGGGGTGAGGACTGGCAGTAGGGAGCACTGTAAAGCACGATCCGCTACATCATTGCCCTCAAAAATGCCTCCTGAGGTGGACTGATGAGAATAAACATGGAGAATATAGAGGGGGTTGTTTCGCTGCAACAAAATTTGCTGGAGCTCACTCAGGAGAAAGGATATGGTGGAATTATGAGGTTGGAGGACAGCGTCCTCTATGCATCTAAGAACCTTTACTGCATATTGACTATCAGAGATTATGTTTATAGGCTCAGGATATTTACGGCAAGCATGGAGGATGGCAAAGAGCTCATTTTTCTGGGTAGAGTCATAGGGGGTTTCTAATACTGTTATTTCCTTAGAGGCCTCATGATAAATAGAGGCCTTTCGGTTTTTTGTAGCATCAGTGAAAACATTTGGGCCTTGAACAGGTTCTCCCATAACCTTTCATTGGGGGGGTACTAAGGTTATTTGCTCTAGCATAGGGAGGAGCAGGCAGGAGGAATGGGGACTTATCTCGGCCCATTGGGAGCAATGTGCCCAAGACCAATAGGTTTGCATAATGGCTTCTCGCTGTCCAGGTTCAAAAATCAAGTAAAGTAAAGGTCGCTGCCCAGACAAGTGGACAGCCCTTTGTACGGCAGCTAAGGCTAGTTCCCCCAACATCTCATAATAATTTGGCAGCACCTTGTGAGTCTTCTTTGCATATACAAATTCTAACAATTTGGGACCTTGGTGTATAACACAAAAAGGGCTCTGTTGATTGACCAAGGAGACCTCTGTTGTACCTTTGGGGTCCCATCTGGCAGTCTGGCACTGGGCAGCAAGTGAGAATATTTGGGACACTGCTGCCTTAGCAGCAGGAGTCCATGCCCAAAGGGAGTTCAAATCTGAATTTCCCTTTAATATATCATATAAAGGCTGCATTACAGCAGGAGGAATGGGTGTGCGGGCCCTGAGCCATTGGATCTGTCCCACTAACTTTTTGAAGTGATTCAAGGTGGTTATCTTATCAAGCCCTAGTTCAGGAATTTGATTGCTAATAGAAACAGCCTCCATACGAAGGCCTAGGTATGTGAGTTGGTAATTTTGTTGGACTTTGTCAGGGGCCACCACCAAACTATAATGAGCAAGAGCAGAGACAATTTCTTTTACCAATCTTGCTAGTGTCTCATCAGTGCTAGTGGCTAATAAAATATCATCCATATAATGAAGTATTGTGGCTTTAGGCCATTTGTCCCTGATAGGGTCCAGCACTCTTCCCACATAAGCCTGGCATAAGGTGGGGCTGCAGCACATTCCTTAGGGCAGGACCTTCCACTGATATCTTAAATCTGGTCCTGCATTATTGGTAGTGGGTATGGTAAAGGCAAATCTCTTTCTATCTTCTGGGGATAATGGGATAGAGAAAAAACAATCTTGGATGTCTATGACTGTCACAGGCCATCCAGAAGGCACTAAATTAGGGGAGGGGAGGCCAGGCTGTAGGGTTCCCATGGGCTCTAGGATGGTGTTAACCGCCCTGAGATCTATTAACATTCGAAATTTCCCTGATTTCTTTTTTATTACAAACACTGGGCTGTTCCAGGGGCTGGACGTGGGCTCAATGTGCCCCACCTGTAACTGGTGCTGCACTATATCACGTAAAGCCTGGGCTTTCTCTGCAGGCAGGGGCCATTGGGGTACCCAGACTGGGTTATTAGATCTCCATGTTAGAGGAGTGGGTCTGATACAAGAAAATTTTTGTTGTTGCCCAACGGCCCCAATTAAAAATCCTGTGGGGGTGGTATATAAACAGATGCCCCACAAGCCTTCAAAATATCCCTTCCCCATAAATTGTATCTCAAACCAGCAACCACTAGGGGTCGGATGGTCCCTTGCTTATCCACAAATTACCAGGGCAGATCCTCTGCTGATACCCATGCTTGTTGCGCCCCTCCGACCCCATTGATCGTTGTGGCATCCGTTTGGACTGGCCAAGATAGGGGCCAAAATAGTTGTGAGATGACAGAACGATCAGCTCCTGTGTCTAATAATCCCTTGAAGGATCGCCCCTTAATTTGGATAGTTGCCCATGGCTTACTGTGTTCTATATGTTGTACCCAATTAATATCATTATTGTGGCCATCCAACATGGGGAGGGCTTGAGCCACTACCTCCCCTTTGTCTATGTAAGCTGCCGAGTCATGTGGGTTAGTTACTATAATCTGTTGCTGGGGTTGGTGAGCAATAACCGTGTTGTGGACAATAACGGGGGTATATAGTGAAAGGCCCACCACGAGGGCTGCTTGGAGGGCAGAATTAAGCCCAGTCACTGGCACTATGGTTGTATCTCTGGGGTCTATTTGGAAATTTCCTTTGCTGTAAAGGGGAAGTCCGAACCACAGGGTAGAAGTCGGAGATATTCCTGATGCAGCCCCGAGGGCGCATTCTGAGGGGGTTGGGCTTCCATCTGGTAAGCTTGTTGAGGGGCCCTTGAGGGGCCCCTTGCCCCGTTTCCCGACTTTGGCTTGCGGCACTCCTTAGAGTAATGGCCAGATTTGTTACAATTGTAACAAATTACCTTAGGGTGGGCTCCACCAGGTTTCTGGCGGCATTGCGCCTTGAAATGACCGGCTTTGCTGCATTGATAACACAATTTAGTCTCTTTTGTTTTCAGCACTTCGGATAGTCCTTTTGAAAAAGCCGCAGCGAGGGCGTCCATTTGAAAGGCACTGGACCCCACATGTTCACATCTCTTTATCATTTCCTCTAGGCCAGCATCATTATCTAATGTAAGCATAGCCTTCTGGCAATTTGTATTGGCATTGTCCTGTGCTAGCCTCTGTATAAGGAGGCCAGCCGCTTCTCCCCTGCCCACGGATCTCTCAACAGCCGCCTGTAGGCGGGCCACGAAATCCGGGAAGGGTTCATCAGGACCTTGCTTAATCTGGGTCATGGAGGGTCTTTGTTTCCCAGAAGCCTGAATCTTACTAAAAGCCCATTGAGCACATTGGGAGACAGCTATATACACTGTACTTAGTGCCTCTTTTAACTCCTTAAATTTCTTCCATTCTAAAGGGGCCCAGGTCCTCCCTCCATCGGATAAGTCTGGGGGAGGGGGCCACCCCTCTGCGTGATAGGCGGAGCTTTTCTTGCTACGGCCTCCTAATCTCTTGCTCCTACTCTCCCGCTCCTGCCCTCCTGCCTGGCCTTGCTTTCTTTTCCCTTGCTTATTCTCCCATTCCCTGTTTCCAGTGTCCTCTGCCTCACTCCCTGATTCTTCCTCACTACTGATTTCCGCTTCTTTCACTCTTTTATATACTTCTTTCCCTAGCACCTCCGGATCCAGGACCTTAACAAACATCTGTCCCATCTTCCTTCCTTCACCCTATTGGCTACGGGTGTCGTCTCTCTTCCCGCGACCAGACCAGCTGATCCGCGGGGCCCCTGGCTTATTTCCTTCGCCCCACGTTGGGCGCCACTTGTGCCGGCTGCACCGTGCACTCTCCTCCTATAAGGAGCAGGCTGCCAGAGTCATACTTACCAGTCTTCGGTGCCCACCCGGATAAACACAGAGACGAGCCGATCAGGAGGTGCAAACAGTCGAGCTTTATTCAGAGGCCATCACAGCAAGGCCAAGCAGGAAGGCCAGAGCAAGAGAGCAGGAGCAAAAAAGAGAGAGCTCCGATCTCTACTGTTCCTTAAGTACCTACTTAGCCCCTCCTCCTCAGCCCACCTACCAGTCATTGATTGTAGGATCAGATACCGGAAGGGGATGTCTGGGTTTAGCTTATCAAGGGAGAGGAAGTGACGCAGGAGGCTAGGGCCGGATACAGGAAGAAGGGGTCTGGGGTTAGTGCATAGACAAAGGGAAAGTACGTGACCCAGGAAGTCAGGCCCAGATACTGGGAGGAGGCGTCTGGGGTCAGTGCTACACAAAGGGAAAGTACGTGACCCAGGAAGTCAGGTTTGGACACAGGAAGGAGGTGTCTGGGGTTAGCGTTGTACCTAGGGAGGGGGCTAGACAAAGGGAGCTTGTTCTCTGCCGTCCCACTCCCACGTGGCACAGCCCCCTGCCTCAGGAGTACGTGCTCTGGCTACTTCCTTGTATCCTGTTCCTTCCCCAGCTTATCACAACTCCACATAGCACTGCCCCCTGCCTCGGGAGCGTGAGCTCCGGTTACTTCCTAATATCTCGTTCCTACCCCATCTTGCCACAACCGTCACTTGGCAGTTAACCAACACCAGACAATCCCTCACATCCCTGAAATGTGATTTTCCACAAGAAACCTTTCCCAGTCTCCCCTTTTCTCCTCTGAACTTTTATAACATATTTTTTTATCTTTTTGTGCATTTTTTATAGTATAGTGATTTGTGACTTCTCCAATTAGATAACTTAATAAATATTTGGTGACTAGAATTTCATTTTCACTCCCAGAAGCCCACAGTGGCAAGCCTGGAGGAGAATCAATGCTGGAAAATTGACTTAATCTAAATGAAGATAGCTCAGACCATAGATTTGACCCATTCTTTCATATATTCACTTGGGGATAATCAGTCTCCAGTTCAATTAGCTCCCAGTTTAACATTATCCGTAACATTTGTGTCCACAAGATTTGTGGAATGGCTAAACCTAGACCCAATCCAGAAGAAAAGAGGTCTTGAAAAGCCTGTTCCCAGGTGTTCCTGAGAAAACTACTCTCCTCTCCTTCTCTGTCTCCAACTCTGTCATCATCTCCAACTCTTTTCTCCCCCCACAACTTTCCTCAGACCTCCCTAATTTATTATATTGTTTCTCCTACCACAGTCTCCTCCAGGCCACTCCTATCTTGAATCTCCTTTAACCTTTCCTGCCTCCTACTTCACTCAAACTCAGTCTCCCTACCCTTTTCCAACTATCTTTCTTCCATACTGCCTCATTCATTAATCAAATGAATTGTCTCCATATTTCCTCTAGGTAGAGTTCTATACCTAGCATTTTTTTTTTAAAAATCAAAATAGCAAGATGGAGATAGTGTCATAGATGAATAGTAGTAAAACTGCCAAATGTTTTAGAAGTTCATTGTATCTCATTAAAGTAGGATCTGAAGAAGCATACATTTAGAGTTAGAATGGACTTCAGAGGTCAATTAATTCAATCCCCTCATTTTGCAGCTAAGGAAAATCAGACCCTAGAGGTTGTGAGGTAATAGGCATCATTCTTGAAAATTGTTGTCCATGTTCTCCCATAAACCTTTCATTGGGTCTACCTCTTGATATTATATGTCAAGTTCTCTTGATATTATATGGATACCTTGGGTCCATATGCTGCCCAGTGAGCATAATAACTCAGCAATAATTGAGGTTTATTCCTCACTCTAATCATGACTTCTGCCTTACTTTCCAATCATACATTTCTCTAATGACATCTTTTATGCTTTTTTGCCTACATATATTCATCAGAGTACCCATGTCATAATTGGCAACCCACAATGAGAACACTATACAAAGCTAAATCCCAGAAACTAATGACATCAAACCAAAAATTTTTAATGAATTTGTCAACCCTGATAATAAATAACCAAAATGCCACAGAGGTTATACACTGTTAACTCTGAAAAATAAAATAAAATTCCAAAGAGTTCACAGCTTTATTTATTCCATTGGAGGAGAGAAATTAGATGCGTGCTGGGATCTCCTCTATGAGGAGACCCAAGGCAGTGAGGCTAAGCCTTGGTAGCTATAGCTGTGGCTAGATTAAAAAATCAAACAGTGAGGTGTAGCAACAGCAGTAAGGCATAATAGCAACAGTGAGGCAAGGTTGCCTAGTGACCAAAAAGTCTATTAGTAGCAGAGCCCATGCTTGCTTGAGCTTGGGGACCATCAGTTTTGTGATTTAACTGCAGCAAAGTTCATTGAGAGAGTAAGCACAAAAGATTGTTCTTATGCCAAGCTCAGGGCATAGCTTGCTTTCTGGGCCTTAGCTCTGGAGAACGGGATGTCTCCTAATAGTGAAAGGGGACGAATAAAAAAAAGGATGGTCCTGGGATGGGAGTCCTGAAAAATTCAAGGACATTGTGGAACTTCTGGCAATAATGTAACCTGTGGGACCACTGCTCTACAAGGGGTAGTTTAACTTTACTGATGTGAGATTTCCATCTATGAAGAGTTCTAGGGAAAGGCAGAAAGCCATGTGGGCATGATACATTTGTGCAGTTGTTGGCAATTGATTAGACCCTCAGGCAATAAAAATTCATTAGAGTAGACTTCTGATGCTAGAGATCATGATTAGCATGATGGCACAAAATCTGGTCTCTGGGTGTGTTTGTGATAGCAGGAATGAGTGAACAGGAACGGCTGTTTGAAAGAGAGAGAGGAGAGTGGATATGAAGGAGGAAGTGCTTCCAAGTGTGGGTCCTCAGAGACAATTCTGTGTTTAAAATGTATGATGGCAGAAGGAAATGCCAATGTGTACCTTCAGAGCCAATCCTGTGTTCAGTTGGTGAAGAGATATGTTCCCTTGGTCCAGTGCTCTCTCTCATGGATTGGTAGAAGCATTTTGGGAGCTATGATGAACAAGCCTTAGCAAATGAAAATATCTGACTGGTGCAATTTTGAGCCTTCAGTAGTCTTGCGATAGGAAAGAAAATATTCAGAGAGAATCTAAAAGGCCCAGAATATAAATATGAACATTGTGATGTGATGGAAAGAATACTGGTTATGGAGTCATTTAAAATCTTTCCTCTGATGCTTATTACATTTATGACCTTGGAAAAATCATTTAACCTCCTTGGACTTCAATTTCATCTTGAAGAAATTGGACTAGATGCTTTCTGTCATCCCCTCCATCAATAAATCTGTCATCCTCCCCTTAGCAAGGGATTGACTGATTTACTCAATCAAGTCACCTCATCCCCACTTAAAGAAAATTATGATTCCCTGGTAACTTAACCAATCAGTTAATCATGGGCTATATAGTATAAGTGAGAATTTTATTGCTGAAAAGCCTTAGAACTCATATAATATTGCACAGGAATCATTTTCACATAGCCCAAAAAAAGCTGGTCACACTCTGGAGGTCTATACGTTATCAAGATAGTTAGACCTGAGACATCTGAAAGGTTGGAGTAAGTATGGTTTTACAGTAAAACTGCTGAGGAGGAATTACCTGGGGATGGAGAAGAGAGGTTTTAGTCTGACCTAGTAGCTCTCTTTCTCTTTCTCATATTCCCCAACTTTGTCTTGAGGAGAACCTTGCAAACTTTGAAGGGAGCAGGGAATGTTGGCTTACTAAACACATCCCCAGAGCAGCTGCCCAAGAATATCTGCTGTGAGAGCTAAGGATAGACTAGGGAGAAGCTAGGCTGTTCTTCCTGCTATTTTACCTTCTTGACTCCTCCATAAACATCTTATTTCAAGAAAAAAAAGAATGAATAGGGATAATAAAAACGAATGTAGCAGCATATACAGGATGGGGGAACTGGAATCCTGGAGACTAGGAAGAGTCTATGTTAATACTCCAGTCAAAAGATGATAAGGGTCTTGACCAGAATAGTGTCAGCAGGAGGGGAAAGAACTGGTTGGAGACTTTGAGAAGGAAGAATCTTCCTTCTCCTTCCCACGCCTCCAAGCTTGTTCTAGGTGCTTCCACCGCCACCTCCATCTCTACTACTTATGGTTTCTTCTCCCTAGGAATGGCAGCATAGAATAATATAGAGACCTGTGGATTCAAGGGTCAGACCTAAATTCTAGAGCCAATTTTGCCACAAACTAGGTGTGTGACCCCAGGGAAATCACTTATCTCTCAGATAAGTTCCACATCTATAAAATAGAAATCATAGATTTAGAGCTGGAAGGGAGAAATCTGGGACAAAGAGAGATTGAGATGACATCCATTAGGGTCACATGGTGAGTAAGTTTCTGAAGTAAGATTTAAACCCAGGTTTCCTTGACTTTGGGCAGCTGGGTAGCACCGTGGATAGAATACTGGACCTGAAGTCAGGAAAATTCACCTTTCTGAGTTCAAATCTGGCCTCAGATACTTATTAGCTGTGGGACCCTGGGCAAATCACTTAAACCTGTTTGCCTCAGTTCCTCATCTATAAAATGAGCTGGGGAAGGAAATGGCAAACCACTATAGTGTCTCTGCCAAGAAAACCCCAAATAAGGAGAATTGGACATGACTGAAAAAAGACTTAATAACAACTTTTTTTGGAGGGTTAAGTGACCTGCCCTGGATCACACAGCTAGTAAGTATCATGTGTCTGAGGCCATATTTGAACTCAGGTCTTCCTGACTCGAGGGCTGGTACTCTTTCCACTTTGCCACCTCACTGCTCCCACAACAACTTCTTGACTTTATGTCCTGTGTTTTATATACCACACTGTGCTGCCTCTCAGGATGACACCTGCCCTACTGACTTCACTGTGAGTTCATTTTTGTATATACTCCCTCTGACAGAGGTTTAACTCCCCGGTATCTCAGTAGAGAGTTTCTAAAAGTTTTGCTACAAGTGAAAAATGACCTGGTGATGAGCTTTTCTTTACTCGTCTAGAGTAGTCATCAGACAATAGACAAATACAATTCATCACTGGACCTGTACTTGAAGTCTTTCTAGCATGGCAGGACCTGCCAGAGCTTATATTCTAGTACTATGGGACTAGAATTTGAGAACCCAGGGTCATTTTCACACCAAAGTGAAATATTGAATTGAGATTACCACCATTTTACAGATGAAGAAACTGAGGCAAAGAAGGATTAAGTGATTTGCCCAGGGTCACGCAGCTAGTTAGTATCTGAGTCTGAATTTGAACTCAGGTCTTTGTAACACCAGGCCTGGTGTTCTAAGTACTGCATCACCTACCTTGCCCTGGTAATCAGATTAGGAACTTCCATGCCTAATACTATAAAAAAACCACCAGAGGTCCTAGCCATTAGATTGTTTCTGGTTTGTGACTGGGACAGACTTCTGCGTTCCTATGCTCTCTCCACCCCATTTAAGGAGCCCCTATTCTCTTGAGAGCAATCTTGATTGATGGAGACTTGCCCGACAACAACCATAGAAGAAGACACACAGCTTTTGGCTTGGTGGAGTAGAAACCTTGTGAGAACTAGGTATCAAATGCTTATTGGGACGTCTAGGAAGGTCTTGGTAAAGTGATGGTTTGTTCTTAGAAGGGCTGATATTTGCATTTTTACATATATCGATAAAGTTTGGTTACAATGAGAAGTGTCAGTCTATTTGGTGTTTCCATTTCACTAGTTAGTACTTGTAAAAATTGACTGTAAGCCTGAACCTGTACACCCTTCAACAAGGTGTCATTGTCCTTGGGCCCCTATTATAATCAACTGCTACTATCCCTCACTGCTTCAAACTGTGGCTATTTGCTATTCCCAAAAACATGGTCTTCCCCAAAAAAGTACCATCCCTCCTTCACTCTACCCTCATCACAAAGACCCAGTTCATCTGTCCACAAATGACTCCCAGACATCTCAACACAGACTCAATCAGACTAATAATGCCCATCCTTCCCCCTAGAGGGACATCAAATCACCACATACCCCAATTACACCTAGCTCATTTTGATCATCTATTTCAAGGCTTCTTAAACTTTTTCCATTTCTGATATACCGGGTATATAGGTAAATAAAATAGGTATACAAATCAAACATTTACTGATAATAAATCATAAAGAAATTTATTTTAAAATAATTCTTTGGTACACATAATTTTACCATTTATTAAAGACAAAAGCAAATTTGCATACTAATGAGATGGATGGGCTTGTTTATTTTTACATAAAGAATTAAACTTGGTGGAATATTTGATACTGCCTGACATAAAGCATCTTCAATGTTTTTCAGAGTTGATTGAGATTTTGATTTCATAATCGTCAATACTGAGAATGCCACTTTGCATAAATACATAGTACAAAATGGCAAAACTATGTTTAGGGCCATTTCAGAAATTGTTGAAAATTCTGTCCTAATCCCAAGCCAAAATTTATTTAACTATTTTTTAAGGAAACTCAAGTTTTCAACCTGTGTCACTTGATAACTCAGCAAATTCTTCTTGAACTTTTAAATTGATGTTTTTTAATTTCAATTAAGTATGGTTTATAAACCCAACTTAGTTTTTTTAGAATCAAAATTTGAAGGGAAGTATTTCTGAAACTATGTCTCCAAGCACTTCAGATGATCAATTATAACCCTTACAATTAAATCTTTGGGAAGGTTGTTTTCAATTATAAAATCATCTGTAGCTGTAAACATTTCTAAAGAACCATTTCCACCCTATTCTTCCATATGTTAACTTTTAAAGTAAAATTTTCAATTTGATCTTTTAACATAAATATGCTACAATTTTTTCCTTGAAGTGACACATTTATATCATTGAGTTTTTCAGAAATATCTGACAAATAACAGTTTTGAAAGCCAGAAATCACTGTAAAAACAAAATCAGATTTCTGCTCAGTAAAAATATAACTTCATCTTTCAATTTCAATAACCTGTTTAAACTTCACCCTCTTGAGAGCCACTTCACTTCTGCATGTAGTAAGAACTTTTTGTAATTGGAGTCCATGTTTTTCCAAAGGCTTGGAAACAAATGACTGTTAAGAGCACAGCTTTTAATGAAGTTAATTATTTTGGTAGTATCTTGAAGCATGACATCTAACTCTGGTGATATTTTTAATTTAATTTAATTTTATTTTGTGTTATTTATTTAGTTTTAGTTTTCAACATTCACTTTTATAAGATTTTGAGGTCTAATAATTTTCCCTGTCCCCAAGACAGCATGCAATCAGATATAGGCTATACATGTACAATCGTATTAAACATATTTCTACATTAATCATGTTGTGAAAGAAGAATCATAACAAAAGGAAAAAAAAACACAAGAAAGAAAGAAAAAAGAGAGAAAATAGTATGCTTCAATCTGCATTCAGTCTCCACAGTTCTTCTTCTGGATATGGATAGTATTTTTCATCATGAGTCTTTTAGAATTGTCTTAGATCATTGCATTGCAGAGAGTCTATCAAAGTTGGTCATCACACAATGTTGCTATTATTGTGCACGCTGTTCTCCTGGTTCTGCTTATTTCACTCAGCAGCAGTTCATGTAAGTCTTTCCAGGTTTTTCTGAAATCTGCCTGCTCGTCATTTCTTCTGGTGTTTTTTGTTTTTTGTTTTTTTTTTTTTTGGCTACCCATCTTTCCTGATAGATCATGCAGTGAATAAAAGTGATATGTTCATTGCTACCAGCTTTAACCTTTGCTATAAATCCAACATTCTCACCCATCATTGCTCCATCACTCTCTGTACAGACTCCAATACAATTTTTTCACTGTAAACTTTCATTTATGAAAAATTCATTGACTTCAAGATATATGTCTTCCTTTCTTGTGTGCTCTTCCAAAGGGTGACAAAACAATACTGGCTCATGCATGCTTCATTCATAAACATGTCTTACATAAAGTAACAACTGTGCCATGTTAGAAATATCAGTTGTTTCATCTAACTGAATTGCAAATTTTGGGCTGCCCTTAAGCCTGGTAATAAGCTACTGGAATTGGTAATTACGTATTTCAGAAATTATTTGGGAAACAGTATCATTCAAAGGAATTTCCTGAATTTCATCCCCATACTTTTTTCCCATGAACATTTTAATAGCAGCAGGAAACATGAAATCTTCTCCTATTGCATATGGCATTTTAGTTTTTGCAATTAAATAAGAAGTTTCATAAGCAACAAGTAAATACTTTTTGTGGACAGTAACAAATTTCTCAAAACATTGTTTTTTCTTTATTTGAAGATTTTAAAAGTCATTCAAAGTATTCTTTTGGTTTATTGCAGTACACTGCATGCTTGGTATTAAGATGTCATTTTAGTTTGGCTGGTTTCATGTTCTCTACAGCCAAAACTTCATTACAAATTAAGCCAAGAGGTTTTTCCACACTATCATCATTATTAGAAGTAAATCCATATTATGAAAATGATTTAATATATTTTCTTTTTCTTGTCAATTTAGGTGTACTGCAACCTGGTAGCGACAATTCTGACACATTGTCATCAGTATTTTTACCTCTTCTGCCACTTATCCATAACCAAAAAATATTTTTGTCCTAAAATATAAATAAATATTGCTAATCATTTCTCAGATAAATACTAGCTTTAGTTTACAAAGTTACATTTGCTTGTGCTTAATTTAAAAATTAATGTTCACATTTAACTACATAGAGTAGTGATGGTGGAGAAATATTATTAAAGGGCTTTTGTCTTTACTTGCTGCAATTCAACTATTATGTTTCTGTAAAAGAAGAAAAAACAGCAATTTTTAAAATCAAACATTCTAACATAATACAATCCAAAGATATACTAATTTGATCGTTACATGCTGAGGAATGATGGTAGGAAAATATTAAAAGTCTTTATTTTCTGTAATTAAACTATTATGTTTCTGTAAGAGCAGAAAACTTTGTACAGTAAAAACACTGCAATTATAACATACGACAGTCTCAAATCTGAGCTGAGGTGTTGCTGGCAGCATTCATTGGTGTTGTATAGTATGACAACATGAACAGTGCAATGTGCCTGTTGTGTGTACAGAACCAAGGCTGTAGTGAAGTTGTGTGATGCAGCATGGGCAAGCACTGCCAGAAACACCTCAGATTCGTAACACGTTTGTTTTTGAATTCATTTTTGGTCATTGTGCCCAATTTTTTGTGACCCTCCCCATTCAGTTACACAACCCCATATAGGACCCACAGTTTAAGAAGCTTTGGACCTTATTTGACCATGCCTCCCTTAGAACAAAGGGAGTTGTCAACCAGGATTTCAGCCAGTGTAGATAACTCATTTAAAACATTTCAAACTCAACTTTCAAATACAAGACTCAAGAGAAGCATGAAAAGGTATACAGGAAAGAGAAAAACATATGGGACTTATTAAAGTTGAACTGTTTATATTCCTAGATGGTAAGGTTATATTTGTAACTCATGACACCTTTGTCAGTACTAGGGTAGTTGGAGGGAGAAAAATTTATGGATAGATAGACAGATAAATAGATAGATAGATAGAGGGGCATAGGGTGAGTTGAAGATGAAGGGGTGATATCTAAAAAATAAAATTAAGGGGTGAGAGAGGATTATACTGGGAGAAGGAGAAAGGGAGAGGTAGAATGGGGCAAATTATCTTACATAAAACAGACAAGAAAAAGCTTTTACAGTGGAGGGGAAGTGGGGGAAAGTGAGAAGGAATGAGTGAATCTTATTCTCATTGGATTTGGCTTAAGGAGGGAATAACATACACACTCAGTTGGGTATGGAACTCTATCTTACCCTACAGGAAAATAGGGGGGGAGGGAATAAGGGGGAAGGGGATAATAGAAGGGAGGGCAGATTGGGGGAGAGGGTAATCAGAATTAAATACTTCTGAGGAAGGACAGGGTCAAAAGAGAGAATAGAATAAATGGGGGTGGGATAGGATGAAGGGAAATATAGGTAGTTTTTCACAACATGACTACCATGGAAGTGTTTTGCATGACTACACATGTATAACCTGTATTGAGTTGCTTCCCATCTTAATGAAGGTGGGTGGGAAGGGAGGAAGGGAGAGAATTTTGAACTCAAAGCTTTAAAAACAAATGTTAAAAATTGTTTTTACACGCAACTGGGAAATAAGATTTATAAGCACTGAAGTATAGAAATCTATCCTGCCCTACAGGAAAATAGAAAGGGAAGGGGATAAGAGAAGGGGATGGGGGGTAATAGAAGGGAGGGCAGATTAGGGGAAGGGGTATTCAGAATGCACACCATCTTGGGGTAGGGATAGGGGGGAGATGGGGAAAAAATTTGGAACTCAAAATCTTGTGGAAATGAATGTCGAAAACTAAAATTAATTAATTAAAAAAAAACACGTTCTAAACTCCTCAATCAAGCCCTTAATTTCCTTCCATGGCAATCTTCTTGTTCCTTAAATACAAGAGAATTGCCTAGGCAGAACTAGCCTAAATACTTGTGAATCTCAAAACAGCTCTGAGCCCAGGTTAATCTGAAATTCCTCTGGAATTTAATTGCTCTGGGACAAGGTTAAGGCCTGGATGCAGAAAGATGAACTAGCAATGTTTTCCAATTCAAATAATACTACAGATACATAAATTATCTAAATTCCCTCCCTCAACCAAACTAGGTCATCTGAATGGGTCAAAGAACAGGACTGGGGACAGCAGGGAGATAGAAGTGGGAAGAGCAGAGAGCAAGAGTCAGATTTTCAAGTGTAACAGATATATGGCAGGGTCTTGGGAACTATATTCTCTCCAAAACTACCCTTCTGTTACCTCAGGTTAGCCTTCTAACCCCATAAAACATTAGATTTGTCTTTTAACAAACCACTCAGCTCCTATATAAAAGTAAAACTTTTGTTTAATTAGGAAAAATATGGTAATATCAAGCTGCAACAGGCACAATTTAGCATAAACCTAAGCCCTTTGGCAGTACCCTCCCAAGGTTACTATTGCCCCATTAGATGAAGTGGGGGAGAGGGGAGAAAGAAATAGGTAGTTCAGTTGTATTAACATAAATGTCTCCCTCATCTCACTTTCACACTAACTACAAATAACAATCCCACTACTCTCCAGGGAGGAGAATAATCTCTTTGCTCCCTCTCCTCCCCCAAAGGAGCAAAGGAAAGGAAGTGCAGTGCTTTCATAAACCTTTAATCTCCTACCTCTGTGGGAGAGAAAGATATTTAAGCCTCTCATGGCAGGATGGCAGCATAGGAATTGGGGTAAACTGCAAGAAATTTCAATAATTCTCTTAGGCATAGCTACCTAATGGGCTAATAATAATAGCTAATATTTATATAACACTTAAAGATTTTCAAAGTACTTCATAAATATCTTATTTGATCTCACAACAACTTGGTGGGGTAGATATGATTATTATCTACACTTTACTGACTAGGAAACTGAGGTCAAAAGAAGCTAAATGACTTATACATGATCACACAGCTAGTATCTGAGGCCAGATTTGAACTCTGCTCTTTCTGATTCCAAGGCTAGCATTCTATGTCTACTACTATACAATATATAGAAGCTACATAGCTGTACAAGACATTAGAACCAGCTCTCTCTGATTCTTCCTCCATCATTCCACAAACTACACTTCTCCCTGGCATGTTCTCAGCTCACATCTTCTGATTACAAAAGAATACAGCTTCACATTGCTCATAAAATATGGAAGAGAAACAGAAAGCGACCCTAAATGTTCTCTGTCTCATACTGGCAAAAGCATGATCAGCAATAACCTTGTAGCTCCATGAGTTGATTAATTTCTCTCCCACTTCCATTTTCTTCTCAACTCCCCAACTTCACCTGATATCATATTATAACCTCTTCTCATCACCTCCTCTGTCCTCTCCCTGGCTAACAAATTCAGGTTGTATTGATGCAGAAGCTAAACCAGAAATATCTCCTCAATGTCAGTTTTGGGACATATACATTAGCATATAACAGTTATAGGTGATTATCATAATTGTATAGTATAATACATGTACAGATACCTAATACATATCATCCACATTAGAACTGTATGCAACAAGCATTAGTACTTTAAGAAAAATATAAAAAACAACAGTACATATGGCAAAATTGCTTTAGTGCACACTATAGACCACAAAGAGTTCTTGTAATACATAAAATATAACATTACATGGCACAGTTGTGCATAGTAACTAAATACGGAAAGTCATATGCTATAAATATAAATAGCATCACACAATCAGGGCTACACACATTAACCAAATACATAGGTCACATGCAAGAACATAATACATATGTAAGGCAGGTTATGGGGCCCACTCTCCCAGTTCACACTTACACTGGCAGGTCAATTCTCCATATGACTACTGGGTACTGCCTCCCTCAGGATTCTATGGGTAATCCTAAGTGGTTGAAGGATGTCTTTCTTTCTTTTTTTTAATTAATTAATTTATTTTTAGTTTCCAAAATTCATTTCCGTAAGATTTTAAGTTCCAAATTTTCTCCCCATCCCTCCTCTTCCCCACCCCAAAGCGGCATGCAGTTTGATATAGGCTCTACATATACATCAATATTAAACCTATTTTCACATTAGTCATTTTATAAAAAAGAATTAGAACCAATGGAAGGAACCACGAGAAAGAAGAAACAAAAGAGAGAGAGAGAGAGAGAGAGCAAATATGCTTCAATCTGCATTCAGATTCCATAGTTCTTTTTCTGGAGGTGGATAGCATTTTCCATCATGCGTCTTTTGGAGTTGTCTTAGATTCTTGCATTACTAAGAAGAGTAAGTTTATCAAAGTTAGTCATCACACAATGTGGCTGTTACTATGTACAATGTTCTCCTGGTTCTACTCTTCTTTTGTCATTTCTTACAACACAGAAACATTACATTATATTCATATACCATATTTTGTTTAGCCCTTCCCCAACTGATGATGCCTTAGCACCCCTTAGTTTTTAGTTCTTTGCTACAACAATAGGTGCTCCTATAAATATTTTTGTACGTTTTGCTTTTGCTCTTTCTTTTACCTTTTTTGTATATAAGTGGTATTATTGAGCAGCTAATCAGCAGAGTGGATAGAGTGCTGGCCTTGCATTCCAAAGGACCTGAGTTCAAATACAGCCTCAGACACTTACTAGCTATGCAAGTCACAACTAGTCAACTGGGCAAATCACTTAACCCTGTTTGCCTCTGTTCCTCATCTGGAAAATGAGCTGGAGAAGGAGATGACAAACCACTCCAGTATGGGATCATGAAGAGTCAGACATGACTGAAAGTGGTATTAAGCCAATCCTTGTTTCTTAAGAGTTTATTTAGCCTTCTATTTACCTTGTGTTTTTAAAAAGAAACTAGTTTCTCTAAGATAAAAGTGGTCAACCATCACATTGCCAACCTATTGTAATTTGTACCCTTGTGCAAATTGTGGCAAATGGAAAGGAAATAATTGGCAAAGTATATGAGAGTAAAGAGAAATTTTATTATTGCTAAGTGCTCAGAGCTTAACAAATGAGACTTTATTGAGTCATATTTTTATAGTTTCCCCAAAGCAGTAGAAAATATGGATCTGGAGTAGTTCAAGACAAACAAGCTTAGTAATTTTGTTTGAGTGACAATTTGATTGGTATTTGTTTTTCTTCAATCATTCAGACATGTCTGATTATGGTGTGTGGACCACAGCACGCCAAGCCCTTCCATCCTCTACTATCTCTTGAACTTTGTCCAAGTTCATGTTCATTATTTCCATGACACTATCTATCCATCTCATCTTCTACTATCCCCTTTTCTTTTTGCTTTCAGTGTTTTCCAACATCAGGGTCTTTTTCAATGAAAGCTGTTTTCTCATTATGTGGCCAAAGTATTTAAGCTTCAGCTTCAGTACTTGACCTTCTAGTGAATAGTTTGAAGTATTATCTTTAAGTATTGATTAATTTGATCTCCTTGCCATCCAAGGGACTCTCAAAATTCTTCTCTAGCACCACAATTCAAAAGCATTGATTCTCTGATGTTCAGCTTCCATAATAATCCAACTCCCATAGCCATACATTGCTATCAACAATTTCAGATATGCAGATGATTACCAGTCTGATGGTTGAAAGTGAAAAGGAATTAAGAAACCTCTCAATAAGGGTGAAAGAAGAGAATGGAAAGCTGGCTTGAAAATTAACATAAAAAACTAAGATCTCGGCAAATGGTCATGTCACTTCCTGGCACATTAAGAGAGAAGAAATGGAAGCAGTGTGCTCAAAACTGAAGCCACAAAATTAAAATCCTTGGTAGGAAAGCTATGGCAAATCTGGACAGCATATTAAAAAGCAGAGTCATCACCTTGCTGACAAAGGTCCATATAGTCAAAGCTATGGTTATTCCGATAGCATTGTAGTGACTTAATCAGCAGCTGCTTCTGGATTTCTCAACCCACAGACAGTAAGAGGGTTGAACAACTGATCAGGAGATTACAGGGATGTTTTTGCTAGCATTTAGGCAGTACTCTGTTGCTTTGCCTATACTTGGATCCAGATCAAAGTCCAGGGTTGGCAGTCACAGGGTGAGGAGCACTAGCATAGCGGAGCTTGTGGCCACAGTGGGGGGGGGGGGGGGGGGAACTCTCCTCACAGTTCCAGGGCAGAAAAGAGTGCTTGTGGTCACTCACAGACCAAAGCATAGGCCAGGAGAGTAGTAAACACCTGTCCATAGATCATACCACGTTGGAAGAACTGAAAACTTACAGTACCTAGGAGTATCTCTGAAAATAGCTGCACAAAACCCTTGAAGCTTGGGACAGTACACCCTCCACCCTTGAAGGAGACCCCTACTTTAACAAACAGTTGAAAGTCAAGTAATAGGTTGGGAAAATGAGCAAACAATGGGAAAAAAAACTCTGACTATAGAGAGTCATAAGGAAGATCAAAACACACCCTCAGAAGAAGACAACAAAGTCAAAGCTCCTACATCTAAAGCCTCCAATAAAAATATGAATTGGTCTTAGGCCATGGAAGAACTCAAAAGGATTTTGAAAATTAAGTAAGAGACGTACAGGTAAAATTGGGAAAAAAGATGAGAGTGATGTGAGAAAATCACGAAAAACAAGTCAACAGCTTGGTAGAGGAGACACACAAAAAAAATACTGAAGAAAATAGCACCTTAAAAAACAGACTAGGCCAAATGGTATAAAAGAGGTCCCAAAAGCCAATGAGGAGAAGAATGCCTTAAAAAGTAGAAGTGGCCAAATGGAAAAGGAAGTCTAAAAGCTCACTGAAGAAAACAAGTCCTTAAGCATTAGAATGGAGCACGTGGAAGCTAATGACTTTATGAGAAATCAAGAAATTGTAAAACAAAATCAAAAGAATGAAAAAATAGAAGACACTGTGAAATATCTCATTGGAAAAATAACTGACCTGGAAAATAGATCCAGGAGAGATCATTTAAAAATTATTGGACTATCTGAAAGCCATGATCAAAAAAAAAGCCTAGACATCATCTTTCAAGAAATTATCAAGGAAAAGTGCCCCGAGATTCTAGAACCAGAGGGTAAGATAGAAATGGAAAGAATCCATCCATCACCTCCTGAAAGAAATCCCCAAAGGAAAACTCCTAGGAATATTGTAGCCAAATTCCAGAGTTCCCAGGTCAAGGAGAAAATATTGCAAGCAGCCAGAAAGAAACAATTCAAGTATTGTGGAAACATAATCAAGGTAACACAAGATTTAGCAGCTTCTACATTAAGGGACCAGAGGGCTTGGAATATGATATTCTGGAGGCCAAAGGAACTAGGATTACAACCAAGAATCACCTACCCAGCAAAACTGAGTATAATCCTTCAAGGAAAAAAATGGACATTCAATGAAATAGAATCACCTACCCACCAAAATTGAGTATAATTCTTCAGGGGGAAAAATGGATATTCAATGAAATAGAGGACTTTCAAACATTCTTGATGAAAAGACCAGAGCTGAATAGAAAATTTGACTTTCAAATACAAGACTCAAGAGAAGCATAAAAAGATAAACAGAAAAGGGGAATCATAAGGGATTTAATAAAGTTAAACTATTTATATTCCTACATGGGAAGATGATATTTGTAACTCATAAGACCTTTCTCATTATTAAGGTAGTTAGAAGGAGTATATATAGACAGAGGGCACACCTGTGAGTTGAAGATGAAGGGATGATATCTAAAAAGTAAAATTAAGGGGTGAGAGAGGAATGTACTTGGAGAAAGAGAAAGGGAGAAGTAGAATGGGGGGAAATTATCTCACATTAAAGAGGCAAGAAAAAGCTTTTACAGTGGAAGGGAAGAGGGGGAGAGTTGAGGGAGAATGAGTGAATCTTACTCTCATCAGAATTGCCTCAAAGAGGGAGTAACATACACACTTAATGGGGTATAGAAATCTATCTTACCCTACAGGAAAGTAGGAGAGGAAGGGGATAAGAAAATGAGGGGGTGTGATAGAAGGGAGGCAGACTGGAGGAGAAGGTAGGCAGAAGCAAAACACTTTTGAGGAGGAACAGGGTGGGAGGAGAAAGAGAATAGAATAAATTGGTATAGGGAATAGGATGGAAGGAAATACAGTTAGAAATAGTAACTGTGAAAAAAATTTTGAAGCAAGTTTCTCTGAGAAAGGCCTCATTTCTCAAACATATAGAGAACAGCATCAAATTTACAAAAATATCCCCACTTGACAAATGATTGAAAGATATGATCAGTTTTCAGATGAAGTAATCTATAGTCATATGAAAAAATACTTTAACTCACTATTGAGTGGAGAAATGTAAATTAAAACAATTCTGAGGTACTACCTTATACCTATTAGATTGGCTAATAGAACAAAAAAGGTAAACAACAAATGTTGGAAGGGATGTGGGAAAAATAAGACATTAATGCATTATTGATGGAGTTGTGAACTGATTCAACCATTCTGTAGAATAATTTGGAACTATGTCCAAAGGGCTATAAAACCATGTATACCCTTTGACCTATCAATACCACTACTAGGTCTGTATCCCAAAAGAGACTTAAAAAAAAGAACTTATATGTCCAAAAATATTTATAGCAGCTCTTTTCTGGGGGCAAAGAATTAGAAATTGAGAGGATGCCCATCAACTGGGGAATGGCTGAACAAGTTATGATATGTGATTATGATGGAATACTATTGTACTGTAGAAATAATGAGCAGGATGCTCTCAGAAAAACCTAGACTTACACGGGGTGATGTAAAGTAAAATGTACTGTGTACAAAGTAACAGCAAAATTGTAAGATGATCAGCTGTGAATGACAGCTATTCTCGGCAATACAGTGATCCAAGATTTATGATGAAAAATGCTATCCATCCACAGAGAAAGAACTGATGGTGTCTGAATATAGATTGAAGTATGCTTTTTTTTAACTTTATTTTTCTTGAGTTTTTTTGGTCTATGTTTTCTTTCACAACATGACTATTATGCATATGTTTTACATGACTATGCATGTATAACCTATATTGAATTACTTGCCTTCTCAATGGGGAGGGGAGATTGGGGAGGGAGGAGGGGAGAGAATTGGGAGCTCAAAGTTTTAAAAATGAATATTAAAAATTATTTTTACATGTAACTGGGGAAAAATAAAATACTAAATTAAAAAAAGAAAAGAAAGAAATGTTAAACAATTGGAAGATTACAAGGTAATTCAAAATTTGAACTGGCAAGACTAGTTAGTCCTTTGTGAATTACCATATTTACCTGATTTATTTAAAAATAAAAAATACAATGACAAAAGATAGCACCTGGAAATTGATCTACACACTCTCTTCTGTGGAGGAGGATTTGGTAAGGAAAATAGAGGCCTTAATGGGAGGAAGCCTGGTAGCAAGGAGGTCAAAGAGAATATTGGGGTCAAAAAAGAATAGCTTACCTGTAAGAAAGACCAAAGCTAAGTTTACTATGGTCAGAAAGCTATAGCTAGGTGCAATGGATAGAGCATCGACCCTGAAGTCAGGAGGACTTGAGTTCAAATCTGGCCTCAGACTAAACACTTGACACTTACTAGCTGTGTGACCCTGGGCAAGTCACTTAATCTCAATTGCCTAAAAACAAACAAACAAACAAAAAAAAAAACTATAGCTCACCTGCAAGTAGTACAGAATCAGCTCTCTTACACCAAAAAGAAATAACTCTCTATGGATAGCGTTATCCTCTACAACAGACAGAGAAATACTGTCAGGAGACAAGATTAATATTAGAGATATCAAAGCAGAAGAACCTAAGGTAGGGATCTTCTCTTCTGGGTAACAACCATGGGACTCGTATATTACCTACGATAGTCAGCTAGTATCTATTAAGTGACTACTATTAGCACTGGGATACAAAGAAGGGAAAAGACAGTTTCTGCTTTCAAGGAACTCACAGTCTAATGGGGAAGACAATATAAAAACAACTATGTACAAACAAGATATTTACAGGATAAATTTGGGTTAATCTCCAAGAGAAGGCACTAAGTTTAAGGAGGACTGGTGAAGGTGCAGAGACTTGAAGGCAGCCAGGGAAGGTAGGAGGCAGAGATGAAGAGGGAAGTGTTCAAAGCATGAAAGATAGCCAATGAAAATGCTCAGTGAGGAGATAAAGTGTCTTGTGAAAGAAACAGCAAGGAAGCTCATGTCACTGGATTAAAGAGTATGTGGAGGGGAGCAATATATAAGAAGACTATAAAGATAATAAGAGGCCAGGTTATGAAGGACTTCGGACACCAAATAGAGGGTTTTATACTTGATACAAGAGGTACTATGGAGCAATCAGAGTTTTACTGAATGATATGATATGGTCAGACCTGTACTTTAGTAAGATCAGTTTGAGAGCTCAGTATGGATGATGGATTAGAGTGTGTAGATATTGAAGCAGGGAGACCAAACTGCAAGGTCTTGCAATAGTCCAGATGTAAAGTGAAGATGGACTGCACCAGAATGGTAACACTGTCAGAGGAAAGAAGAGGGTATCTTCAAGAGATGTTAAGAAGTTAGAAATGAAAGTACTTAACAACTGATTGAATTTAGGGGGTGAGAGTGAAGAGTTGAGGATGACACCTAGGTTTGAGCCTAGGAAAGTTGTACCTTCAACAGGAACAGCAAAGTTAGGAAGAGGGGAGGGTTTGGAGGGAAAGATAATACTTTTCATTTTGGAAATGATGAACTTACACTGTCTATGGGGCATCTAGTCTGAAATGTTTCTATTAAGAAAGTTGGAAATACAAGACTGGAGAGCTGAAGAGAAGTTAGGACTGAGAGTCATCTGCATAGAGATTATAACTGAAAACATGGGAGCTGAAGAAATTACCAACTGAAATTGCATGTGCCAGTAGTATTACAACACTGACAGGCATCTGACTTAGGAAAAAGGGACAGGTTAATGGAGAGCCTTGGAGGAAAGGCTTATGGACTTGTAGGAGAGTTGAGGTTTCCTAAGCCAGACATAACATGGCAAATTAATTTGCAAACATCTGAGAAGCATTTTGAGGGGGTGGTGAAACACCAGGCCAAACATATGCTGAGTGTCTTGAATCTACATTTCAGTGTAGAGGGAAAGAACCATTTGCTTTTGTAGTTCTTGTGAACTTCATCTTACAGAGAATAATATCAATAGGGACAATAAGACCTAAAGATGAACATGAGCAGGTGGGACAGAGGGCATGGTAGCTTGATGCACAAATAATAACAGGTTTGGGCAGTTGAGAACATTCGCAGAATCCACCAAGTATTAAAGAGTTGCTAAATTCAATTTACATAATAGAAGGAAAGTACAAAATTGATAAGGATTTCCACCGGGAAGATCCACCTATAAATAGCTTAGGAACATCCATCACTGTAAGAATTACAGATAAAAAAAAAAAACACAATAGCCACACTAGAGCCAAAAGTAGAAGCCTTCAGGAAATCAATGGAAAAAATTACTCCACTTAGAAAAGTAATGGGGTGGAGCCAAGACAGTGGAGTAAAAGCAGTGACTTGCTTGAGCTCTCCCCCAAACCCCTCCAAATATCTGTAAAAAAAATCACTCTAAACAAATTCTAAAGCAACAGAATCCACAAAAAGACAGAGGGAAACAAATTTCCAGGCCAAGACAACCTGGATGGTTATTGGAAAGGTATATCATGCTGGGCGGGGAGAGGAACACAGTTTGGTGTGGGTGTGTGGGCAATACAGGTTTCAGCAAACCTGGAGCAGCCCTCAGAGGACTGAATCACAGGCAGCTGTGGTGGTTTCCAGACTTCTCAAACCACAAATACCAAAGACAACTTAGAAGGTCAGTAGGAAATGTCTGTGACTGCGGTGAGAGAGAAGCTCAGTCCCAGCCCCAGTCACCAAGTGCAGCCCTGGGGTGGTGGTTGCTTCCAGAGCTTCTGACCCACAAACTGAGGGGGAATTGAGTGGCTGATCAAGGTGGAATTGCAGGGATCTTTTTGCTGGTGCTGAGGCAGGATTCTCTTGCTTTGCCTGTGCTTGGATCTGGGTCACAGTTCTAGGTGGCGGTCCTGGGGCAAGAAGGAATGCTGGTGTGGTGGAGCTTGTAGTGGTGGTGGAGAGGAAATCCTCTTCACAGTTCCAAGGCAGAAAAGAGTGCTTGTAGTCACTCATAGACCAGAGCATAGGCAAGGAAAGGAGTAAACACCTCTCCTTAGATCATATCACCTTGGAAAAACTGAAAATTTACAGGTCCCTAGAAGTATCTCTCAAAACAGCTGCACGAAACCCCTGAAGCTTGGGATGGTACACCCTCCACACTGGAAGCAGACCTGTACGTTAACAAAGAGTTTATAACTCAATTGGCTGGGATCATGAGCAAAGTTTGCAAAAAAAAAAAGTCAGACAATAGATTCTTTCTTTGGTGACAAAGAAGATTGAAACATACAACCAGAAGAAGACAACAAAGTCAAAGCTCCTACATCCAAAGCCTCCAAGAAAAATATGTATTGGTCCTAGGCCATGGAAGAGGTCAAAAAGGATTTTGAGAAGCAAGTAAGAGAAGTAGAAGAAAAACTGGGAAGAGAAATGAGAGTGATGCAAGAAAATCATGTAAAGCAAGTCAACAGCTTGCTAAAGGAGACCCAAAAAAATACTGAAGAAAATAACACCTTAAAAAATAGACTAGCCCAAATGGCAAAGGAGGTCCAGAAAGCCAATGAGGAGAAGAGTGCCTTAAAAAGCAGAATTGGCCAAATGGAAGAAGAAGTCCAAAAGCTCATTGAAGGAAACAAATCCTTAAAAATTAGAATGGAGCATGCGGAAGCTAATGACTTTATGAGAAATCAAAAAATTGTAAAACAAAACCAAAAGAATGAGAAAATAGAAGACACTGTGAAATATCTCATTGGAAAAATAACTGACCTGGAAAATAGATCCAGGAGAGATCATTTAAAAATTATTGGACTATCTGAAAGCCATGATCAAAAAAAGAGCCTAGACATCATCTTTCAAGAAATTATCAAAGAAAATTGCCCTGATATTTTAGAATCAGAGGGCAAAATAGAAATGAAAGAATCCACCAATCACCTCCTGAAAGAGATCCCCAAAGGAAAACTCCTAGGAATATTGTAGCCAAAGTCCAGAGTTCCCAGGTCAAAGAGAATATATTACAAGCAGCCAGAAAGAAACAATTCAAGTATTGTGGAAACACAATCAGGATAACACAGGATTTAACAGCTTCTACATTAAGTGATCAGAGGGCTTGGAATATGATATTCCTGAGGGCAAAGGAGATAGGATTACAGACAAGAATCACCTACCCAGCAAAACTGAGTATAATCCTTCAGGGGAAAAAATTGACATTCAGTGAAATAGTAGACTTTCAAGCATTCTTGATGAAAAGACCAGAGCTGAATAGAAAATTTGACTTTCAAATACAAGACTCAAGAGAAACATGTAGAGGTAAACAAGAAAGGAAAATCATAAGGGACTTATTAAGGTTGAACTATTTACATTCCTGAATGGAAAGATGATATCTGTAACTCATGAGACCTTTGTCAGTATTAGAGTAGTTGGAGGGAAAAATTATAGATAGATAGATAGATAGATAGATAGATAGATAGATAGATAGATA
>NW_020954668.1:879949-894350 GCF_900497805.2 Vombatus ursinus | reverse complement strand
ATAGATAGATAGATAGATAGATAGATAGATAGATAGATAGATAGATAGATAGAGGTTACAGGTGAATTGAAGAAGAAGGGGTGATATCTGGAAAATAAAATTAAGGGGTGAGAGAGGATTATACTGGGAGGAGAAAGGGAGAGGTAGAATGGGGTAAATTATGTCACATAAAACAGATAAGAAAAGGCTTTTACAGTGGAGGGTAAACGGGTGAACCTGAGAGGGAATGAATGAATCTTATTCTCATTGGATTTGACTTAAGGAGGGAATAACATACACACTCAATTGTATATGGAAATCTATCTTACCTTACAGCAAAATAGCGGGGGAAAGAGACCAGAGAGCAGGGTGATGATAGAGGGGAGGGCAGATTGGGGGAGGAGGTTATCAGAAGCAAACACTTCTAAGGAGGTTCAGGATTAAAAGAGAGAATAGAATAAATGGGGGTGGGATAGGATTAAGGGAAATATAATTAGTTTTTCACAACATGACTACTATGGAAGTGTTTTGCATGACTACACATGTATAACCTCTATCAAGTTGCTTGCCTTCTCAATAAGGGTGGGTAGGGAGTGAGGAAGGGAGAAAATTTGGAAACCAAAGTTTTAAAAACAATGTTTAAAAAAATTGTTTTCTTATGCAATTGGGAAATAAGATATACAGGAAATGGGAAATAGAATTCTATCCTGCCCTGCAGGAAAATTGAAGGGGAAGGAGACAAGAGAAGGTGGGGGAGATAGAAGGGAGGGCAGATTAGAGGAAGGAGTATTCAGAATGCATGCCATCTTGGGATGGGGGAGGGATGAGATGGGGAGAAAATTTGGAACTCAAAATCTTGTGGAAGTGAATGTTGAAAACTAAAGATTAATTAATTAATTAATTAATTTTTAAAAAGTAATGCAACAAGGGCATGAAAACCATAACAGCTTGATGCACAAATAATACAACCAAGACACAACAGGAAAGGCAGAACTACTTTCTGTTAGGATTACAAAGAAGATGGCCATATCAGTCAGTCATTTAATGAGCATTCATCTACTACATACCAGGCACTGTGCTAAGTGATGGGGATGCAAAAAGAGACAAAAGACAGTCCCTAACCTCTAGGAGTCACGATCTAATGGGAGAGACAACAAGCAAAGAAATATATACAAACAAGCTATATAGAAGATTTATAGGAAATAATTAAAAGAGAGAAGGCACTAGAATTAAGAGGGGTAGAAGATAAGATTTTAGTTGGGACTTGAAGGAAGCCGGGAAAGCCAGGAGACAAAGATGAGCATTCTCAGCATTTGGGACAACCAGCAAAAATTTCCAGCACTGAGAGATGAAATATTTGGTTTGCAGAACAGCAAGAAGGCTAGTGTCACTAGGTCAAAGAATATATGGCAGTAAATTAGGTACAAGAAGACTAGAAAGGTAGGAATGGGGCTACCTTCAGGAGAAGGGCTTTGAATGCCAAAATGAACACTTTTGTATTTGATCCTGGAAATGATAGGGAGCTAGTGGTGTTTATTGAGTAGGGAGGTGACATGGTCAGACCTGTATTTTAGGAAAATCACTTGGTGGGAAGAGAATTGTGGCAGAGACCAACCAGCACATTATTGCAATAGTCCAGGTGTGAGGTGTTGAGGACCTACCCTAATGTGGTGAGGAGGAGAGAAGAGGGCATATTCAAGAGATATTGTAGAGATGGGCTGGGAGGATGGTGTTGTTCTCTATAGTAATAAGGAAGGGGGGTGGTTTAGGAGGAAAGCTAATGTTTTGGACTTGTTGAATTTAAGTTGTCTATTAGATATGCAGTTTGAGATGTCTGAAAGGCATTTGGAAATTCAAGATGAAGGTCAGCAGAGAACTTAGGACTGGATAAGTAGATAAAAGAATCATTAGCATAGAGAGAATAACTAAATCCATGAAAGCTGATGAGATCATCAAGTTAAGTAATATAGATGGAGAAGAAAAGAGAACCCAGAACAGAACCCTAGAACCCCTCCCAGTGAAGGAGACAGAGGAGTTCTCAGATAAGTAGGAGACCCAGGGTAGAGTGGTGAACCAAAAACTTAGAGAGAAGAAAATATCAAGAAAAGGATAATCAACAGTGTCAATGGCTGCAGAGAGGTCAACAGGATTGTTGACTGAGATAAGCCTGTTAGATTTGCCAATGGGAAGATCATTGGCAAATTTGGAGAAAGCAGTTTTGGTGGAATGTTGAGATCACAAACTAGATTGTAGGGGGTTAAGAAGAGAGTGAGAGGAGGGGAAGGACAGAAGAAATATATGACACTAGGGACGGAAGGATCAAATGAGTTTTTTTCAGCATAGGCATGTTTGTATGCAGTAAGAAATGAGTCAGTAGACAGGAAGAGATTGAAGGTAAGTGAGAGAAGTAAGGATGACAGAGGGTGCAATCTGATGGAGGAGATGGGATGGAATGGAATCACTTGTGCAGGTAGGGGGGTTTGCATCGGCAAGGAGAAGAGACATCTCTTTGAGACAGGGGTGAAGTAGGAGATAGTAGCAGAAAGCGTCTGAGTAATAGATGAGAAAAAGGGGAGAAGAGGGAGTTCATGGTGAATGGCTTTGATTTTTTTCTGTAAAATATGAGGCAAAGATCTCAGCTGAGAAGGGGAGGGGAGGTTTGAGAAGGTATGAAAAAGTTTAGGGGAGCCACAGTGGAGTGGGATAGTGAGTTGATAAGGAAAGTTGCCTAGCAGAAGTGAGGGCATGGTTGAGGTTAAGCCAACTTGAGCTAAGCCATGGTTGAGCTACTGCCAGCCATGTGGTAGGGGACTCAGTGAACTCCGTATTAGGCAAACTAAGCATACTCAAAGCCAATTTACACATTTCTTATTTGAAATTTGTGGTCCCTTGCAAATAGACAGGAGTGTGTTGTTGTTATTTTTTCACAGTACAAGTTCTGAATTCAGAATAGTTCTCCATGGTTTCTGGGGAGGCATAAGCAATATCCTTTCACTTGCTTTCCCAGTGCCATATAGCAAAGTCTCAAAACATTATGACATTATCGTATGCAATCCCACACATACAGATGAAAATCAGTCCTCTAACTGCAAAGTTTTAAAGATTCACAGAACAGGGAACATTTCACAAAATTTCCCAAATAAATCAACAAAAAAGTATTTTACCAAATATCTCTGCTTCACCTAATTAGCCTTATGGGGCCTTTCTCAATCCATGAACAAAAGAAAAATCAAAGACAAAGAAAATTGATATCTTGAATAGAAGCTTGGTCCTCCTGAGCTTTCTAAACTACATGGAACTTTCCCTCACAGGGATCTAGGACCAAGGGTCAGCTTGGTGTTGCCTCTTTCTCAGAAGAGAAAACTGTCCTGGGTAGAACTCTTCCAATGATTCCCTCTGTAAACAAGGCCATCCAACTGGACTCTGCATAAAAAGTATCCCTTTCTACTCAGGGCATACTCAAATTCTCCAGGGGTCCCTCTAAGCTTAAGTGATATACCCATAGAAGATTGGGCTATTGGGGATCTTATCTCAAAGGGCACCTGAAGTTCCCCCATGAATACTTGCAACTGCCAGGGCAAACCAAATAGAATTGCAAACTCATCCTCTGGGATAAGACGACAAGTAGGCTCAATTAGAGAAGTAGCAAAGAACAGCTACTTATAGTTTTTAGGCACAGGCATCTCACCCTAATAAATTGAATGGCATTTTGCTTTTTTAAAAAGGCAAGCAGTGTAGGTCTGTTTAAATGCAAAAGAAAATGTGAACATTTCTGCTAGACAGTATTAATCTAGTGATTCTATATTTCTCACAAACTTAATACCAGCACTCATATAGGACTCAATAATATAGAACATATTGGTATACCAAGCCTTAATACAGAATTCAATAATACAAAAATATCAGTACTTAAATAATCAAGCAATCAACAAATGAAAAGTTCACAAAATTTTCCTAATGAAACTGACTTTTGAGGAACATGCACCAGAAAAAAAAAATCTCATAAAACAAACAAATATATTTCTCTAGAATCTTTTAGTTTAAGGTATTTCAAAAATCTAAAGTCTCAGCCACAGAACCTCTCTCTAGGGGTCCTCAGCAAAAGCGAAATGGCCAGTTTTATCACACACAAGGCCCCACATGTAATACAATGGAGCTTTTATAAAGGAAATATATTCACTCCCAAAGATCATCACAAGTATTCAAACATATTCCTAGCAACGTGTGGTAGGCATAATCCCCCTTCACCCTTGCACCACCTCAGGCCCTGGGGAAGTGAAAGGGATTAGGTTCAAAGTTTAGCTTGGTTCCCATAGAGTACAATCCTAGTTCCAAATCTGAAATCCACCTCGAGCTCATATCCAAGGCACTTCATATTTTCATGGTTTCTATGTTGGCCTGGTGGGCAATACTACCCCACTTGAAATCTTAGCTCCAAGGTCACCATGGCTTGAACTCCTTTCTTGAGGGTCACCTCAGCTACCTGAATCTGAGAACAAAGAGCAGAGAACAGAAACAAACAACCCCAGGCCCATTTCTTGGAGCAAAAGTTAAAAGAGGAAGGGCAAGAGAAAGACAAGTTCCTATCCCCTCTCACCTGGTCAGTTCCTTGTGTCCATACTGGGCACAGCAGCTAGGCACAGAGCCAAAAACATGATGGAAAGAGCATGACCACCAAGAGCCATTCAAGGAGGTTACCCTTGCTCACGTGGTCAGGGATGTGGAGAGCTCCATATGAGGCAAACTGAGCATGTTGAAAGCTGAGTTACACATAAATTTGTAAATCTACAGTGGACACAGTCAGAATAGTTGCATGATTTTCTCCACCTTCCTTCAGTAGCACAGAACCAAAGGGAAAGGATGGTAGAAGTGATCCAACACTGAGGCTTAACAGCATGCAACCAAGAATATGATAAGGGGGCTAAAGGCTCAAGAAAAGAGGATAGTGTAGAGTTGAACTGGTTCACCAGAGGGTCAAGATGGCAGAAAAGTAGCTAGTGCAAAGGTGGCCTGGGAGAGAACTGAGGAACCAAGAGATTGGAGATTATGGTCCAGACAAAAAGTGGGATTTGATATATGGCAGAGGTAGAAGTGGAAAGACAATAGATTATGGTCAGATAAGGAAATTTTGGTATTCTTCAGCAAAGAGGTGGTGCATTTGTGTGTGATGGCAAGATTTGGGGTATGACCATACACACGTGTGGCTGAGATGGGGAAGAGAAGTAAGTCATGGGAAGTGAGTAGTAGAGGAACTGAACAGTTCAGGTGTTTGAGGGAGAGTTAATACATATGTTGACATCACCCACTATTAGGACAAGAATTGGAGAGAAAGAAAAATTGTGAGCCAGGAACTAGCTTGAGTTCAACTTCAATCAACTGGATTGAGTGGTAGGTATGGATTGCTTGAATCTCAAAGAAGGAGAGGTTACTGAGTGATAGAGATATGGGGAGAACTTGGAAGTGGCAATAGGGAGCAAGGAGTATTCCAACTCCTCCTCCTCAACCAATGAACCTAGAAAAATGAGTGAAGGTATAGCCAGTACTTACTTGCTGCAAAGATTTTCCCCCAATTTCTTGACTTTCTTCTAATTTTAGCTGTGTTGGTTTTGTTTGTGCAAAAATTTTTTAATTCTATGTAATTGAAATTTTCCATTTTACCTCCTCTGAACTTATCTCTTATTTGATCATGAACTCTTCCCCTATCCATAGATCTGAAAGGCAATTTTTTCTATGTTCTACTGATTTGCTTATGATATCAACCTTTATGTCTAAATCATGTACCCATATTGAGCTTATCTTGATAAATGGTATGAGATATTGATCTATACCTAGCTTCTGCCAGACTACTTTCCAGTTTTCCCTATAGCTTTTGTTGAAATAGTGAGTTCTTGCCCCAATAGTTGTGATCTTTGGGTTTATCAAACCCTATGTCATTGTGCTCATTAGCTTCTATATATTGTGTACCTAAATCTTAATCTTATTGTTCAGTCATTCAGTCATGTCCAACTTTTCATGCCCCCCCCCATGTCAGATCTTTCTGTCCTCCAATATTTCACGAAGTCTGTCTAAGCTCATGTTTGTTGGTTCCATGACACTATCTATCCATTTCATCCTCTGCTGTCCCCTTCTTTTGTCCTCAGATTCCTTTCCAATGAGTCCTGTCTTCTCATTATGTAGCTAAAGTATTTAAACTTCAGCTTCACTATTTGTCCTTTCAATGAGCAGTCAGGGTTAATTTCTTTAAGTATTGATTGATCTCCTTGCTGTCCAAGGAACTCTCAAAAGTCTTCTCCAGCCCACAATTTGAAAGTATTGTTTCTGCAGTGTTCAGTTTTCCTTATGGTCCAACTCTCATAGCCATACATTGCAACTGGAAAAATCATAGCTTTGACTATGCAGACCCTTGTCAGCAAAGTAACATCACTACCCATGAGCAATTAATATTTCTCTAATTATTTAGATCTGTCTTTGTGTGGTGTTTTATCATGGTGTTCATATAGCTCCTATGTGTGTCTTGGCAGGTAGACTCCCAAGTATTTCATATTGTCTGTAGTTATTGCAAATGGAATTTCTCCTCCTATCTCTTCCTGCTGGGTTTTATTGGTAGTATACAGAAATGCTAATGATTTATGTCATTTTATGTCTTGCAATTCTGCTGAAGTTGTTAATTGTTTCAATTAGTGTTTTGCTGACTCTCTGGGGTTCTCTAAACTATCCTAATATCTGCAAAAAGTAATATTTTTGTTTCCTCTTTGCCTCTGCTTATTTTTTCAATTTTTAAAATAGTATTTAATTTTTTCCCAATTAATGTCAAGACAATTTCTAGCATTCATTTTTACAAGATTTCAAGTTTGAAATTTTTCTCTCCCTTCCCTCCCCTATTCCTGAAATGGTAGGCAATTTGATATAGGCTATATATGTGCAATTATGTAAAACATATTTCCATATTAATTACAGTTGTGAAAGAAGAAACAGATAAAAAGAAAAAACCACAAAAAAGTGAAAAAATATGCTTTGATCTGCATTCAGACTCCATCAGTTCTTTTCTCTAGCATTTTCCATCATGAGTCCTTTGTACTTAGATCTTTATGTTGCTGAGAAGAACTAAGTCATTCATAGTTGATCATCACACAATGTTGTTGATATCATGTACAATGTTTTCCTGATTCTGCTCATTTCACTTTGTATCAGTTCATGTAAGCCTTTCCAGGTTTTTCTGAAATCTGCCTGCTCATCATTTCTTATTGCACAATAGTATTCTATTACATTCATATACCACAATCTGTTCAGCCATTCCCCAGTTGATGGGTATGCCCTCAATTTCCAATATTTTGCGATCACAAAAAGGGCTACTATAAATATGTTTGCACATGTAGGTCCTTTTCCCTTTTTTATGATTTCTTTGGGATACAGACCTGGTAGTGGTATTGCTGGATCAAAGGGTATACACAATTTAATAGCCCTTTGGGCATAGTTCCAAATTGCCCTCCAGAATGGTTAGATCAGTTCACAATTCCACCAACAGTGCATTAGTGTCCAAATTTTCCTACATACTCTCCCACACTTATCATTTTCCTTTTTTGTCATAGTAGCCAGTCTGGTAGGTGTGAAGTGGTACCTCAGAATTGTTTTAATTTGCATTTCTCTAATCAAAAGTGATTTAGAGCACTTCATATGCCTATAGATAGCTTTGATTTCTTCATCTGAAAACTATCTGTGCATATCCTTTGGCCATTTATCTATTGGGGAATGGCTTATATATGACTCAGCTATCTACATATTTGAGAAATGAGGCCTTTATCAGAGATACTTGCTGTAAAGATTTTTCCCCCAACTTTCTGCTTTCCTTCTAATCTTGGTTGCATTGATTTTGTTAGTACAAAAGCTTTTTAATTTAATATAATCCAAATTATCTATTTTATATTTCATAATGCTATCTCTTGTTTGGTTATGAATTCTTCCTTTCTCTGTAGATCTGACAGGTAGACTATTCCTTGCTCTTCTAATTTGCTTATGGTATTACCCTTTATGTCTAACTCATGTACCCATTTTGACCTTATCTTGGTATATGGTGTGAGATGCTGTGCCCTGGTTTGTACCCTCTTGTTTTCCAGTTTTCCCATCAGTTTTTGTCAGATAGTGAGTTCTTATCCCAGAAGCAGGGGTCTTTGGGTTTATCAAACACTAGGCTACTATGGTCATTTACTACTTTACTACTGTGTCTTGTGTACCTAAACTGTTCCACTTATCCACCACTCTGTTTCTTAGGCAGTACCAGATAGTTTTGATGATTACTACTTTATAATATAGTTTGAGATCTGCTATTGGTTCCTTTGTATTTTTTTAAATATTCTTGACCTTTTGTTCTTTCAGATGAATTTTGTTATTTTTTTCTAGATCTATCAAATAAATTTTTTGGTAGTTTGATTGGTGTGGCACTGAATAAGTGAATTAACTTAGGCAGAATTGTCATTTTTATTTGTTGGCTTGACCTACCCACAAGCAATTGATATTTTTTCCAATTGTTAAATCTGACTTTGTGTGATAAGTGTTTTATAATTGTGTTCATATAATTCCTGGGTTTGTGTTGACAGGTAGACTCCCAATTATTTTATATTGTTTACAGTTATTTTAAATGGAATTTCTCTTTCTATCTATTGCTGCTTGGCTTTATTCATCATATAAAGAAATGCTGATGATTTATGTGTGTTTATCTTATATTCTGCAACTTCGCTAAAATTGTTAAATATTTCAAGTAGTTTTTTAGTTGATTCTCTAGGGTTCTCTAAGTATATCATTGCAAATATACCATCTGCAAAGAGTGATAATTTTGTTTTCTAATTCTATTAGAATTGCCTATTCTAATTCTCTCGATTTCTTTTTCTTCTCTTATTGCTATAGCTAACATTTCTAGTACTATATTGAATATTATAAAATGGGCATTCTTGCTTCACCTCTGATATTAATGGTAAGGCTTCTAGCTTGTCCCCATTACAGAAAATGTTTGCTGATGGTTTTAGATAGATTCCACTTATCATTTTAAGGAATGTTCCCTTTATTCCAATGCTCTCTAGTGTTTTTAATAGGAATGGGTGCTGTATTTTGCTCAAAGCTTTTTCAGCATTTATTGAGATAATAATATGATTTCTGTTGATTTTGTTATTGATATAGTCAATTCTATTGATAGTTTTCCTAATACTGAACCAACCCTGAATTCCTGGTATAAATCTCACCTGATCATAGTGTATGATCCTTGTGATATATTGCTGTAATCTCCTTGCTAGTGTTTTATTTAAAATTTTTGCATCAATATGCATTAGAGAAATTGGTCTATAGTTTTCTTTCTCTGTTTTAGCTCTTCCTGGTTTAGGTTTCAACACCATATTTGGGTCATAAGAGGAATTTGGTAGGACTACTTCTTTGCCTATTTTTTTCCAAATGGTTTATATATTATTGGAATTAATTGTTCTTCAAATTTTTGGTAGAATTCACTTGCAAACCTATCTGGCTCTGGGGATTTTTTTCTTAGGGAGTTCATTAATGGCTCGTTCAATTCCTTTTTTCTAAGATGGGATTATTTAGGCATCCTATTTCCTCATCTGGGTAATTAATATTTTTGTAAATATTCATCAATTTCACTCAGATTGTCAGATTTATTGGTAAATAATTAAGCAAAATATTTCCTAATGATTGATTTAATTTCCTCTTCATTGATGGTGATTTCACTCTTTTCATTTTTGATGCTGGGTATTTGGTTTTCTTCTTTTTAATCAAATTAACCAATGGTTTATCCATCTTATGGGTTTTTTCATAAAACCAGTTTATAGTTTTAGTTATTCAATTTTTTTTTACTTTCAATTTTATTAATCTCACCTTTGGTTTTCAGGATTTCCAATTTGGTGCTCAATTGGGTATTTTTACTTTGTTCTTTTTCTAGTTTTTTTTTTTAGTTGCATGCTCAATTTATTGATCTGCTCTTTCTCTGTTTTGTTAATGAGAGATAAATTTTCCCCTAAGTACTACTTTGGCTGCATTCTATAAATTTTGGTATGTTGTGTCATTGTTGTCATTCACTTTAAGAAAATTATTGATTTCTATGATTTGTTCTTTGACCCACTTTTCTTTAAGATTAGATTATTTAGTTTCCAATTTAAAAAAAATTATTTATTTTTAGTTTTCAAGATTCACTTCCATAAGATTTTGAGTTCTAAATTTTCTCCCCCTCCCCAAGATGGCATGCAATCTGATATAGGCTCTACATATGCATTCATATTAAACACATTTTCACATTAGTCATGCTGTAAGGAAGAATTAGGATCAATGGGAGGTACCATGAGAAAGAAGAAACAAAACAAAAAAAAAAAGAGACAGAGAGCAAGAGAGAGAGGGAGCAAATAGTATGCTTCAATCTGCATTTGGACTCCATAGTTCTTTTTCTGGATGTGGATAGCATTTTCCATCATGAGTCTTTTGGAGTTGTCTTAAATCCTTACATTGCTGAGAAGTCTATCAAAGTCTATCTATAAGTCTATCAGAATTAGTCATCACAAAATGTTGCTGTACAATGTTCTCTTGGTTCTGCTTACTTCATTCAGCATCAGTTCATGTAAGTCTTTCCAGGTTTTTCTGAAGTCTGCCTGCTCATCATTTCTTATAGCATAATAGTATTCCATTACATCCATATACCACAATTTGTTCAGCCATTCCCTAATTGATGGATATACCCTCAATTTCCAATTCTTTGCTACCACAAAAAGAGCTGTTATAAATATTTTTGTATACATAGGTCCTTTTCCTTTTTCTTTTTTAAAAAATCTCTTTTGGGATACAGACCTAGAAGTGGTATTGCAGGTCAAAGGGCATGCACAGTTTTATAGTCCTCTGGGGATAGTTCCAAATTGCTTTCCAGAGTGGTTGGATAAGTTCAGAATTCCACCAACAATGCATTAGTGTTCCAATTTTCCCACATCTTCTCCAACATTTATCATTTTCCTGTTTTGTCATATTAGCCAATTTGATAGGTATGATGTGGTACCTCAGAGTTGTTTTGATTTGCATTCCTCTAATCAATAGTGATTTAGAGCATTTTTTCATACAAATATAGATAGCCTTAATTTCTTCATCTGAAAACTGCCTATTCATGTCCTTTGACCATTTATCAATTGGGCAATCCAACTGGTTTTTTAATCTCTTTCCACTGCCCTTTGTTGAATTTAATTTTTATGGCATTATGATCTGAAAATAATAAATTTAATATTTCTGCCTTTTTATGTTTGATTTTGAGGTTTTTATGCCCTAACACATGGTCAATTTTGTGCTGCTGAGAAAAACGTATATTTCTTTGTTTTCATTCAGTTACATTCAGTTATCTCCAAAAGTCTGTGATATCTAACTTTTCTAATATTCTATTCACCTCCTTAGTTTCTTTCTTGTTTATTTTTTCATTGGATTTATCAAGTTCTGAGAAGGGACAGTTGAGGTCCCCCATTAGTATAGTTTCGCTGTCTATTTCTTCCTGTAACTTACTTAACTTCTCCTTTAAGAATTTGGATGCTATACCAATTGGTGCACATATATTTAGTATCGATATTACTTCATTATCTATGGTACCTTTTAGCAAGATGTAGTTTTCCTTCCTTATCCCATTTAATTAGTTCTATTTTTACTTTTGCTTTGTCTGAGATCAGAATTGCTACCCCTGCTTTTTTTTTTTTTACTTCAGCTGAAGCATAATAGATTCTGCTCCAGCCCCTTACCTTTACTCTGTGTGTCTGTCTGCTTCAAGTATGTTTCTTTTGAACAACATGCTGTAGGATTCTATTTTTTGATCCCCTCTGCTATTAGCCTCCATTTTATGTGATAGTTCATTCCATTCACATTCACAGTTGTGATTACTTCCCTCCATCCTATTTTTCCTCCTGTTTGTACTCTCTCTTCTTTCACCTTTTCCGTCCTCACTAGTGTTTTGCTTCTATCACCTCTCCTGATCTGTTCTTCCTTCTGTCAATCCCCCTTTACTTGATCTCCTCCCCTCCTACTTCCTTGTTGGGTAAGTTAGATTTCTATATTCAACTGATTGCATATATTATTCCCTCTTTGAGTCAATTCTGATAGGAATAAGATTTAAGCGATGCCCATCGCCCGTCCTCCCATCTTCCCTTCCACTGTAATAGGTCTTTCACGCTTCTTCAAGTGAAATAATTTACCATTCTACCTCTTCCTTCCTTCTGTATCCAGTGTACTCTTCTTTCTCATCCCTTAATTTTTTTTATCTCATTCCCTCAAATTCACCTTGTACTCATAATCTGTATGTATATTCCTTCTAGCTGTACTATCAGTGGCCCCTTTTTTAAAAATATGCTTCAATCTGTTTTCAGACACCATCAGTTCTTTCTCTGGGGATGGATAACATTTTTCATAATTAAGTCCTGCAGAGTTGTCTTGGATTGTTGTATTACTGAGAATAGTTAAGTCATTCCCAGCTGATCTTACAATACTGCTCTTACTTTGTATATAGTACATTTCACTTAACATCAGCCCATGCAAGTCTTTCCCGGTTTTTCTGAGAGCATACTGCTCATCATTCCTCATAGTGCAAAAGTATTCCATCATAATCATACGTCACAATTTCTTCAGCTGTTCCCCAATTGATGGGTAGTGGTAGAGTTCTTAAGAATTATAAGTATCAACTTTCTATATAGGGATATAAACAGTTTAGCTCTTGAATCCCTTGTATTTTCTTTTCCTTTTTTAGGTTTCTCTTGGGTCGTGATATTGGAGATCATATTTTTTTGTTCAATTCTGGTCTTCTCCTTATGAAAACTTGAAATCCTTCTATTTCATTGAATGACCATTTTTTCCTTTTAAGTATTATACTTAAATTTTGCTGGTTAGGTGATTCTTGGTTGTAGTCCTGCTTCTCTGCCCTTCTTTCAATTTTTCTTGTCTTATTGCTTAGCTAGTATTTCCAGTACAATATTGAATAATGATGATAATGGAATTCACCCCTGATCTCATTGGAAAGGTTTCTAGCTTATCCCTATGAGAGGGTACATTATGAGTTTTTTGTCCTACAACTTCAACCAGGCCCTCAATTTAGCAAGGAAACTCTTTTATTCCTCCCTAATTGATTCCTTCATTTCCTACACGTGCTTGGTCAAGCTCTCTTACTCTCCTTAAGCTTCCCATACTTTCTCCTCCTCCATCGTTCTTTTTTTAAAATTTTAAACATTTTATTTTTTAAATTAGTTTTTAATTTATTTTTAGTTTTTGACATTCACTTCCACAAGATCTTGAGTTCCAAATTTTCTCCCCATCACTCCCTTCCCCCCACATGAAGACGATGTGCATTCTGAATACCTCTTCCCTTGATCTGCCCTCCCTTCTATCCCCACCCCCCCTTCTCTTATCTCTTTCCCCTTCTATTTTCCTATAGGGCAGGATGATTTCTATACCCTATTGCCTGTATATCTTATTTCCCGGTTGCATGTAAAAACTTTTTTTTTTTTAGGCAATTAGGGTTAAGTGACTTGCCCAGAGTCACACTGCTAGTAAGTGTCAAGTGTTTGGTCTGAGGCCAAATTTGAACTCAGGTCCTCCTGGCTTCAGGGCCAGTGCTCTATCCACTGCGCCACCTAGCTGCCCCTACAAAGTAAGTAACCAACTGGCTGGGAGAAAGGAGAAGCCCCCCTATGGGCCCACCGAAAGCCACCTGCCTCCTGGTGTCATCCTTTCTCTCTCTTTGGGGCTCTCTCTCATTCTCAAGTCTCTCTCTCAGTAGAGGGCCACAGATGCCAGTAAAAACAATTTTTAACATTTGTTTTTAAAGCTTTGGGTTCCAAATTTTCTCCCTTCCTCCCTTCTCACCCACCCTCATTGAGATAGGAAGCAACTCAATACAGGTTATACATGTGTAGTCATGCAAAACACTTCCATAGTAGTCATGTTGTGAAAAACTAATTATATTTCCTTTCATCCTATCCCACCCCCATTTATTCTATTCTCTCTTTTGACCCTGTCCCTCCTCAGAAGTATTTAATTCTGACTATCACCTCCTCCAATCTGCTCTCCCTTCTATCATCCCCCCCTTATCCCATTCCCCCCTATTTTCCTGAAGGGTAAAATAGATTTCCATACCCAATTGAGTGTGCATGTTATTCTCTCCTTAGGCCAAATCCAATGACAGTAAGATTCACTCATTCCTTCTCACCTTCCCTTACTTCCCCTCCACTGTAAAAGCTTTTTCTTGTCTGTTTTATGTGAGATAATTTACCCCATTCTACCTCTCCCTTTCTCCTTCTTCCAGTATAATCCTCTCTCACCCCTTAATTTTATTTTTTAGATATCACCCCTTCATCTTCAACTCATCCTGTGCCATCTATCTATCTATCTATCTATCTATCTATCTATCTATCTATCTATC
>NW_020954668.1:865941-879939 GCF_900497805.2 Vombatus ursinus | reverse complement strand
ATCTATCTATCTATCTATCTATCTATCTATCTATCTATCTATCTATCTATCTATCTATCTATCCATATATTTTTTTCCCTCCAACTACCCTAATACTGACAAAGGTCTCATGAGTTACAAATATCATCTTTCCATGTAGAAATGTAAACAGTTCAACTTTAACAAGTCCCTTATAATTTCTCTTTCCTGTTTACCTTTTCATGCTTCTCTTGATTCTTGTATTTGAAAGTCAAATTTTTTATTCAGCTCTGGTCTTTTCATCAAGAATGTTTGAAAGTCTTCTATTTCACTGAATATCCATTTTTTCCCCTGAAGGATTATACTCAGTTTTGCTGGGTAGGTGATTCTTGGTTGTAATCCTATCTCCTTTGCCCTCAGGAATATCATATTCCAAGCCCTCTGGTCCCTTAATGTAGAAGCTGCTAAATCTTGTGTTACCTTGACTATGTTTCCACAATACTTGAATTGTTTCTTTCTGGCTGCTTGCAATATTTTCTCCTTGACCTGGGAACTCTGGAATTTGGCTACAATATTCCTAGGAGTTTTCCTTTGGGGATTTCTTTCAGGAGGTGATGGATGGATTCTTTCCATTTCTATCTTACCCTCTGGTTCTAGAATCTCGGGGCACTTTTCCTTGATAATTTCTTGAAAGATGATGTCTAGGCTCTTTTTTTGATCATGGCTTTCAGATAGTCCAATAATTTTTAAATGATCTCTCCTGGATCTATTTTCCAGGTCAGTTATTTTTCCAATGAGATATTTCACATTGTCTTCTATTTTTTCATTCTTTTGGTTTTGTTTTACAATTTCTTGATTTCTCATAAAGTCATTAGCTTCCACGTGCTCCATTCTAATGCTTAAGGACTTGTTTTCTTCAGTGAGCTTTTGGACTTCCTTTTCCATTTGGCCAATTCTGCTTTTTAAGGCATTCTTCTCCTCATTGGCTTTTTGGACCTCTTTTGCCATTTGGCTTAGTCTATTTTTTAAGGTGTGTATTTTCTTCAGTATTTTTTTGGGTCTCCTTTAGCAAGCTGTTGACTTGTTTTTCATGATTTTCTTGCATCACTCTCATTACTCTTCCCAGTTTTTCCTCTACTTCTCTTACTTGCTTCTCAAAATCCTTTTTGAGCTCTTCCATGGCCTGAGAGCAACTCATATTTTTTTGGAGATTTTGTATGTAGGAGCTTTGACTTTGTTGTCTTCTTTTGGTTGTAAGTTTTGATCTTTGTCACCAAAGTAAGATTCTATAGTCTGAGTTTTTTGACTCTGTTTGCTCATATTCCCAGCCAATTACTTGACTTTTAAACTCTTTATTAAGGTAGGGGTCTGCTTCCAGTGTGGAGGGTGTACTGTCCCAAGCTTCAGGGGTTTTGTGCAACTGTTTTCAGAGCTACTTCTATGGACCTGTAAATTTTCAGTTCTTTCAAGGTGGTATGATCTAAGGAGAGGTGTTTACTCCTTTTCTGGTCTGTGCTCTGGTCTGTGCTCTGGTCTGTGAGTGACTACAAGCACTCTTTTCTGCCTTGGAACTGTGAGGAGGATTTCCTCTCCATGGCCACTGCAAGTTCCACCATGCCAGTGCTCCTCCTTGCCCCAGGACTGTGACCCATATCCAAGCACAGGCAAAGCAAGAGAATCCTGCCTCAGCACCAGCAAAGAGATCCCTGCAATCCCCCTCTGATCAGCAGCTTGATCCCCCCACGGTCTGTGGGCTGAGACCTCTGGAAGCAGCTGCTGCCCAGGGGCTGTGCCAGGACTGAGGCCATGCTCCTCTCTCACCCAGGAACAACAGACCTTTCCACTGACCTTCTAAGTTGTCTTTGGCATTTGTGAGTTGAGAAGTCTGGAAACTGCCACAGGTCCCCTTGATTCAGTCACCTGAGACTGGCTCCAGGTTCACTGAGGCATTGTCATTGCCTGTGCACCCATGCTGGACTATGCTCTTCTCCCAGCACAGTACAACAGACCTTTACCATCAACTATCTAGGGTTTCTTGGGCTGGAAACTTGTTTCACTCTGTCTTTTTGTGGGTTCTTCTGCTCTAGAATTTGTTTACAGCCATTTTTACAGGTATTTGGAGGGGTTTGGGGGAGAACTCAAGCAAGTCACTGCTTTTACTCTGCCATCTTCAGCTGTCTACATTCTTTTCCTCCACTCTCTCACCATCAACTAATTTTTCAACCCTTTATAATCTGGCTTCTGACATAATCACTCCACTGAAACTGCTCTTTCCAAGGTTACCAGTGAATGTAATAATGTTCTTTTTTCAATCCATATCCCTCTTGACCTATCTGCATTAGATACATATTTTATAGAAAAAATTGAAGCCATTCAACATGAACTTCTCTCCTTTTTCTCATCTCCTATCACATGCCTTCTGCCAGTATATACTCCTTCATCTGTCTTTAAAAAAAGAGGTGTCCCTCTATCTGCAAAAGCAATCCCATTTCATCCTGTCTCCTCCAACAGACTGCCAGTTCTCTCATCCCTACACTTTCATTTATCTTCAATGTCTCCCTCTCGACTAGTTCCTTCCATACTGCTTACAAACATGCTCACGTCTCCATCATCTTCAAAAAATCCTCACTTGATCCTTCTATTCCTGCTAGATATCATTCTATATATTCCTGCCTTTTGTGTTTAAACTCATTGAGAAAGTAATTTACAATGGGTGCCTTCACTTCCTTTCCTCTCACCCTCCTCTTAACCCCCTACAATCTGGTTTCCAATCTCATATTCACCAGTGATCTCCTCATTGGTAAATCTAACGGTCTTTTCTCAATAAGCATTCTTCTTTACCTCTCTGAAGCCTTTGACACTATCAACCACCCTCTTTTCCTTGATTTCTTTTCTCTCTAGGTTTTTGGGACACAATTCTCTCCTGATTTTTCTCCTCCTACCTATCTGACTGCAACTTGTCTAAGCCCGCTTTGCTGGATCTCTCATCCAAGTCATTCCCTGTAACTGTAGGTGTCCCACAGGGTTTTGTCCTGGGCCCTCTTCTCTTCTCTTTTTATACTACTTCACTTGGTGGTCTCACATGATTTTTCTCATCAGATAGGTATCCAACTTTGACCTTTAGTTTTGAATCTTCAAATGCCTTTCAAACATCTCAAACTGAATGTCAATAGACATCTTATATGCAACATGTCCAAAACAGAACTTATAGCTTTTCCACTAAACTCTTTTCTTATCCTAACAACTCTTCTTTATTATTGTTCCCTAACACTTCCCTATTACCACCATCTTCCCAGTGCCTTAGGCTTGCAGCAATCTAGGAGCTATCCTCAACTCCTTACTGTCTCTCACAATCTATATCCAATCTGTTTCCAAGACCTGTCCATTTTACCTTTGGAACATCTCTTATATATGTCCCCTTCTCTTCTCTGATATTGCCACTACCCTGGTACAGGTCTTCATGACCTCACTTTTGGACTCCTCCAATAAACTGCTGGTGGGTCTGCCTGCCAAAAGGCATTCCCATTTAGGTTCTTTCTACACTCAGCTGTAAAAATGATTTTCCTAAAGTACAGGTCCAACCATGTTACCCTTCCCCACCATCCCCCATTCAAAAAACTCCAGTGCTTCCCTATTACTTCCTGGATCAAATATGAAGTTGTTTGGTGTTCAAAGTCCTTCACAACCTATCCTCCTCTTTCTCACCTTCCCAGTCTTCTTATACTTTATACTTCTCCACTTACTCTTCAATCTAGTGATGTTTGCTTCTTTGCTTTTCATGAATGAGACACTCCAAACAAGATACTCAGCTCCAGGCGTTTTCTTTGGCTGTTCTCCATGCCTGGAAATTCTCTACCTCCTCATCTCTACCTCATGACTTTCCTAGCTTCCTTCAAGTCCCATCTAAAATCCTATCTTCTACAGGAAGTCTTTCCCAATTCCTCTCAACTCTAGTGCCTTCCCCTTGTTACGTATTTCCTACCTGTACATAGCTTGTTTGTATACTTTTGTTTGCTTGTCTCCCACATTAGCTTTCGAGCTTCTGGAGGTCTGTGACTTTTTGCCTTTCTTTGTATTTTCAGTGCTTACTGCAGTGCTTGACACTGGAGCTTAATAAATTCCTATTGGCTAACTAGAGGTCTTTGAGAGACTGGATCATCACCTATCAGGGGCATTTCAGAGGGGATTTCTATTTCTGCCCCAGATAGAATCATACATCTTATGAGGTCCTTTCCACCTCTAAGATCATATGATTCATAAGTTATGAATTCCATGGATATTTTCCTTCTCAAATGTTCCCTCCTAAATCATCCTTAGAGGAATGGGAGAGTGGGTGGTCACTAACCTAAGTTTAAGGTGAAACCTAAACCTCCTTACTCTTTGAAATTAATTAGACTGGCTAAAGGGATTCTATATTTTCTTTTCTTTCTTTAAGATATCAGTTGCTAATATGACAATGAATCTTGCTTTGAGAATTGTGTTCCTCTCTTAAAGTCTTAATTAGATTCTCTCTTGGTACAGTATTATATTTGATCTTATTCATGCTTCATTAAGCTGAGCTCTGTGAGGTCAGGGCCCCTTTGTTTTTTTTCATCTTTGTCTGCCTCAGGGCCCCAGCACAGGGCCGAGCACCCAGCATAAAGAACTTTGCCCAATGAATGAATGAATTTTGAGAGGCCATGCACACTTGGCCTGGCTCGGTCTGTCCTTTCCTTTCAGCCTGGAGAGCAGAGCTCTCCTGCCTGCAGGAGAGACCCCAACCACAGACTTGGCACAGGCGGGGGCACACTGGAGGCCCCAGCCTTTGGCAAGGTAGGTGGAGTTGTGGTTGCTTTCTTTGTGTCTGCCTGTTTAGGGGGAAAAGGAGGGAGAGAAAAGAGAAGGCGGGGGTGGGTGTGGGGGGAAGACAGACAGACACACAGACACAGAGACAGAGACAGTGACAGAGAGCGAGAGAGCGGAGCGGACAGAGGGTAGGGGAAGGGAGGGGAGAGAAGCGGTAGGGAGAGGAGAGGCCAGGGAGGCCGGGAAGAGGGTAGGGGAGGCGAGGAGGGAGGGGCAGGAAGAAGATTGAGGAGGGAGGAAGGGGACAGTTTGTGGGTAGTGGACAAGCAGAAGCTTGAGGTGCTGCTGGGAGCCGGCCAGCCCACTCCCATGGGTCTCTAGGGCCTCCCCCTCCCCTTGGCCTCGGGCGGCGGCGGCGGCGGCGGCAGCGGCGGCGCCGGGTGGACCAAGCGCGGCCCCTTTAAAGCGTCCGCCCCCGCCCCCACCCCAGCCGATCGATCCTCCATTTTCCAGCACATTTCCCCCACCTGGAGGAGCCGCCGCGCCACCCTGCGAACCCCGAGCGTCGGGCCCGGGCCAGGCCAGGCCAGGCCAGGCCTCTGAGCCCCCCGTGCCGCGCTGCGCAGCCGGAGCCCGAGCCGGAGCCCGACATGGCCGCCAACATGTACAGGGTCGGAGGTGAGCCCCCCCGTCCTTGTTGCCCCGGCCGCCCCGCGGCCTCCCGCCCCAGCTTCGGGCAGAGCCCGAATCAGCCCCCGACCCAGCGCGTTCTCCAGCCAGGCCGGCCCCGACCTGCCCTGGGCCTCCCCCGCGCTCCACTCGTCCCAGCCCCAGGTTTGCTGCCTTCCCTCCCCCGCCCTCCCTACCCCGGCCGCTCGCCCGGCCTGGATTCCATTCGCCTCCTCTCCCGGGTGGCCCCGCCGGGCCTCTACGGCCAGCGCCCAGCTCCTCCTCCCCTCCGCCCTGGGCCCCAGCCATCGCTGCCCCATCCCGCCTCCTGTGCTGGGTCTGAAGCCCGTACCCCCATCCCAGGCCATCCCGCTCCCATCTTAGCCACCTCCCTGGCTCCATCCTGAAGGCCTCGGTCCTTCCCGGGCCCCTCAGTCTCCCCACCCCCCGGGGGGGCGAACATTCGGCCTGGCTGTTGAGAATGTTGGGGCTGGGGGAGGGAGAGTCAGGGAGTGACTCTGGGTGGTCGGAGTGAAGCTGTGGATGTCGCCTGGGCATCTGTATCTTATCTTCGGAATGAGCTGGTCTGCCCCACAGCTTTATGAATATTATGGGGGGGGCGGGGAAGCCGGGGCGGGGGGGATATTTGATACCTGCCAAAGTTCGGAGCTACGGCTAGGGCTAGAGTTGTTGGCATATGAAAGGTAAGAAAGTGGCAAGGCATGGCATGGGCGGGGAGGGGGGTGGTGAGGGTGCTTCGGGGGTGTTTTTTTTTTTTTAAATAATTGTGTGTATAGGCTGCTTTGTAGTGATCTCATTTTCATTGAGTGATGGAAGGGAGATGTAGGGAGACCTAGGTAGCAGAGAGAATGGGATCTGCAATGGGGACAGCACTACTACAGTACTTTCTTGGGTCTTGGCCTTTGGGGAACCTTTTGGTAGGGAATGGATTCTTTAGTTTTAGTGGTGGGGTCAGTTGATGTTGGGAATTTTTTTGGGGGGGGGAAGATCTTCTTTTTTCCAGGAACAGGTTCTCTTAGAATCATTTTCTAGGTGTGAAGCTGGGAAGGATGGTAAGGTCTGTCTGGGAAGGTGTACTGAGGAGCAGAGGGAGTTCTTATCCATTTTGTCTTGTTTGTGGTAGATAAGGGTACAGGATAGGATTGTCCATTGGGTTAATGGGGAACTTTAGGATTGCTTATTGCCCAATTGGGAATATTTCAACTGCCTCTGAAGCTTTAGCTGATATTTAGACTGCCTTGGAATCATGGAGATTCTCCTTAAAGTGATTTCCAAGTATAAAATGAGCTACTTCCTACATGAAAGTCCAGCGACACATCTTGTTGAGTTTTGTAGATGACATGGGTAGTGCTTGGTGGCTTAAGTTTGGTAGTTTGCTGAGGAGGAATGGGGGTGATGATGTGATACCCCTGAAAGAGCATACCTTCTCAAATTTGAGGAGTTCTCTGACTTAGATTTCCAGTCATTTCCAACAGCAGTGAGTTAGGGTCATCTTTAAAGATGGTGTTTAAAATGTCACAATATATTTTTACTGGTCTCAAATTTGTACTTTCTTCCTCCAGCCAGTTTGGGATCCCACCTCTTTGATGATGTACTTTTGGAGAATGATTCTGCTAATATATATATGCTGTCTCGTTCTTCACCCTCCTGTAAAGCTCATAGGCTTTTTCCCTGCATGTCTTCTGTAGTCTTCCTTTGTCAATAATTCTTATGAGTTGCTTCCCCTTTGATTTGCCTTTGAAAGCTCAGGTGTTGGGTCAGAATTGTTGACAGTGCTCGTAAATGTAAGTACTATGATGCAAATAGACACTGGTGCCTTGTTTAGTGACTTTAGTAGTAGGTGGGCTATGAAGGGCAGGACATAAGCAGATCCTGAGGTCTCCTGAGAGTTGGGGTGGGACAAGTACTCACACTTCTCCAGTTCCAGTTCCCTGACTTCATGCTTCCTGTGGCTTCCACTGATCATAGGAAGCCCAAAGGAGCATTTAGGGATGCCAGCCATAGAACTCCTGATTGGGCTTCAAAGGTTGGCTGCCCTTTTAACTCATCTTCCTACATTTTGGGGAGAGGTGGAGGGTGCATATAGCACGATGTGCTAGCAAGTTTGTTCTTATGTTGCACAGCTGTGTTTCTCCACCAAGTTTTGACATGGGTAGAAATTTGAACTTCAAACTCCTCACACAAGCTTTCTAAAACACTTGGTATCTCCACTTTGTTTCTTCTCTCTTTTTCCTTTACTCTTAGTAATCAGGCTTACAACCTCCTCATTCAAGTTAAATAGCCGTATCCAAAGTTACCAGTGACTTCTTAATTGTCCAATTTTTGATATTTTTTTCTCAGTCCTAATTCTTCTTAACCTGTCTGTTGTATTTGATGCTGCTTATTACCCCTTTCTCCTGGATATTCTGTCGTCTTTAGCTTTTTGTGACACTACTCTCTTGGTTCCCCCCTCGTCTAGCTGCTCTGCTTGTCTTACATCTTATAATTGGGTGTTCCTCAAGGTTCTGTCCTAGAGCCTCTTATCTACTTCTATAGCTTCTGTTGGTAACCTAATCTTAGCTCTCAAGGTTTTAACTATCATTTTTATGCAAATGACTCTCATTTTTATATATCCAACCCAAGGGTCTCCTCTGAGCTTCAGTCTCATATCATCAGTTGCCTTTCAGAAATTTCAAATTGGATGGCCTGGAGACATCTTAAATTCCATGTCTAAAACTAAACTTATTATCTTTCCCTTCATCCTTCTCCCTCTTCTAGACTTCATTCTGAGCCACCACTATCCTTTCAGTCTCTTAGGTTCATAATATTGGCATTATTCTGGACTCTCACCCTTCCTTATCCCATAAATTAGTTGTTATTTCTACCTTATATTTTTTTACATCTGACTCTTTCTTCTCACTAACACATTAACCACTTTGGCTTAGGACTTCATTACCTCTTGGCTAGGTTATTGGGACAACTTCCTAATTGGTCTTAGTACATTGTCTTTCACCATCTATCCTATGATACTACTCCCATAATAATGTTCCTTAAGCACAGATCTGACCATGTAATGCTTATACTAAGTCAGCCTTATATAGCTTGCAGTTGCCTCTAGGATGAAATCTAAACAACTAGTTTCAACCTGTCTTTTTTCAGCTTCATTGGACATTATTCTGTGAAATCAAACTGGCCTTCTACACAGGACATTCCATCTTGTACTTCCATGCCTTTACATTGTTATGCCTGGAATGCACTCTCTTTTCACTTCAATTCTTATGGGGTTTCTTGTCCTTTAAGATGAGGCTCAAACATCATCTCTTCATGAAGCTTTTCTTGGTTCCTCTCTCCCCAATTTCTGGTGCCTTCCCTCACAAAACATGTTGAATTTAGTTATTGAATATCTACTTTATGTTATATGTATTTTACATTTTATAGTCTGTATACATACATATGTATTTCTTCCATTATGATGTGCCTACAAGTCTTCGCAGGCATCTCTGAAAATTGCGCTTTAATTGACTTATAACACATAATATTCTATTACATTCATATATCACAATTTGTTCAGACATTTCCCAATTGATGTTTGCTCCCTTAATTTCCTTTTTTGCCACCACAAAAAGAGATGCTGTAAATATTTTTGTGCATATGAGTCCTCTTTGATCTCTTTGGAGAATAGGCCTACTAAAGGTAATCTATTGGGTTTTAGGGTTCCTACGCATAATGTAGTAACTTGTGAGGTATAGTTCAAAATTACTTTCCAGAAGGACTGGATCAGGGTACAGTTCTACAGCAGGGCATGAATTTGCCTTTTTCTCTGCAACATCCTCCACTGTCAGTTAGCCCAGTCTGCTTTGAAAGTCTTAAGAACTCTGATCAATGAAATGACTAGCCCAAGTTCCATAGTACTGATGATGAAGAATGTTACTCACCTCCTAAGAGGATTCAGTAAGCATAATGAGAAATACATTTTTGGACATGACCAGTGTTAGAATTTGTTTTGCTTGACTCTACATTTTTGTTACAAGGGTTTTGTTTTTGTGTTCTCTTTTGTAGGAGGAGAGAAAATAAATGCTTATTTAATTTAAAAAAATTAGAAAAAAAAAGAATGCAAACTGCTTGCAAGTAGAAATTGTTCAATTCTTTGTTTTTGTCTCCCTAGTGCCTGGCATATATGAGGCACTTAGATTTATTGATGAGTATTACATTTGTCCTCGGAAGATTCTTGTAGGTACAGCATTTTCTGAATATGGGGAAACAGAGGTTAAGCAGCTGTCTGGTTATGAAGCTGATAGGTGCAAAAGTGAGACTAGACATTGACTCTTAGCTTCAGTAACCCATGCTACGGAGCTTGGTAGTAGAACTTTGTCTTTGGAGAGGGTGGAAGTGACTTGAGCGTGATTCTTTGTATTCTGGAGCTACTCTGGCCAATAAGTCCAAAGTTAGCATTGATGGCTCTCAGGTGGCAGGATATTAGGACTTTGAAATATTTCTGAGATTGGATGTCTTCCAGAAAGCTTTCTTCAGCCGTGTGGAGTACTCCCTTTGCCTTCTTCATGCTCACATCATATTTGCAATGTTCAGGAGAGACGGGGAACACTTAATTTTTTAAAAATTAAATTTTATGGGGCAGCTAGGTGGCGCAGTAGATAGAGCTTCAGCTTTGGAGTCAGGAGGTCATGAGTTCAAATGTGGCCTCAGACACATGATACTCACTAGCTGTGTGACCCTGGGCAAGTCACTTAACCCTGATTGCCTTGAGAAACAAACAAAAAAAAATTAAATTTTATTTTCAGTTTCTAATTTTCTCCCTCTGCCCTCTCCACCCCCAGCCACTGAGAAGGCAAGAAAAACAAAACCTGTTGCACATATGTATAGTGATTCAAAACAAATTCCTGCATTAGCCAAGTTCAGAGAGAAAAAGAGAAAACATAAGATTCAATCTGCACTCTTGAGTCCATCAGTTCTCTATCTGGAGGTGCATAGTGTGGGAATTATGGTTGATCATTATGTTGCTCAAAATTTCAAAAGTCTTTTAAAATTTATCGTCTTTACAATATTGCTGTTATTGTTCTCCTGGTGCTGCTCATTTCACTTTGTATCAGTTCTTACAAGTTTTCCCAAGTTATTGCTAAAACCATCCCCTTCTTCATTTATTACAATATAATAGTATTCTATCACATTCATACACCATGACCTGTTCAACTCTTCCCTAATTGATAGGCACCCCCTCAGTTTCCTTGGACCCTCCAAAAAGAGCTATAAATATTTTTATAAATATAGGTCCTTATCCTCTTTCTTTGATCTTTTTGGGTTGTTGACCAAAGTAGCCATATTATTACCCGATCAAAGAGTATGCACAGTTTAGTAGCTTTTTGGATGTAGTTCCAAATTGCTTTCCAGAAGGGTTGAACTAGTTTACAGCCCCACTAACAGTGCATCAGTGTACCTGTTTTGTCATAGCCCCTTTAGCATTTGTAGTTTTTTTTTGTCCTCTTAGCCAATTTAATGGGTATGAGATAGTGCATCAGAGATGTTTTAATTTGTGTTTCTCTAATTTTTGTGATTGAGAGCGTTTTTTTATGTGGCTATTAATGGCTCAGATTTCTTCCTCTGGAAACTGCCTATCCATATCCTTTGACCATTTATCAGTTGGGGAATGGCTATTTTCTTGTATATTTGACTCAGTTCTCTGTATATCTTAGAACTCAGAGAAACTTGCTGCAAAGATTTTCTGTTTTCTGCTTTTCTAATAAGTTAGCTGCATTGAGGAAATGCTAAATTTTAGATTATAGGTATGATAATACTTACAGTAATCCTGCTATCTCTTTTTTTGTTCCTGTTTCTCTCAGACTGACTTAATCATAATAGCCATTTATGAAGTGCTCTAAGGTTTGCTTTACTATTCTTAATTAATCTTCATAAAACCCTGTGAGGGAGATACCGCAGGTGTTTTCCACTTTTTACAAATGGAAGGAACTGAGGCCCAGAGAGCTTTATTGATTAAGTCCCTGATCATTATAGGTAGCAAGTGTCTAACAGAGATTCGAATACAGTTCTCACTTGACTTGAGGGTTAGCCTTCCAGTGCTATAAGGTAGGTTCTCACTGGTGATTGGTGACAAGAAGTATCTAGCTTCTTGGAGAGGTCATAGCCTCTGGCTCATCTAAGAAATAAAAAAGGAGACTTTTTAGGACAGTAGTGTCAAACTCAAATAGAAACATGGGCCATGACACCATACATAAGGATCTGGGGTGGGGGGAGAGAGCATATTGACTTAGAAAACTACATATTAATATTATGTTCATTGTATTTTTATTTTAACTCCCTAATTACATTTTAATCTGGTTCAGTGCACTTAAAAGTGTTGTGCACTACATGTTTGACTCCTGTCATTTAGGACTTTCTTAGTACAGTTAGGATGAGATGTTGTGTGTGTGTGTGTGTGTGTGTGTGGTGTGTGTGTGTGTGTGTGTGTGTTCGTGTGTGTTCGTTTGTTCCTCTCTCTCTCTCTTTTTTTTTTTTTTTGGTGAGGCTGTCAGGGTTAAATGACTTGCCCAGGATCACACAGCTAGTAAGTTTCAAGTGTCTGAGTCTGGATTTGAACTTAGGTACTCCTGACTCTAGAGCTGATGCTCTATTCCCTGTGCCATCTAGCTGCTCTGGGATGTTGTGTCTCTTAATTTGAGGGCAGGAAGCTTGACTTTGGAGCCTTTGACCAAGATGTTCCCCTCCTCACATCTAAGTTACACGGCATATCTTTTGCTTCTCAGCTTCTTAGGAGTCATGATTCCCTAGTTGGCTTCTTTCTTGCGAACTCTTATCCCACATATAGCTTCTACTTCTTCCATACCTGTTCACCTTTGGTACATTGGTTCTTGTCTAGTCTGTCAACACTGGAAGCTTCACTTCCCTTCTTACCCATGCTTAATCCAGTAGTAAGTAATGACTTCTCCCTATCCTTGGCCCTTAATCTTCTCTTTATACCTAGCTCACTTTTAGCAACTCCTGTTCTTTTCCATTCTTCTTCCCTGGTGGTCAAATGCTGCTGGGGGAAATAATGAAACAGTGACAGTGTCCATTATTAATCTATTTCACTGCTATACAGAAGCTAACTCCCTTTTTGACTGCTTATTATCATTCTCTACAATGGCTGTTGGAAACTTTCTCTTTTGGAATTCCCACATTTTACCTTTCCTTAACCTAGAGCAGGGTTTCTTATTTTTTTTATGTGTGTCATGGATCTCTTTGGCAATCTGTGAACCCTTTAGACTCCTCAAAATATTTTTAAATGTAGAAAATAAAATACATGGGACTACAAAGGAAAACACTTATAGAGTTATACGGCCTTTTCAGTTCATTAGTTTCCTTAACTACCATGAGCTACACGAGGACGGTCATACCTTAGATTCACCATAACTGTGCTATTTACATGACTGTGAACCCTAAAATTCTTTTTTTTCTGATCATAATCTTCCATCTTTCCTAGTATTTCTTTTAAACCTTTTCTTCCTCACTGTAAACTCCCATTACTCCATCCTTCCCTGTTCCTTAGCATTTTACTTATACTCTGACTTTACTTTCTTTCCTTCTAATGGCACACTATTCTCTGGCCTTTTATCTTATCACCACTCATGTCTTGTCAAATTTTAACACTAAGTTGTCCTCACTGTCACCTCTTCCTCTCCATCACATAGTAGGCACCTAATAAATGTCTATTGATTTCAAATGTAATTGAATTCTTTCAACTAGATCCACTCAAAAATTTATCTGATCTTAATTAGGCTTTCATGGTTGCATGGCAATCTTTTCAATTTTTCTTGATTGACATTTCCTGCATCCTTAAGCCTTTTTTCTAAAAGCTGTCTATTCCTTAACTGCACCTTTCAGCAAGAAGACTATGCTTCCTACTTTTACTGAGAAAATGGCCACTGTCTGTTAGGAATTTCCTGTTTCCCTTCATCTATAAACCTCACTGTTAACCCCCATTCTCTTTTCATTTGCTCTTTTCTTCCTTCTCTCTTCATTTGCCAACTGGTCTTATTGTGAATTCTGCCCCCTACTTGTGCTCTTTTATCTGATCCCATTCCCTTCTATTTCTTGGACTTTACTCCTTCCTTTCTTTTTCTTTTTCTTTTTTCAGCCAAAGACAAGGTTTATTAGAAGATCCAGCATAATGGACAGACTCTTAAAGAATCTAAGCATTTATACTGCTAATGCAAGGGGGCCAGATTTTAAGAATTTGAGCAGTGGCTAGATTTTAAGAATCTGAGCACCTTAATGGAGACAAGATGGACCTTATATACAGAAAGACCGTGGGAGGGATCTAGGAGTGGTTAAGCAGTCTGCTGGGGACTGTGAGGTAATAGAATGCCAGGGACCTGGACCATGTCCCTGAGGGAGAATGGAGTCTAACTAGGATTAAGGATGGAAAGTGGCCAGGGGGTCATAGGGAGGTAAAACAGTGGAGGGCTAGGCTAGGTTGAGGATAACAGAATTGGGAGATTGGGTATAGCAACAATGAAAGGCCAGTTGATGGGATTGTAACCTCAGGGGAATGCCAGAGATTTGGCTATGTGGGAA
>NW_020954668.1:864976-865889 GCF_900497805.2 Vombatus ursinus | reverse complement strand
TTAAAACTGCTTCCTGCTGGCAAGGGGCGTAGAGCTGTCCCTGCCTCGAAGGGGTCCCAAAGAGGAGGTTGACTAGAACCCAGTATAGGCTGCATCCAGGGAATGATATATAGAGAGACATTGGCTGGTACCCGCTATTTGCTGCCAATTGTAGGTGAATGGCCTGTAGTCATGTAGACACAAATCTGACAGAAAAGACTGCAGGGCCCAGATATGACAGGATAAAACATCCTTAGCTCTGTTTGGATTCAGCTAATTCAGTTTTCCACCTACATAGTATCAAATCTACCTCACAGCCATACTCAGGAATAGCCAGGTGGGTAACATTCCTTTTCAACGGAACATAATGGGGAAACTGAGCCAGGAGAATCCTATCTTAGACTTAGGCTAAAATTGTCCTCTCAGCTTTTCCCCATGCTGACCAATATCACATTTTCTCTGAGTAGCTTGTGGCATTTCTCACAAATGGTGGATTATTGATTATCGATGGATTATTATGATCCATCAGACGACTCAAAATCTCATGAGCTTTTACCTCAAACAGCAAGTTTCACTAATCCCAGCTTGGGAAAAACTTTTACAAGATTTACATCTCAGATTTAAGTTTGTCCTGGTGTAAAAAGCCAATTGTTAGAGATTATTTCTATGTACTTGTAAATTCTCAGCAAGACAAAACCCAAACACGCTTTTTGGCAAGTTTACACATTAAAACAATAACCAACAATAGCCAAATTATTTTAGCAGTAACTAAATCATGAAAAGTTGCTTGACCTAACTGATAGAAAAAGTTCACCAATTTGAAACTTGAAACAAATCCCATTACCAACCAAGTAACTTCAGTTTTGTTAAACACATTTCCAAATTACTTTACCCAGAGAATCAACATCTCATCATTAACAGTTAAAACTACAAC
>NW_020954668.1:862920-864933 GCF_900497805.2 Vombatus ursinus | reverse complement strand
AAATGTGCTAACCCAAGTTCCGAGGCAAGCTTCTTTACATTGAGCAGGATGTGCTGAACCTGAGTGATGCTTCCAGGCAAAGGTTGCCCTAGGGCCCAAGGCCATTGCCAGTGGGGTCCATGCTGTAGCTGCTGCCCCTCCCCCCTCCTTCCTTTCCCCAGGTGGGGGAGGGGGAAATCAAAGGTGAGGGGGGAAAGGGTGAAACTCTCTCCTCCTATGAGAGGGGTTAACAGGTACCCTCTTGACAAGGCAAGGGAGTGACTAGAGTTGTACAGAGGTGTTTCAAAACTCCTTAATGGTCAATCACAAAACCTCTAGAATCTGCTAAAATGTTTTTAGCTGTCCTAACTTTTCCTTGTAACCTCCATGAAGGAGGATCCAGGGGTTTAGAGGGAAGGGAGTAAGTAAGCCTCAGGGAACCAAAAAGCACTTACAGTTTTCCCAATTCTCTAGCGCATAGAGAATTGCCTGAATTGGGCATACACTTCTGATAGGTTGTCCATCCTTGTCCTCTATGCTGCGGAAAGTGTACCCAGGTCCATGGCCTCGAACTGACCCAGTGGACTGAGAGCCTGAGAAGGTCAGGCTGAGTTCGAGACAGCCTCATAACTGTCTGCTAGCAAAGTACCTCCAAGCCTTCCTAGGTGCTAGGAGAGCAACCCCAACTGTAGGGCAAGAAAGAAGAGGGGGGAGGCTTATATACCTTCCAGTCTTGGCTGGAGAAGAACTTGGAGTTAGGCAGTTTTCCCTGTATGGACCACCAAAATGTTGAGATTTAGGGGTTTTGTGATGCTGGGACCCCGAAATTGCAGCACACGGGTCCTGCTCTAAGGAATTCGGCCCAACCCTTCTTTTAGCCAAAGACAAGGTTTATTAGAACATCCATTACATTTGAGCAGACTCCTAAGGAATCTAAGCATTTGTATCACTGATGCACGTGGGGCCAGATTTTAAGTATCTGAGCAGTGGCTAGATTTTAAGAGTCTGAACCTCCTTCCTTTCTTCTAACATTTTTCACTTTCTTTATCTACTATCTTCATTCTTAGTGCCTTCAAAAATGCTTAAATCTTCATCCTAAAACCATCACTGTACCCAGCTATCAAATTATCATAGTATGCATCTTCTCCTTTCATAGTAAAACTCCTAGGTAAAATGATACACACTTGTTTTTTCAACTTCTTAAACTGATCTTCTGACCCCACTGCTCAATTGAAACTTCTCTAAGGTTCCTAATGATCTCAAATCAGGTGTCCATTTCTTAGTCCTTATCCTTCCTGATCTTTTGATTCTGTCCTGTATCCTCTCTTCATACTTGCCTTCTGTGATATGATTCTCTTCTGTTTCTCGCATGCCTGACCATTCTTTCTCAGTGTCTTTTGCTTTATCATAAATGCATCTCCTACTCTGTGTGTTTGTTTCTGTCTATGTCTGCCTTGTTCTGGCTTTACACTTTCTCCCTCATTAGCTCCCATTGGTCCAATTGTTTTTATGCGGACTATGCTCTTATTTCTTTTGAACTCCACTATTGCATCACTACGCTGCCTGCTGGACGTGTCTATTTGAATTTTCTTTAGGTATGTCAAACTCAGCATACCTAAAACAGAACTTAGTAGGTAATATTTCCCCCTCTTTCCAAACTCCTGACGCTTCCCCCCAAAAAGACAAATTTTACTTATGTGTCTCATCTCTGCCCCCTGTCTTCTTTGGCTTCCTTCAGGTCTCAGTTAAAGTCCCACCTTTTGCAGGAAGCCCTTCCCAACCTTCCATCTTCTTCTTGATGCCTTCTCTCTGAGGCTTTTTATCTTGTGCATAGTTGTTTGCATGTTGACTCCTTTATTAGATTATGACCTCTTTGAGAGCAAGAAAGTTTGTTTTTTTGCCTTTCTTTGATTCCCCAGCCCTTAGTACAGTGTCTGACACTTAGTAGGCATTTAATAAATTTTAGTTGACTCTCTGAGAATTCTCAGCCTGAATGATTCTTTTTTTTTTTTTTTTTTTTTTTTTTTTTTTTTT
>NW_020954668.1:858391-862895 GCF_900497805.2 Vombatus ursinus | reverse complement strand
AATTTGAACTCAGGTCCTCCTGATTCCAGGGTTGGTGCTTTATTCACAATGCCACATGGCTGCCCCTGCCTGAGTCATTCTTGACTCTTCTTCATTACTTCCATGTCTAGTCAGTTGCCAAACCCCAATAATGAGATCTAGAAGGTCCCCTGCAGTGTGTTGGGTAGACCCTTGTGGATGATCTATAGGAGCAGTGGACAAGAAGCTCATAGGATGAGGTATAGAATAATTGTAATATGAATAGAGAGAGTGCCATATCACTGAGATAACACATAGAATCGATCTACTGGGCAGAGCATTAGATTTGGAGTTAGAGGACTTCAAATGCTGTCCTTTCTACTACGTATGTGATCCTGGGGACATCACTTCACCTCTCTGAGTCTCAGCTTCCTCATCAATAAAATGGGGATGATAATAGCACCTACCTCACAAAGTTATTATGAGGATTAGATGAGACTAAAGAAGATATAAATGTTACCTGTTCACTTTATTCTTAAATTTTATTTATTTATTTTGACATTCTTTTTAAATTTTCAATCCAAAATCCCTTCCTCCCACCACTTTCCCCTCCCACTGAGAAGGCAGGAAATATATCAGTTATACATGTGAAATCATGTAAAACATTTCCATATCAACCAGATTTAGAAAAAAACTAAAGTGAGAAAATTATGCTTCGATTTGCCCTCAGGTTCATAAGTTCTCTCTCTGGAGGTGGATAGTTATTATTCACAAAGACTATTCACTGTAATCTATCCTCCACATAGCTACCAAAGTAATGTTCCTAAGTATTGGTCTGACAGTGGTAATCTGCTTAAAACTCTTTAGAAGCTTCATATTTCCTTTAGGATAAAATACAGACTTTTCAGTCTGGTGTTTGAGGCCCTCCACAATCTGCTTTAACCTTTCCAGCCTTATTGAAACAGTAAACAAATGAATAAAATAATTACTTCCTTCTAGCCAAACTGGACTTAAATTCCCTGAATTTAACATTATATTTTGTGCCTCTGTCCTTTTGTACAGACTGTCACCTTTGTTTCAGGAATGTACTCCCCTTTCAGCTCTGCCCTTCAGAATTCTTATCATTCTCTGGGCTCAGCTCTAGTGCTGTATCTCCCCTGAAGCCATTTCTGACAGCACTGAGGCCTACTATACCCTCACTCCCCTCCCCACCGTACCACCGTACTAATTTATTTTCTATTTATTTACCTGTGTATCCCTCTAGTATTATGTAAGCTTCCTGAAACCAGAGATTATTTCTTTTTTTTTCTTTAATAGTGCCTAGCAAAATACTGTATAAATAGACTGATAGTGCCATCAGCTTTATTTTTCTGCAAATATCGGGGATCAGTGGATAGAGGTTGGTAATAAAACTTGGTGTCCCAAGGGGCATGTATGAACTGATAGTTTTTGCCCTGATGAAGGCAAGGTGATGATACACCCTGAAAAATATTTCATTTAAGTACTGTGCCTTTTGCTTCATTGCCATTGAATACTTTCCACTCAGCTTCTCCTTTTGAAATTGTCAGGTTCTTTCCCTTATTTTGCAAATAAAGAAATGGGCCCAGAGAGTTGAAGTCAAATTGTCTAATTCATGCTGACAGTTGTTGGGAAAACTCATGTGTGAAACCAGATCGTCTTCTTTTTTTTTCTTTAAATTGATTTTTAGTTTTCAGCATTCGCTGCCATAGGATTTTGAGTTTAAAAATTTCTTCCCCTTCCTTCCTTCCCTGTTCCCCAAGATGGCATTCAATCTGATGTAGGCTCTACATATATATTCATATTAAACATATTTTCACATTAGTCATGTTGTAAAGAAGAATTATAATCAATGGGAGGAACCACAAGAAAGAAGAAACAAAACAAAACAACAAAAAAAGAGAGGGAATCGTATGCTTCCTTCTGCATTCAGACTTCAGAGTTCTTTCTCTGGATGTAGATAGCATTTTCCATCGAGCGTCTTTTGGAGTTGTTTTAGATCTCTGCATTTCTGAGAAGAGCTAAATCTATCAAAGTCAATCATTGCACAATGTGACTGTTACAATGTTATCTTGGTTCTACTTGTTTTGCTCAGTATAAGTTCACGTTAAGTCTTTCCAGATTTTTCTGAAGTCCAACTGCTCATCATTTCTTATAGCACAATAGTATTCCATTACATTCGTATAACAAAACTTGTTCAGCCATTCCCCAATTGATGGGCATCCCCTTAATTTCCTATTCTTGGCCACTACATAAAGAGCTGCTATAAATATTTTTGTACATGTTGGTCCTTTTGAAACCAGGTCTTCTGACCAAAGTCCAGTCTTTCTCCTGTATCACATTACCTTCTTATAGTTGTTTAAGATGTATGCTCATACAAGTAAATACATGAATTCTCATCCTAATTTACACTGTCCTGAAGAGATTATGGATCATTTGAGATTGGGGTTGCTAGTGGTAACAGGAAGTACAAAATGTAGCCCTTGGATCAGGGGATGGGCATTGAAGGAATAGGAAATGTGGAGTTGAAGCTGAGGCATGACAATTTCAGCATAGTTTCAGCATCCTCAAATTTTGTGTATTGATTATTCTGTGGCAAGTAACTGAAACTGCTCTACCCAAGATTATCAGTGTTCTCATCTTCCTTGAAATTTCTGCAGCGTTAGCCAGTGTTGCTTACACTCTTTTCCCTGAAATTTCGTGATTAGTCTGTTTTGTTGAATCATGACCCTTGTCCCACTCTCAACTGTGTGTGCCTTAACTAGTCTGGTGCTTTGTAGTTTATCTTGTATTCTGGGTGGTTACCTTGTCTATATAAGGATATATGTTTAGAAAAAAAGTTTCTTTTGTAAAAGTTAATTTTACTGTGAGTTTGAATTAGAAGGCTGTTCCCTGTTCTTTGGCAGCATTGTTAAGAAATTTGTGGTGATTGTGAGAAAATTGTGGTGATTGGGGTTTTACAGGAGATGATCCTTATAGTTCTCACCCATTAAGCTTTCCAGGTTGTCTGGCAGGGGCCAGTCCTCTGGCCCAATACCCTTTTACTATTATATTCAGCAGCAGTTCTGCTCCTTCTTATGCCTTCTTGCTATCTATCCAGTGTTAAGGGCTTCTTCAAGTTACCAGGCTAGCAGTGGTATCAGTAGGCTCTGTTCAGGGGCCATGTCCTAGGAGACATCTTTTCCTGCTTCTTGTAGTTGATATTGTCCTCTCCCTCCTCCAGGAATACCATGTTTACTTATCTATGTAAGTATTGTAACCCTTACTACAGAACGTATACTCCTTTTATTCCCTGTGCCTTGCATATAATAGGTACTTCTTATTGTTGAGTGTCTCTGACTTTTAGTGACCCCGTTTGGGGTTTTCTTGGCAAAAATAATGGAGTGGTTTGCCATTTCTTTCTCCAGCTCATTTTACTGATGGGGCACTGAGGCATACAGGGTTAAGCTAGTAAGTGTCAGAGGCCGGATTTGAACCCAGGAAGGTAAGTCTTCCTTTGCCATCTAGCTGCCTGTAGTAGGTACAGGTGATACGGGGCCAGCAAACCTACTTGTGGCTGTGGAAAGGTAAGGGTGGTAGTGGAGAAGGGCAGAATACTAGTGAGACTCAGGCTTGAAACTTAGAGCTTGGGGAGCTTTAAAATTATTCATATGATCTTAATTCTAAAGAAGTCCATCTTTGAAGGGACCAAAACGTTTTTTTAGTAAGGGAAATGAGAGTTCTATACTCATTTTATTAGTTTCATAACTAATATCTGTCCAGAAAGTAAAAGGAGACCCACTCTTTTCTCTTCCTGCCTCAAAATTATTGCAGAGACCTAGTCAACACAATTAAATAATTTAACAATTTCTTTTTAAGTACCTGCTGTGTGTATTTTGTTGATATATTACCTACTGTGTGTGTCATTTGAGATCTAAAGATGATAGATATAATAGTATTTACCTTTAAGGAGTTTATAATCTAATTGATTCAGTAGTTGGAGTAGGATGACTTGGTTTTAAATTATTATTTAGTTTTTGGTGTTGAAAATAATCAGACTTGCTTTTGCCCAGCTGTCTAAACTTTTAAAAATAAAAATTTTCTTGATATTTTTTATTTTAACTTCACCAGAATTTCTCCTGGCATCTGTTTTTCTTCCTCTTAGAGAGCCATCCCATATAATAATATTTTTTTAAAGAAAAAAGAAGAAGAGGAAGAAGAGAACTTTCCCCATTTTCCCCTTCAACCTGATTAATGCATTGCAAAAATCTGAAAATCTTTGCAATGTACAAATCTTTGTACACATCTACAAAGGAAAGAGGTTGGGAAGTCCTCTCATATTTCTTCTTTGGAGCCATGTCTGTTCTTTGTAATTTTGCAGCATTCACTTTTGATTGTTTTGAGGCTTTTCTTTCCACATACATTGTAATCATTGTGTATATGGTTTTCCTGGCTCTGTTTATTTCATTCTGTATTAGTTCTCATGTAAATTTTTTTTTATTCCTTTTTTTTTTTTTTTTTTTTTTTTTTTTTTTTTTTTTTTTTTTTT
>NW_020954668.1:846097-858294 GCF_900497805.2 Vombatus ursinus | reverse complement strand
TTTTTCACATTTCTTTATATTACTGTAATATTCCATTATATTCTTATAGTGCAATTTATTTAGACATTCCACAATTGATTGGCACCTCCTTGTTTCCGGTTGTTTGTACATTTTTGTTGTATATGTAGACTTTTTTTTTTATCTGTGACCTTCTTGGGGTAAAAGCCTAATCCTGGAATTTCTGGGTGAAAGGGTATGGACATTATTTGCTTGATTCCAAATTACTTTCCAAAATGGTTGTACAGATTTAGAACTCCACTAACTCTACTAGTATGCCTATCTTCCCACAACACTCCAATATTGATGATTTCCATTTTTTCAGTTATCTTTGGCAGTTTACAGGATGCAAAGCAAAACCTGAGTGTTGTTTTAATGTGCATTTTTCTTATTCTTATTGGAGCATTCTTTCATATGGTTTTTAATAGTTTATAGTTCCTCTTTTGAAAATTGTTACCATCCTTTCACCACTTATCTTGAAGAATGGCTTTTGGGCTCATATCTATTGTTTATATATCTTGCATCCATTTGAAAAAAAACCCGCTATTTTTATCCGTTTAAGTTCTTCCATTATATGTAATGAAAGTTATCTCTTTTATTTTTGTTATATTTCTTGTTTAGTTCAGAATACATCAGCTGTCCATATCTGTAAAGAGGTATATGATCTGCTTTTCTTCTGATTTTTTTTGTGGTGTGATCATTTAACATTCAGGTCATATGTCCGTTTTGAGTACATAGTAGAATAGAGTATGACATTGTTAGTCTAAGACAAATTTTTGGCAGACTGCTTTCTAGTTTTCCCAGGAGTTTTTGTGAGAGAGTTCTTTCCTAAGTAGTTTATCTTCAGGTTTATTGAACAATGGGTTACTGAGTTTCATTATTTCTGGTTTTTACTTGTTTAGTCTGTTCTATTGGTCTACCAAATGGTTTTGATGACTGCTACTTTATGATAGTTTGAGATCTGGAAGAACTTTTCCCTCCTTTTAAAGAATTACTTCCTTTGATAGTCTAGATTTTTTTCCCCTCCAAATCATTTTTGTTAATTATCTAGTTCTGTAAAGTAACCCTTTGATAGTTTGGCATAATGTTAAAACTATAAATTAATTTTGGTAGTGTTATCACCTAATATTTGCATGGCCCAGTCATGAATGTGTTCCTTGAGCTAATGGAAGTTTTTTATTTTTAAGGAGCACTTTATACTTGAATCAGTACAAGTATGTCACATGCCTTCATAGATTGAATCCCGGAATATTTCATTCATTTTGTAGTTAATTTTGAATAGAATTTCCCTTTCTGTTATTACTTTTTAGATTTTGATGTTTGTATACAGAAATGCTGTTGATTTTTTTTGGTTTAATTTTAGCTTGCAACTTTGGTGAAGCTTGAATTACCTTTAGAGCAATTAATTGTCTCAATATCTCTGCTGATTCCTTAGGATTTTCTGAGTAAACCATCATGTCATCAGCAAATGGGGATAATTTTATCTCCTCTTAGCCTGTATTTACACCTTTAATTTGTTCTTTTTTTGTTTTGTTTTGTTTTATTGCTTTGCCAACATTTCCAGAACTATATCAGATATGAGGGAGATAGAGCCGGCATGGTGGGAGTAATATATAAAGAAGTAATAACTGTGAGCTGACGTTACGCCTAAACTCCTCCAAATGGATCTGGAAAATATATCAGACCAGATGGGGAAATCCAGAAAAAGTCACAGGGAGCCATTTTTCCTGGATTACATCGACATAGAGAAGCTGACTTTGAAGTCTACAGACAAAAGGGACAGGATCTGGTCCTGAGCATAAGGTGCCTCCGTGGAGAGGGAGTGCAAGGGAGAGGCTGTTCACTGGGGCAAGGAGAGGTCCCAGACCTACATGGAGCACCAGGTGGAGGATGTGGGAAAAGGTACCAACTGACAGCTTTTGTGCTTGCTACCCATTTCCAGGTCATAGATCCTAGGGCAGATTAAGAAGGGGACTTGCTCCTTGAGGTGGGATTCCTGGGTAGGGTGGCCTTGGACTTTGTACTAAGAAAGCAGCAAGTTCAAAAGTAAGCAGCAACAATATAATTCACATCCCAAGAGAAGAGCAGATGAGTAGTTCCAGCTTTTAACCTAGTCTGAAGTCTGCAGAGGAATAACTGGGGAAGGGAACCCAGACCAAAAGGGGAGCCTACAGTTTTTAAACTGAACCTGCAGAGCTTTCCAGCTGGCTGATTGGAGTTGAGTCCATCATCATTCTGCTGTTTTTCAGACCCAACCCAGGTCAGAAACTTGCAGAGATTCAGGCCTCTTTGGGAACTCTGAAAGCTTGGATGTTGCCAGAATGCCTCTGAGATCCTGAAATAACAAAACATTCAATACCCCAACAACAGGGTCAGCCCAGACCTTCCCTCCAGAAGTGTGCAGAGCCCAGCCCTAATATCAAGTCTGAAGTCAAAAAGTACGCGGGAAGAAAACTGGAATGAGCAAACAAAATAATCCCTATAAAATAAGGAATTATTATGGTGGTAAAGATGCTCAGGACACAAATCCCAAAGAAGAGAATAACTCCCAAACATCAGTAAGCAAACCCACAGAGAAAAACATAGGTTGGGCAAATAAATTCAAAATTCAAATAAAATTTCTGGAAGAGATGAAGCAAGAGTTAAAAAAAAAAAGTTAAAATGTTTTTATAAATGAATGAGAGTGGAGGAAGATATTGGAAAAGAAATGAGAGCTATGGAAGAAAGAATCAGAAAGGGAATTAACAGCTTGATACAAGAGGTATAAAACCTTGTCCAAGCAACAAATTCCCTAAAAATGAAAATGGACCAAATAGAAACTGACTGTATGAGACAAGAAATGTAAAAGTGAAAAGAGAAAATAGAAGAAAATATAAACTGTCTTTTAAAAAAAAAAACTGATCTGGAAAAACAGATCAAGAGAAAAATAGAATCAAGGAGAAAAATTAAGAATTATTAGACTGTTGTCCAAAACAAAAAACGAGAGCCTAAACATCATATTAAAGAAAGCTGCCCAAATCTTTTAGAACCACAAGGCATGTGGAAATAGAATTTACTGGTCATTACCTGGAGGAAACTGCCAAATGAAAACTCTTAGGAATATGACAGCCCAAATCTAGAGCTTCCAGGTCAAAAAAAAAAAATTTATGCTAGCAGCCAGAAAATAAGAATTCAAATACAAAGGAGCTACAGTCAGAATCATGCAGTTTAGCAGCCACCATTATAAAGGAAGGGCAGTTAAGTGGCACAGTGGGTAGAGTACATGGCCTCAAGTCAGGCAGACAATTTCATGAGTTCAAATCTGGCCCAGATCCCGAGCAAGTCATTTAACTCTTTGCCTCAGTTTCCTCATCTGTAAAAAAGGCTGGAGAAGAAAATGGCAAACTCCTCCAGTATCTCTGCCAAGATAACCCCAAATGGGGTCACAAAGACTGGGACTTGACTGAAAAATGACTTAACAGCAACTGTAAAGGAACAGAGAATTTGAAATATGATATTCCTGAAGGCAAAAGATACAGACTTACAGCCAAGAATAACTTAACTAGCAAAGCAGAGTATAATGCTACAGGAGAAAAATAGACCTTTTAATGAAATGAAAGACTTCCAAGCTTCCTGATGAAAAGATGAAAACTTGGTAGAAACTTGAAGTTCAAACACAGGAGTTAAGAGAAACATAGAAAGATAAAGACGAATGACTAAATAAGGATAAACTGTTTACATTTACAAATGGGGAGATGATGTATGTATCCCCCCTGAATGCTGTCATTACCAGGGATCATAGAGGGAATCTAATTACATATGGCCTGGGAATATCAGGCAAAAAATATTTAGTTAATAGCCATGTACTGTGCCCCAGGGATACAAAGAAGGGTACAAGAACAGTCTTTTGTCTCTAGAAGCTCACAAATTAATGAGGAAGACAAATGTAAACAACTATGTATAAACAAACTATAAACAAGATAAAGAGGAGATAATCTACAGAAGACTAGAATTAAGAAAGATTGAGAAAGGCTTCCTGTGGAAGGTAAAATTTAAGATGGAATTTGAAGTAAGCAAGGGAAACCAGAAGGTAGAAGTGAGGAGGGAGAGCATTTCAGGTGTAGTGGATAGCCAGTGAAAATGTTCAGAGTTGGGAGATGGTATCTTGTACTAAGAATAATAAGGAGGCTGCTGGCACTGGATTGAAGAGTATGTGGCAGAATTTAAGGTGTAAGAAAACTGGTAAGGATGGGGGTCTAGGTAATGAAGTATTTTAGCCAAAAATTATTTTGTCTTAGCAGGGTCTACTAGAGTGTAAGCAGCAAGTGTCTTACCAGGAATTCCATGAAGCTATTGGTGAACCAGGAAGGACTTGGGTGTCCCACCTAAGAAATAAATAAACAAACAAACAAATAAATAAATAGTACAACTTTTTATTCTCTATTCCTGATTCAAATTTCCCTCCCCTATTTCCCCATTGACTGGGTACCACAGAGTTTACAGCCTATCTGCAGCACCTACACCCCCCATGTGAGTATCTGCCCCTGTTCACATCTCCCATTCCCCACATTTCTTTATACCTTATTTGGTCATAGTTCCCCATAGCTATAAGCAGATATGTTGGCCCTCTAACTCAATTTAAACTAATTTTAACCGGGCCAGTTCCAGTACATGCTCTCAGGTATGCTGTCATGTAGGCATCTGCACCCTGGTGAGTGATATGCAGAAGCAACATTCCCAACCACATTTTCTGCAGTTTCCCCTTTTCCTTTTATTTACTTTTTGTTGCACTTGCATCTCATTTCATTATGTCATAAGATTCTAGTTTTGATAACATTATTTCACTTTCCTTCTCATAATTAGGGTTTACCTCAATCTCTTCATCTAGCAGGAATAGATTATCTGGTCGACTGTTCATGGGTATTTGTTTTGGTATTGCTGTTTCGATTAATCTCTGTACCCCTTACGCAAGGTATTATGCAACAACCTACAGCTGTCAATACTGCAGCAACTATTATTAAGGAGGTCAAGATAGAGACTACCATTCCCTTCCACTTGCCGAACCATGATTCTAACCATCTCATCAATGAATTATCTATCCCAGAGTTCTCTGCCGATTCTTCAGCTAAAGTGGTTAGAGCTTGCAGTGCCTTAGTAATGGTTCCATCCAGGGCTGTGTTATTGGTCAACATTTCATCAAGGGGTTTTGGGGACTTACAACAATATGAGAGAAGGGAGAGAGAAACTGATCGACTTATTGACAAATCAAAAGGGGGCAGTCCCCTTAGTAAGTACAGGGACCCAAAGGGAAAAAGTAACAATAAATAGTCCATTTAAGGCATCTCATGCAGCTGTCTGGTTTTCAGGACATCATCTGATGAAGTTTTCTGGTCTGAGCGCTGTTCAGGCAGTGTCTAGCAGACTGTTTTCTTGTAAAGATCCTTTTTCTTGGGTCCACTGTCTTTCAAGATTGATCTTAACACAATTGTAAATTACCTTGCCAATAACCAGGTCAAGCAATGTAAGGTAACTCAACCCTGATGTCTCTATTATTATAAGATCAAAATTGGAACCTCGGCCACTTGTCACGTTTAAGAAACTCAAATTAGAAAAGAAGTAACAGACAAATTAGAATTTACTTTATATATTTTATATTAATTGCAGTTTTGTATTTTGCATTTATTTTTGTACTTATTTGTTATTGATTCTTATTCATATTCCCCCATCAGGAAGATGAGATTCCACTAAGGAATTAATAACAAGACTCTAATACATACACAAATACATTGAGTAATCAATTTAAAAATAGTACATATCAAGTAATAAAACATTTCTAACCTTTGGTCATGTACAAATAAATAACCCTTAATTAAGATGGATGCTTCTTTTAAGGCATTTACAGGACAGACCACAAGCCATTCTTCTGTTAACATTAACTAATTGTAACAAGCTGAGACAGGTAAGATATTAAATAAGTAACAATAATACCCTGGTTTCACAAGCCCTTGGTCTAATTATCCCCATACCATTATGAGGAATTAAAGGACTCTAACTTATACAGGAATATACTAGTAACAGATGTCAAGGCTAAATACTTAATTCTAAAATTCTAGGCTAAATAGCTCAATATTATACTTGCACCTTACTATAATAACTTCAGATATTCCAGCATCAATCTATTATTGAATAGATTTGATATTGTGCTTACAAAACTTATGATTATAGAAATTTGCCATAAAAGAATAGGGATATAACTAAAGTAAGGGAACAATGCTTCCCTAACTTCATGTCAGTTCCAGGAAGAAGTTATGTGTCTGCCAGGTGTCATAGTGGGGAAATTGAGTCAGGGGAGTCCTACCTCAGCTCATAAAGGTATGATTTTTCTAGCTTTAGCTTTTCTTCCATAATTCAACCATGCACACTACACTAAAGCAAAAAGACTTAGGTATTACCTTCAGCAACTGTTCTAGTTCACAAAATGGCTGATCTGGTCACTGCCAGCTCGCAAAAGCATTTTTGGAGCATAAAGCAATTAGTCATTAAAGATTTTTACCTAGCACCATCAATAATAAAATGCTATCTTTCAAAGTGCTCTCAAAATTTTAGGTAACAGACCATTAAATGTTAAGTTTTCAAAAAGATTTTATCACATCCTTTTTAAAAGACCCAATTCATATGCAACAAAAATCCAGATTAAAAATTGCTTTTAACACCATTTCTACCTCACGATGGTCTCTTAAGTATTTACAATTTAAGAGAATTTTAGAAATACAGTACAATTTAGAAACACAAACAGACTTCAGATGGCATCAATTGCATTTTCAGATGATCACATATAGAAATTACTGATCTTACTACTTTTGGTACTTTCAACGATTACATTAAATTAAAGAGATAATAATGTCATGTCTAGCATATGCCAATCATTTTGCAATAGTGTGATCCTTACAACATCCCTGGAAAGTGGGTTCCATTATTATCCCCTTTACAGAACAGTAAACTGAGGTAAACCAACTTAAATCAAATCCGGATTTATAATCACTAATGATAAACATTTAAAAGCATTTTTTAAAAAATCCAATACTTTTGCCCCTTTAAAAGGAAATATACTCCACAAATTCATATATTCCCTTAAAAAGACACATGGTGACAATTCTGGCTCTGAATAACTTTTTTTTTCCTCTCTATTTCCTTAAGAGAGCTGAAAAGTCTCGTTTTTGAGGCTTATCAGATAAAAACTACCCTAAGCATTTCATCCTCCTGGGAGTTTCAGGCTGATGCATATAAGTTTTACAAACAGCTTGAAGTGACCTGTAATCATTCAGGTTAGCTAAGAGTTTGGCTCAGACCACCTGAGGAATTTGAATCCAGTGCTGACGGGGTGTGGTCAGTTTCTGCCAGGCAGAAAACCTCCAGTAATTAATTGAACAGTATAGGGAAACATTTTAAGATTTTATATGATAATCTCAAATCACAATAACCAATATCTTTACCGTAGCCAAAATTTATGCAAGATCATATTGGTTTTCAAATCAAGCTACAAAATTTTCATTTTTGATCTTTGTACTTAAAATAAAATCAAACTTCCTCACACCTTCTCAACATGCTTAAACCATCTGAAGCTGGCACAAAGGCACCCAGAACAACTAACCAAGGATGGGGCTTAGAGCCCATGGGTTTGCTGCAGACCACCCCACTCCCATCTATTTCCAAAACTTTTTTTTTCCCTACCCATCATATTTTCGCTCAAACCTTTATTCCTCTTTCCTAATCTTCCAAACTCTTTATTCAGACTATCTCCACTTTACATTCTAAACTATAAATTATACTCACCTCACTTTCGGTCCTGCTTCTCTTCATCTGTTAGAATCTGGAGGGAGTTAATGCCTAACAGTTTACAAATCAAGAGAGCTGTATTTCCCCTATACCCTTTACAAACAGCTTTTATAATGTTAATGCTGAAAAGACAGAAAAACCCTTATTTTTGCAGCTGTAAACACTTTGCTGTGATATCAGATATATTGGCAGGAGGGGTGCAAAGACAGTTCTCTAGATTTAATTTAAACATGAAGTACAGACCCTAGCTTTGAGAGCTGATTAAATCTGAATTCAAATCCTTAGCTTTTCCGTCTCTCAGGCCTTGCTATCTTGGGCTGTATGCTCTAGATCCTTATCAGTAAAGGCTACTTGCTGCACCTTCCACTAACTTCTGAGAGAGTCTCTCTCTGCTTTTTGATTCCATTATCCATTATCTAACTTTACTCTGGTATCCCAGCTTGGCCAGTTTTGGGATCCCCCTCCCCCCCAAAAAAAAGTCTTAATCTCCTACTGAAAGCCTAAGGTAGGAGTTCTTTCCCAATGTTCTCTCTCTAATTACAGACCTTCATTTTAAATTTTTCACCACAAACATGAAACATTTTACAAACACATACACACACACAGACACAGACAGAAACAGCTTGGTAAGACAAAGTGCATGCAAATCTAATTTTCTTTTTGGCTTAGTTTGTTTTTAAGATAAAGTATAAGGAGGCAGCTAGGTGGTACAGTGGATAGAGCACTGGCCGTGGATTCAGGAGGACCTGAGTTCAAATGCAACCTCAGACACATTAACACTTAGTAGCTGTGTGACCCTGGGCAAGTCACTTAACTGCCTAGCTAAAAAAAAAAAAGATAAAGTAACTTGACTGGTCAAATGAACCCCATTGTGGCCAGCATAATTTGGGGCTATCTTTAGTTAACTGACACCAACGCTGGCAGTATTTGTGGTCATCAGATTGGTAATGGCTTGACATAGCCAGTTGTCATCTGCCATCCATACATAGGCCAGAAAACTCTTGTTTTGGCCAGATACAACAACAATATTTTATCATCTTTTTTCTTATCTTTCTGTTTAGTACAGGTTGTATCTTCCTAGTATTTCAATGTCCTCCCTAAGGGACTGTCTGGAGGAATGTCCAAAGGTGTATTCTCATTATCCCCTTTATCTCCCTTAAACTTTGTATTCTTATTCCCCATCATATCTCTTAATCTGCTTTGTCCTTGGGCGTTTCCCATGCGGGGATCAACAGACTGTGGATCCTGACAGATTCGGACTCCCCAGTCTCCCAGTACATCTCAGACACACACACACTCAGTCTCAGAACCTTATTAGGATGTTCCAACCACCGAGGCAATACTTAACGTCATCTTTTCTTACCTTGGTCCATGCATGTTACCGCGGTGCCTATTTTCTCTTTCCCTTTTATGTTCCTGGATTCATAGAGGTCTCATTCATTAACATAGTCCTAGGATCCTGAACAGTCCATAAGCTGGGATGCCTGTTGGCAATACACAGGACCATTTAAAGTCAATGGGACACGTCTCCCCATTCTTCAGCGACAGCCACCCCTCACTCAGGATGTCGAGATCCTGGTTGAGCCCCCATTCGTAAGCAACAAGAGTCTTACCAAGAATTCCATGAAACTGTTGGTGAACCAGGAAGGACTTTTATTAACGGTCTTGCAAGAATGGGTATCCCGTGTGTGGGCACATACACGTTAAGACAAATACAGAGTTTTTTATTCCCTATTCCTGATTCAAATTTCCCTCCCCTTTTCCCCTGTTGTCTGGGTACCACAGGGTTTACAGCCTATCCAGAGCGCCTAAACCCCCTATGTGAATCTCTGCCCCTGTTCACATTTCCTATTCCCCACATTTCTTTATACATTATTTAGTCATAGTTCCCCATAGCTGTAAGTGGATATGTTGGACCTCAAACTCAGTTTAAACCAATTTTAACCAGGCCAGTTCTAGTACATGCTCTCAGGTATGCTGTCATGTAAGCATCTGCACCCTGATGAGTGATATGCAGAAGCAACATTCCCAATCACATTTTCTATAGAGTTCTTTGAGTAGTGGGGTGATATGGTTGGACCAACACTTTAGGAAAATCACTTTGGCTGCTATATTGAGGAAGGACTGGAATAGGGAGAGGCTTGTGGCAGGCACACCAACTAGCAGTCTATTGCAGTAGTTACAGGCACGAGGAAGTGAGGGCCTGCACCAGAATGACAGCAATATCAGAAGAGAGAAGGGGTGTATTTGAGAGATGCTACAATGGTGAAATCAACAGGCCTTAGCAACAGATTAGACATAGGAGGTGAGAAACTGTGAGGAGTTTAGGGTGACACTTAGATTGCAAGCGTGATGGATGGGGAGGATGTTGGTGCCCTCAACAGTAGTAGAGAAATTTGGAAGGGGAGAAGGTTTAGAGGGGAAAAATAATGAGTTCTGTTTTGGATCTGTTGAGTTTAAGATGGATATCCAGTTTGAGATGTCCAAAAGACATTCACAGATTAGGGTTTAGCAGAGAGGTTTAGGGTAGATAGGTAAATTTGAAAATCATTAGCATGGTGATGATAACTCCATGAAAGCTGATGAGATTACTAAGTGAAATATTAGAGAGGGAGAAGAGGGCTCAGGACAGCCCTGTGGGACATGGTTACCTAGACTGGGATCCAAAAAAAGGAAACTTGAGAAGCAGATAAATAGAAGAAGAACCAAGAATCCCAAGAACCCAGAGAGAAGAGTATTAAGGAAAAGAGGGTGATTGACAGTGTCAGACTTCGCAGAAAGATCAAGAAGAGTGAGGACTGAGAAAAGAGCATTTGATTTGGCACTTAGGAGATCATTTGTAACTTGGAGGAGGGCAGGTGAGAGGAAGAATTGAATGCATGATTTTCTGAAGGAACTTAGCCACAAAATGCAGGAGAAATATATGATAATAGCAGGCATGGAAGGAGGTTGGGGTAGACATGGGCATGATTGTAGTCAGTAGGGAAACAGCCAGTAGGCAGAAAGATTTTGAAATTCGTTGAGAGAATGAAGATGATAAGAGGGAGCAATCTGCAGGAGAGGATAGGATAGAATTGTATTGCTTTGTAAAGGTTGGTCTTGGCAAGTGTCATTTCATTATGTGAAACAGAGGGGTAAAGGAGGAGATAGTGGTGAAAGGCATGCAAGTGAAGGGGAGAAGAGGGAGCTCTTGGCTTGCGACCTTAACTTTTTCAGTAAAATGAGACAACCTAAGAAGGTGGGGATAGGGGAAGCCATGGTAAGTTTCAGGAGGCATGAAAATGTTTTGAAGAGCTGCTGTGGATAGTGAATATGTAAGAAGATTGTCTAATAGCAGGGAAGGCCAAATTGAGGTTAAGTAACACAAAATTTGTAGTAGACTCAGAATAGTTGTGTGATTTTCTCCATCTTCCTTTAGCAGCATGTGTTTATGAGTGATGACAGTAGGTGGTGGGAGTGATCTAAGGCTGAGGTTTGGCGGGGCACAAATGGCAATGTGATAGGTGGGCAAGGGACTTGAGAGAAGAGCACAGTATAGAGTGAACTGGTTCACCAAGGGGTCAAGATACGTAAAGGAGAAGAATATGTGTAGTACAGGGGTGATAGCCTGGCAGAGGACTGAGGGATCAAGGGATTAGAAGTCACATAGATAAAGAGCAGGATTTGGTATTGGAAGGCAGGGGGAGCGGTGGCAATTCAAGTTTGTGATCAGATAAGAGAATTTCAGAATTGATGAACATGGAGGTGGGTGATGGGTGATGATTGCAAGATCAAAGTTATTACTACTTTTCTGTATGGGTGAGGTAGAGTGGAGGAGAAGAGTCATGGAGAATGAATAATTTGATGAATTGAGAGGTTAGGATGTTTGAGGGAGTATTAATATTTGTGTTGTGTCCCAGTATGAAGTTAGGAGTTGAGGAGAAAAAGATTGTGAGATTGGTACTGAATTCATTAAGGAAGGAAGTGGAATATTCCTGGAGGTCTGTAGACAATAGCTATCAGGATTTTGATTGAATAATGGAAGTGAATTATGTGAACTTTAAAGGAGGAGAGGTTACTGAATTGTGGTAGGGGGAAAACTTGAAAGTGGCAATGGGGGGCGGGGAGCAAGGAGTATTCCAACTCTTCCTTTTCCACCTGTGAGTCAAGGGAATGAGTGAAAGTTGCAGCCAGTGAGACACTGCCATCAGGAGGGATCCAGGTCTCAGTGAGGGTCAAGATAGAAGGAATGGGAAAGGAAGTTTTAGAATGAAAACTAGTATGTTTTCTGTGTAAGAGGAATTCTTCCTGTTCCAGAGGGCACAGTGAAAGGTGTGGGTAGCTTTTGGTTGGTGCTGTGTGTGTGTGTGTGTGTGTGTGTGTGTGTGTGTGTGTGTGTGTGTGTG
>NW_020954668.1:833424-846070 GCF_900497805.2 Vombatus ursinus | reverse complement strand
GACAGAGAGAGATGGATTGAGAGGAATGCTAAAAAGAAATCAGGCACTAGGGGACAAACATGAGATTTGTATGGGGATGGTATAGGGATAAGTGTTGTGAATCATTAAGTGAAAAATTTTAAGAGCATTTCAGAGTCTCCATTTAGAGTATCAAGGTTTAAGGTCACATTGTAGAGGAAGAGGAAGAGCAGGGTTTGATACTGGAATGCTCCTTGAATCTCTCTTCTCTTGTTATGATCTTTTGGTGCACAGGCCTTTCAGCCTCTTGGGGGAAGGGAGAGAGAACTTGGAGCAGAAGGAATACTCTCCTTACTCTGAAGCAAGTGGCCAAGCTAGAAATTTAATGGAATGACTCTCTGCTCATCTTTTCAGGGGAAAACTGGTATGATGGAATGGCACTTCTCTTCTTCCCTGCAAGGCTGGAGGTTAGGCAGGTGACTGGAGAAGATCAGACAGGAGATGTACACAGTGGTATAGTGCCCAGCTCTCACCCCTCGCATTCTCAGTTACGTTATGTTTTCATGATCTGAAGAGAAGAATGGGAAGAGAGAGGAGAAAGAATATATTAAGGGAAGAAAAAGGAAAGAAAGGAAGGCTAGGGAAAATTATTTCACGTGGGGTACACGAGTATACATCTTGTTATCTTGTGTGAATGAGGAGGGTGGTTAAGGGTGAAGAGCAACTGAGATTTGAACTTTGCTGTCATGTCATCAGATTAAATCAGAAGAAGGAAGAATTCACATATGCATTTGGATACAGAAATACATTTCATTCAACAAGGAAATAGGAGGGGAAAGTGAAGAAGGGAAAAAGAGAGTAAGAATGAGGGTATTTATAAGAGAGGGATTAGTCTTACTAAACAAAACAATTTCTAAATGAGTATTTAGAAAAAATGTAATTCCTTTTAAGGTTGGCTGAGAATGGAAATTTGAAGGGGGGCTGTAATTTGGGGGTAATCAGTAAAAAAGTTATGGTATTAAAATGGTACTATTGTTGGATATGCAATGGTGAAGAAGAATGGTTTTAGAAAAACCTGGAGAAACTTGTATTAGCTGTCGTAAAAAAGTGAACAGAACAAGCAGAACAGTTCAGTGACAAAACCTACAATGACAGAAACCTAGTAAAGACAAATAACTTTCAAAGACTTTGGAACTCTGATCAATGTAATGGCCAACACAATTCCTTAGGGCTATTGATAGCATGCTATCTGCCTCCCAATAGAGAGGTGAAGGAGACTTTTTTTTTGGGCCTAAGGTTAGTGCAGAAATTTAATTTTGCTTGATATTATACATGTTTGAAACAGGAGTTTTCCAGGTAGGAGAATGAAGATCAGATTTTTGCTGGTTGAAAAAATATATAATTTAAAAAAATACATTTTTTAGCTGTGACTGTTACATGTTCTACTTATGATTTTTTAATAGAATGAGACTTAATGTAATGGTCATGTATTCATGTAGAATGTAGTATGTGGAACACTGTGTGAGACAAACATGTCAGATGTGCAGCCTATGAGACCTGCACTCCTGAATGTGGCCTGAACCAGATTAAAATGTAATTGGAAAATATTCAACAAAATAAATGAAAATACAACCATAGAGATAATATTACATTTTAAAACTGAGTCACTACCCCCTACCCTTTTGCCCCACCTCCCCCCAGGGATACTTAGTTATTAGTGGCCCCTGTTTCTTTTCAGATTTGATACAGCTGGTATAAGGTGTTCGTGTAAGCTTCATTTCTGTCAGATTGTTTTTCACTTTTCCCAGCAGTTATCATCAAATAGACTTCTTTGCTAAGAATTTTTTTTTTCCTGATGTTTTGAACCTTGGGTTTTAGTTTCATTGTTTCTTCTCTATTGTCTAGTTTGTTCCATTGATCTCTGCCTGTCTAATTTTTAACCACTAATAAATGGTTTTGTGGTAACAGTTGCGTTAGAATATAGTTTCAGGTCTGAAAGTGAAGTGCAGTTTTCCTCTTGTCTCTACCTTTTTACATTATTTTCCTTGATAGTCTAGATCTTTTCTTTTTCCAAATGGGTTTTGTTATTTTTTAAAATGAAGTTTAAGTTATTCCTTTGATAATTTGATTAGTTATAGCATTAAAAGTATAAATTAAAAAAATCTAGTGAGGAGAGCACCCTTGCTTGACTCTTACATTTATTGGGCAGTCTTCTAGCCTACCCTCATTGTATATGATGCTTTTGTTTAGTTAGTAGCTTGACAGGATTTTATTTAAAAATTTTGAATCTATATTAGTTAATGGTACCAGCTAAGAGTTCTTCTATGCTTTATCCTTCCCTTGTTTAGGTGTTAGGACTGTTTTTTTGTCTCTTTAAAGGAGTTTCCTAAAGTGCTTTCTTTTTCAGTTTTTGAAAATAATTTGCATTGTATTGGTGTTTATAATTCTTTAAAAGTTTGATAGAATCCTCCTTTAAGTCCATTAGGACCAGGAATTTTTTTTCCTTTCTTCTTTATAGATGGCTCTATTTCCTTCTTAGAGATTGTGTTCTTTAATCTCTTAATTTTGTTTTCTTTTAATTTGTGTTTTGTACTTTTGAAGGTCATCCTTTTGTGTTTTTAACTTTGTTAGTATATAGTTGTTTAGCAGATTCTGATAATTCTTTTTATTTCTTCTGGTTGGGTGTAGCTTGGTCATTTCTATTTTATTTTGGTTTTCTGCCCTCTTTTTAATCTTATTGGCTAACTAGCTTTTAGTTTTATTATTTCTTTACCCTTTTTGGTTTCCTATTTATCTGTTTCCCCTCTAATTTTCAATATCCTCTTTTGCTTATTTTGGGTTTCTAATTTTAAAAAATCAATTTTCATTGGTTCTCTCTTCAGTTTTGTTAATGCATGCTTTTAGGAATATGATTTTTTTCCTGTGAAGGTTGCCTTAGCTGAATCACTGAAATTTTGGTACATTGCTTCATCATAATTTTCTTTTACATAATTATTTCTGTGCTTATCTGTTCTTTGTGCTTTCTGAACTACTCAGCTTTTTAGTTGTTTTGAGCTCTGTAAATGACATGTTTACTATTTCTACCTTTTTATAGTTTATTTACACTATCTCTGTGCCTTAATACATGGTCACTTTTTGTTAAGGTTCCAAGTAGTGCTGAGCAATATGTATATTCTTCAGCTCTCCCATTCAGAAGATGCCTTAAGCCCTTTACCTCTAATTTCTCTAACGCTTTGTTCAATTCTGTTAGTCCACTTTTGTCTTTTTCTCCCTAAGAATGCTTGAAATACTTTTCTTTTTTCATTGATTTGTATCGTGAGTTCATTTGCTTTTCTGAATATATAATTCTATTCCCTTTGTTTTCTGGTAGAGGCAAGTAGTCTTGTGTTATTCAGATTTCCTTTATTATTGAAGTTTTTTCTCTTAGTTGCTTGCAGAATTTGTTGTTTATAATTGAGTATTGTTAAGTTTCAGCACTGTTGGTCTTGGAATTTGTAGTATCAGTTTTTTACTTGAGGAAAAAGAATGTAGAAACTTTTGATTGGTGCTGTTTTTTCTGTGTTCAGTAGTTCTAATCAGTTTTCTTGCATTATGTTCAAGATTTTTGCCTTGAGTTATTCGTAAGTTGCCTCTATACATCTTGTCTTAGAGATGGGTGTATGTTCTTTTGACATTATTCCTTTTCACTTCTTGCATTTTGCCCTCCGCTTTAGTATGTTTGTATTCCCAATCAGTTGTTCTTTCTTGTTTCTTTGGGTAGACTTATCACTGTGGATTCAAGTTTGTCTTTTTGTTAATTATTTCTTTTGTGCAGATATAAATTCTGCCATTTATTCTCTTCTAATTTCTCTCAAGTTTCTGATTTGTCTTTTGTACTATTCTGGAACATGCTTCTGTGATTCTGTGTCGTCTTTGGAATCCAAAAGATCCTCTGTTTCAGTAGGAGTTCAGTTTCCTTTGTCTTGCAGTATTTGTTTATAGAAGTTTTCAATTACATATCTTGGTGTTGTGGTCTAGGGGTCTTGGGAACCCCAAAATGCAAGAGCAAAGGGCACATGTCTACCTGGAAAGAATTCGACCGCTCAGGCCTTCTTTCAGTCTAAGTAGTTTATTAAAACACTGGTTGGGGTGGGTGAGATTCCTAGTGAGTCTGTACTATTTATGATACCAGTACAAGTGGTCCAGATTTTAAGACTCTGAGCAATTTAATTGGGGGTAAGGTTGACACTTTATACAGAACGACTGTGGGAAGACGTGATGTGATCTAGGAGTGGCACATAGCTTGTGGTGGGCCCAAGGTGAAAGAGAGGTGGTCTAGATAGGATTAAGGGGTGGGATGTGGCTTGAGGTGGTCTGAAGGTAACAGACATTGAAAGGCTGGGGTGGGTCAGGGCCACAATGAAAGGACAGTTGAAAGGATTATTGAGTATCTAGGTGGGGATGTTTAGGAGCTGGGTTGTGTTTTTTGGGGTCCAGGTCCCATACCCCATCATTGGTACTCATTTGCATGTTAATTTTAGTACATTTACTATTGATTTATCTGTTTATATTCCAGATTTTTAACTCAGTTTTCATCTTCCTGACATCTTTGGTAGTTTTAGTCTTTTTCCCCATGTATTCTCCTATCACTTACTTTCTTATTCATTTCCCTTAACTAGCAATCTCCTAATAGCTAGATCTCAATATTGCTCATCCTCCTCCCTCATTGGGGAATTTACTTTTCATCAGCTATATAGTCTCTGTCCAATATGACTTCTAGGGGAACAGGACTGGTCTCAGCTGTATATCTGTGTTAGGCCTAGTGCAGGATCTTCCCACACTCTGCAAGTGGGCACCCATTTTCAGTTCCCTTTGTTCTTTAGTTTTCTGGCTAAAGCTATCTTTCAACTTTTCTTTATCTCCTTCTTAGAAAGTGGGTAGGCAGAATTGAAGCCTGCAACTTGATGCTATGGGATGCTATGGGTGGGATGAGGGCAGGGGCATGGTGTGCCAGTGGACTCTGTTAACATGGAAATTTCTGAGTACATTCAGTTTGTGCATACTGCTTTGTGTGGGGATTGGGGGTGGTGATAGGGTGCTAAATGAATGTGATAGAGGTTAATGTTTTTCCAGTAAATTCATAAGGCTGTTACTAGATTAGCTTTTTCCTATGGAGATTGGAAGGGGTAGGAAACATTTATTAATAAGCACCTACATGCCAAGAACTATACTAAATCCTTTACAAATATCTCATTTGATCCTTACAACAAACTCTGTGAATTAGTGTTATTGTCTCCATTTTGCAGTTGAAGAAACTAAGGCAGACAGAGGTTAAGTGACTTACTCTGAGTTACCCAGCTAGTGCCTGAGGCTGTATTTGAATGCAGGTCTTCCTGAGTCTGCCTAACTACCTCTAGTTACACCTTGGCAAGGTGTAATTGCTTTACCTACGGCACACAATTCCTCTTTCGGTCTTTTGGGGAATTTTTGAGTGTTAGTGAGACCATATTGGTCATATTGGTCATGTGACGTGGAAGGTACAGAATCATTCATTAAAGAAAGAGGAAACATTATTTATAAATATACTCATATCATGTGTCTTTAAAATCTATTTTTTTTTTAAAAAACAAGATTAGGTTAGAGTAAGGCTTCTTAACATGAGGCCTGTTTTTAAAAAATTTTGAAAACAGTATTTCAATATAATTTATTTTCTTTTTCATCCTGTGTAGTTTGTTGCATGCATTTAACAACATTATTCTTAGAAGGGGTTTCTTGGCTTTATCAGACTGCCTAAGGGGGCATATGACATAAGAAGGAGCAAGAAGCTCCTAGGCTAGAGTAAAACCACAGAGATAGGATGGCATACTCTCATGTAGTTTCCCCTCTCCCCTTTCTTCATAACCCATTATAATGGCCTCTTTCAAGGAACAAAAGGTGGGAAACAAAGGGAATAGGATCTTACTAGTAACCTATAATTTGAAATGGTATAATTCTGTTCCTCTCATCTTACTTTCTTTGCCCTGCCCATGCTCAGACCATCACTTTTTCTTTCTCTTTTAGTCTTGCATTTGCCATCAATAGTTGATCAGTAGTAATGCTCTGTGATTGGTGTTTGTTTTGCTTTGAGTTATTCTCTCTTCAGTTCTCTTCTCTCTCCTAATCTGCCCTCTCTTTTAAACTCCTCCTTTTCCTGTTTCCTATCCCCATGAGTGTGTTCAGCTTTTCTTTGCCTGTTTCAGATAAAAGTGTGGTTTATGATGTGTGCGTTGTCAACCTCAGAGCTTGGTCTAAGAAAGACAAACGAAAAATTACATTATTTCTGCATTTATTTCTCTCAAGCAGGCAGAGCATGCATGTGGAGCTACAGTTAAAGCTGAGCTCCCTTTGGGGTTGGAGTACACAGTTTTTATACCCTTCCAACAGGGGCTGATGTCACTCCATCATCATTTCATTTCTGGACAGAGGAAATACTTCTATGAGACCACCTCACCAGATTTGGGCTATCTAGACAAAAGAATGTTTCCACCCAAGCTTGATTAATTTCAGTTTGGGTGGGGCTCTTGAGTGAGGGCTCATCAGTCCTGCAATCATATTATCATTAATGTCCTTTTGGAGGAGTTTCTGGGTTCAGCAAACAAACACTGCAAGGATCTCAGGTATGTCGAGCTTGAGGGATGCTCACTTTGCCTCCTGATTAGCTGGTTCTGATTCTCAGGTCAGTTCTGCCTCCTCTGGATAGTAAGGAAGGAAGTTCAAGCAGATCAAGATAGTAAGATCATTAACCATTCTATTTTCACAATTTTTATAATTTTTACATCATATTCCCCTAACCTCAACCTCCATGTTTGCTGTCTTTTCTTTTCACGTACACCAATTATGAAAAATAGTAACAAGTTTTTTGCCATCTATTCTTCATCTTTCTACATCCAGTGTAGTCTTGTTTCTCTCCCTTTCCTTTCTTTTAAAAAAAAAAGGAAAACCACACCTAGTACTAGTTTTGTCTTTGTTCCCTTCTTTGACCATTGAAAATAGTGGTATTCTGAAGGGACAATGGTCTTTTCTCTCCCATTAGAATATAAGTCCTTGATTATTATTTAGTTCCTTCAGATTGCTCTAATGTAAACACCTTTCTTGGTTTCTCTTTTCTCCTGTGTTTGCATTTCAGAAATTCTACCCAGCCCTGGTTTTTCCTGTTTGTTGAAGTGATTGGAATAGATGACTAAAGAGAGGTCTCTTTTAATTATCAAATTTGGCAATAATGTAAAGTCTTCTCTTCTATTAAAGGTCCTTTTTTTTGTTTTTAATCTTGTAGGATATACTCAGTTTTTCAGGATAAGTTACTAATAGTTGTAACTTATTTTCTTTTGACTTTTGGTATAATATTATATAATTTTCTTTTTTTTTTTAGTACAATTTCTGGATGGTCTTATGTGACTTCTAATTGTGGTTCCTTGTTATCTAACATCTTTCTGACTATATGAAGTATTTTTTCTTTGATTTGATAGCCCTAGATTTTTCCTAGGACATTTCCACATATATTCAATATGAGGGTTCTTTAAATAGACCAGGATTATTTCTATTTATTTACTTTGATTTTTGATTCTGAGCATCTTTTTTTTTTTTTAAAAGATGTTTTCAAATATCCAGGCTTTTTTGTTTGGTCATGGTTTTCAGGGAATCAAAAAACTCTTAAATTTCTTCTCATCCAGTTTTTTCAGTCGCTTGTTTTTGATGGTAGTTACCTCATCTGTTCTTATAATTTTTAGTCTTTTGAATTTGTTTTAATGTTTCTTCTTGTCTCATTGACCTTTGGAGTTCTGATTACTCCATTTGCTTCCTACTTGAGTAAATTTTTTGCTTATCTTTTAATAATAGCTACAGCTTATGTAGAACTTAAAGGTTTGCAAAGTACTTTGCAGATTTTATCTCATTTTATCCTCAAGACAACCTTGGGAGTAAGGTGGTGGTGATGGTGGTGATGGTGTTTTATTTAAGTTATTTATTCTCTTTACAAACGTTCTAATTTTATTCTCTGTTTCATGTCTTTCATTCTTTCCCTTGACTCTTGGAATCTTTGTGATCAATTCATTCTTCTTTCTGGGCTTCTGCTTGTAGTTATTGTAGTTATTTTCTTCTGGGATTCTATCCTGGGATTTTCTTAACCTGTACTATTTCTTTTTCCTTTTTTTTTTTTTTTTTGGCAATTGGGGTTATGTGACTTGCCCTGGGTCACACAGCTAGTAAGTGTCAAGTGTTTGGTCTGAGTCTGGATTTGAACTCAGGTCCTCCTGACTTCAGGGCCGGTGCTCTATTCACTGCGCCATCTACCTGCCCCCTGTTAACCTGTACTATTTTTCATATCAGAAGTGTTCTTTGCTTACTTTTGTCTTATTCTCTGCTCCTGAATTGGGTCTTTGGTTCAGAGATAGGCTCTATCTCTTCCCTTCCTAAAATCTTGGATGGGTAGGCCCACATTCTTGTTTTCTGCTGTAGCTTCAGAGTGAGATGCTGTTCTACTAGAGAAAGATGATTCTGCAGATGAGGTGGTTGGGTCTTGGTCCCAGTCTCTTTACTATAGCCCCTGTTGCTGCTGGGGCCAGGTCTTGCCTCCTTTTCAATCCTTTACTTAGAATAACTTGGAATTGTGGGACCTTTTTGACCCATCTTCTGGTGTAGCCCAGACCAGAAGCTTATGCTGCCTCAAGGCCTGTTTCCTTGACTGGGATGCAGGCTTCAGATTGTCCACAGGTTTCATGCCATCTCCTGGTACAGTCCTGGACTGGATGATGTCACTTTTTGGTTTTGTTAATCTATTGTTGTTCTTCATTGCTTCTTAGATAATTCTTTGGGGAGCTGGACTTGGTTAGAGACTTTCACTTTAATGTCTTTGCCAGAAGTTGCCCCATATGTTATTAAAAAGCTTAGACCTTTGATGTGATACTGGAAGGATACTACCCATTTAGCATTGTGAGTTGTATGCTCTTTTATATGAATTGTACTTGAGCTGAGATTTCTGTATAGCCACTCTATATATTTTCTGAAGGTGCAGCTGTTTTTGGAATCTTTGAGTTTCAAAGCCTGATGCCTGTATTTGTTTTAGTAGTCGTCATCTTCCTGGCAGTTGTGGTAAGGCACTATTATGCTTTGTTATGCTTTGTCTATGTATGGACACAAGATTCATGCCGTGTTTGTGGAATATCCTTCGGGGCAGTTAGGGCCCATCATAGGCTCAGGTAGGTGGTACAGTGGATTGAATGCTGGGCTTGGAATTAGGAAGACTTATTTTTCTTAGTTCAAATCTAACCTCAGACACCCTGGGCAAGTCATTTAACCCTGTTTGTCTCAGTTTCCACATTTGTAAAATGAGCTCGAAAAGGAAATGACAAACCTCTCCAGCATCTTTGCCAAGAAAATCCCTCATTGGGTCATGAAGAGTTGTACATGATTGGAAAACTGCTGAACAATAGCAAAGGATCACAGGTTTAGAGCAGGAAGACACCTTAGAAGCCATCTAGTTTAATTCCCTCATTTTATAGTCAGCTTTGTGAGCTACTGATACTGGGTCCTGGGACATAAAGTGGGAGAAAGATCAGGGTGAAATTCCGTCAGTGGACAAATTGAGCATTTGAATTTAAAAACACAATCTTGGACAGGCTGGCTAGGGCCAGAAGCAGAATGGATGTGATAAGTTTTGAGTATTACAAATACATTTAGTTTATCCACTCTTTATAGGGGAAACTCTGAATGAAATAAATGCGAAAAAGAGGTTGAGCAAAAGGCTATGAGAAATTTGAGGAGAGTGAGACCATTTTAAGTTGCTTGTGGTGATCAAATGGTACAAAATTTTCCATGTGAGATCCAGCCAAATTTGGCCTTCTCTGTTCATCACACACTTCATCTCTTGTCTCCATGCCTTGTCACTGGCTGTCCCCTGTGCCTGGAATGCACTTCTTCCTTATATTGCTATTATAGAATCTCTCTCTTCAGCTCAGGTACCACCTTCAACATGTAGCCTTTCCTGGTGCTCTCTCTCAAACTACCTTATATTTAACTATTTTGTATTTATTGTTTTTATTCTGTAGTTACTTATATGTGTACTTGTTTTCTCTCCTGTTAGAATACAAACTGTTTGTGGATAGAGATTGTATTTGTATGCCCAATGGCTAACACAGTGCTGTGCACATAGTAGGCACTAAATAAAAATACTTTTTGATTATTTATGGTATTCTTAGAGGAGACTTATTGGAGCAAGTCATGCACTAAAGGAAGGGAGAGATTTCAACAGATGATAGGGGGAGGTCATTCCAAGGCACTGGGCTTAATCAGGAGATAGGAGAAGAATGAAGATGGAAGCCAAGGAAGAACATAAACAAATGGAGGTGGTGGTCTATTGGGGTGCCTAAAGCCATACAGAATATCGAACATGAAGACTCTAACCAAGACCGTTGAAATTGGTGGTTAGGAAGTCACTGGTGAATTTTAGAGAGAGTATTTTTCAGAAGAATGGTAGGACGGAAATCAGATTTTAAGGAGTTGAATGAATGGATTGAGGTGAGTGTAGACTTAAAAAAATAATTTAAAAAATTCTAAGCTTAGTAACCATTAACAAAACTAAATATTCTAATAAAGTAAAAATGATTATAAATGTAATAAGTAAAAATTATTTAATTTTGTTTTTATAATATGCCCTATACATGCTTAATAAACGTTAAATTGAATGTGAATGTTAACCTAAACAAAATAAGTATCTTCTTTCCTTTTGTTTTCATATCACCTTTATTTCTGAATTATTCCTTCTCACTCCCATACCCATCAAGTTATCTATCGTAATAAAGAATTTTTTTTAAAGGGAGAAAAAAACCAGTTCAGCAAAATTGACAGGTGTGTAAACCAAATCAGAGTTTATATGCAACACTTTATACCCATTATCCCTAATAACTGCAAGGAAGAAGAGTACATTTTCTCATCTCTTTTTAATCACCTTTTTCTTAACTAGGCAAGTATGATCATTACAATTATACATTATTCAGCCTTTTTTATTAAAGGTGTTCTTTGCTTTTACAGTAGCACTGTTTTCTTGGTTTTGCTTATTTTGTCATGCTTTGCTGAATTCTTCTAGTTAATCTTGCTGAACGTAAAGTGTACCAAGTTTACTTAGCTATTATCCAATCAGCAGATATCCATTAATTGCAGTTCTTTGCTAGGACCTTTCTGTCTTTAAACTTTTGGAGGTGTAAGGCCTCTGGATCAGTGTGTACCTTTTTACCACAATAGATTTTTTTTTTATTAGAGATAATATCATAAAAGAGAAAACCAAAAACTTTGTTAGAACAAAGCACAGATACCACCTGCTGGGGTTTGTTGAAAGATTCAAAGACTGATTTGTATAAACAAAAGGATGTGCATGATGACCCAATTTTTAAAGGCCACACAGATGTTGTTAATAGCAGATTCTTCTGTTCTATAAGAAATTAAAAATACCAAAAAGAGAAACTAACTTTTAAAGAAAATTCGAATGAAAAAGCAATACAGAATGATAGTTCACATTTTAATTTTCAGGGGTGGGAAATGGGCATGTTAAAGTTTTCTTTGCAAATGAAGATAAAGTTGGTTTCTGTGACACAAAATTGACAGCAACAACTTGACTAGTCAATCTCTTCTTTCATTTCTTCTTTCGTTGGTTTTTTTAAAATGTGCCTGGTATTATGATACATAGAAGTGATACATCAAGGCCACAACCAATGGTTAGATCACCCAGTTGATCTACCAACCGGAGTTACGATCATTATATCAATGGTAGTAATAAGTATCTGACAGTTTGTTTAATTTGCATGTTATCTGTTTGAAGCTCTTTAGTTATATATGTCTTCAATAGTTCTCAGGCCTCTGTAGAACATCCAACATCATCAAAATTTTTGTCTATACCACCTCTAGCTTGCTCCCTTAGAACTTCTCTACTAAGAGGATCTTTCAGTCATCTGGTTGAGTTTATAGTGCAGAATTATCCAAGTGCTCTTGCTGTGGTTGTGCTTCTAGCTGTCTTCTTGGGTGTAATAATTTATGTTCTTTTCATACTCCCTTGTGATGTCACCCCTTGGAGGAATCTCTTAAAATGCAGCAGCGTTTTAAAGGGAGCTGTAGGAGTGGAAGTAAGCATAGCAGCTCATGGCATTATGACCAAGGACATTCTCTCTCTAAGTTCCCAGGTTGAATTTTCCTGTTTTTTAGTAGAAGATGCTAGGCCTTGAATAATCATGACTGGAATTCCTTGGTATTTGTACTATTTCCTTCTAGATGCTTACAGTATTTTTTTTCCTTTGCTGTGGGCGCTCTGGGTTTTTAAACTGTTCAACAACTTTAGAGTGTCTTATTTTGTCTCCAAATTGAATCTGAACTTAAAGGTTGCTATCATTGGGCCCACCCTTAACATTTGGTCAAAGTGTTAATTGGGATGAGATAAGATGGTCTGGTGGATTATGTCAGTTATTGTCAGAGAAAATTGTTAGAGAAGCACAAATTAAGTATTTCTGAGGTTCCTCACTCCCATATCACATCTCACACACACATCAGATGGCAAAGTTGACAAAAAAAGGAAAATGGTAAATGTTGGAGGGGCATAGTTATTGTCAGAGAAAATTGTTAGAGAAACACAAATTAAGTATTTCTGAGGTTCCTCACTCCCATGTCACATCTCACACACACATCCGAT
>NW_020954668.1:829396-833389 GCF_900497805.2 Vombatus ursinus | reverse complement strand
GGCAAAGTTGACGAAAAAAGGAAAATGGTAAATGTTGGAGGGGCTGTCTCACACAATAGGCATATTAATGCACTCACTGTTGGTTAAAACAGTGAAATTTGAAACAGTGAAATGTTCATAGTTGAGTTGGGGGAAGAGAACTACAAATATGGAAGGTCAGGTGATCAGAAGCCTTGGCCCCAAAAGGTGATACTCATTAGCAAGAACTCTTGTGCTCTGGTGTGAGGAGCCCTCCATATGGGATGGGCTGAAGTAGAGCCACTTGTGCAGTGGGTTCTGAGAGGGTAAAGAAAGTGTCGCATCCAGCATTCCCTGATCTGACCATCCCGCACCACAATAAGACTGAAAATGAACTTCTCCATCACGTCACATAGCTAGAGACAGAGATCTCAGCTTCTAGGGTCAGTACAATGAAAGCCGAGGAACAGCTAATGGAACTAGTGGTTGTTCAAGTGAAGGATCAAGGGATCTCTCTGATGGGGGGTGTGGATTCACAGACCACATTCTGGAGCCCACTGTATAGTCTGTGAGCCAGAGGTTCCACTGTGTCCTTCTGAGATTGGAGCCATGAGAGAAGAAGTGAGGAAGAGACTTGAGAACTCCCATAGGTAGTTTAAAAAAAAACTCCAGGAGTTTCTGCTCCCCAGAAATGAGTGGTTCCTTGCCCTGTGAGGGATCAGGAGGTGGACAAACATTCTCTGCCAGGGAGTGTAGATGGTTGCAGGAGAAGTTCTAACAAATCAGATGAGTGACTGTATTATTTGTTTTCATGTTGTGCTTATTTCACTCTGTCATTTAATACAAGCCTTCCTAGGTTTTTTTGAAAATGTCTCAATAATTTCTTACAGCAAAGTAGTATTTTATTCTGTTCATATTCATTTGTTCAGCCATTCCCCAATAGGAGAGGAGAGGACACCCTTAATGTTCTAATTTTTGGCTCCAAGGAAAAGAGCTTAGATTATCTATTGCCATAGATATTTTTGTATATATGTCTCATTTGTCTTTGATCTTTTTGGGATCCAGTAATGGTATTATTGAGTCAAAGTGAACTTTTGGACATAGTTCCTAGTTGCTTTCCAAAATGACTGGACAATTTCACTGTTTCAAATTTCACTGTTTTAACCAACCGTGAGTACATTAATATGCCTGTTGTGTGAGACAGCCCCTCCAACATTTACCATTTTCCTTTTTTTGTCAACTTTGCCATCTGATGTGTGTGTGAGATGTGATATGGGAGTGAGGAACCTCAGAAATACTTAATTTGTGTTTCTCTAATTATTAGTGATTTGGACTATTTTTTTCATACTGCTATTGTTTTGGATTTCTTCTTTTGAAATATATCCTTTGACTTTTTAAATTGAGGAATGGCTCTTATTTTTATCATTTTGAATTAGGTCTTTATCTGTCTTGGAAATCAGACCTTTTTTTAGAGAAAGCTGCTAAGATTTTTTTTTCCTGTTTATCCTGTACCATTCTAATTTAACTGAATTGGCTTTGTGTGAAAAGCTTTTAATTTTTTGTAATTTCAATTGCTTATTTTATTTTTTGTAATTCTCTTTTGATATGTGCTGTGAGGTGTTGGTCTATCTGTAGTTTTTGCCAGACTGCTTTCCAGTTTTCTGAGCAGTTTTTGTTGAATAATTAGTTTTTACCTCAATATGTGGGTTCTTCTTGTTTATTAAACACTAGACTTCCTTGTTTGTTTGCCTCTGTACGTTGTGTATCCAGTGTGCTCCACTGATTGACTTCTGCTTTTGCCCTTAGTGTATTTGTGATACGTTGTTTTAGTCTCTGCTAATATTTATTGAAAATTTTTGCATCATTGATCATTATGGATATTGTTTTATATTTTTTCCTGGTGTTAACTTTCACAGGTTTATGTATCAAGACCATATTTGTATTATAGAAATGTGAGAAACCTGCTCATTAAGAAATGAAACCACTCGTTGTTGAAGCCAGGAAAGCTTTATTAGCGATCTTGCAAGGTCTAGTGTCCTATGAATAGGCACATGTGTCAGAAGATGGATACACACCTTTTAATTCCCTGTTTGAATTTCCCTCCCTTGTTTCCCCATTGGCTGGGTACTATAGAGGTTATAGTTTATGCAAAGCGCCTGATTTCCCCACATGAGTCTCTCTCCCTAATTACATCTCCCACTTCCCACAATTTGGGACCCAGAGCCCACATCCACTTTTGCTCTTATTTGGGAACACTCCTTTTGATGTTAATATATACCTAAACTCAGAACTGGTTTTTGCTGGTTAGTCTATTTCCCTTCCAATAGTGTTTTCTTATTCTAATTTATGGCTTCCTTTTTTCAACTTCCACTTAACCTTTAGATTGCATTTTTTCAGGTGACTTCTGTGGAAATGAAAACTAGCTATTTCTCACAGGCCTGAAACCCAGTTTAAACTGATTTTAATGTTCTCTAGTGTGCTGTCACATTGCCATCCACACCCTGATGAGTGATACGCAGAAGCAACATCTCCAGCCATATCATATACAGAAATAATTTGGTAGTATCTTTTCTTAGTATTTTTTCCAAATAATTTACATTATACTTAATCATTCTTTGAGTGCTTGATAGAATTGTGGCAAGTGAAAATGATGCTGAGCTACAATTTTCACCAGGGCAAGTTCATTTTTATTTTAATTCATATCAAATGATCGTATCATTTTAATAAGTGACATTTATACTGTCAGTAAAACAGGTCACATTGGCATCTCAGCAGTAAGCCAGGGCCCTAAGCATGCTCAATTTATTAGTTAGGCTGGCAGTAACTAATAAATTGGGTTGGCCTCTCTCGATGACCAGATACCCAGAGTGAGGGCAGACAGAGCCTTTTAAATCTATGTTTCTTCCATCTCATTTGGACCTCCTTGGATAAAGGCAAGGCAATCCCTGTAGGTAGACATTTTGATGAAGACAAAAGAGTTCTCAACTTCTCCCTATTACTTCATTGTTGGCCGAGTAGAATTCAGGTGATAGGATTAGTTTGCAGCTGGGGAAAGTGGCTGGCATTCAGATGTGACTGATAAGGCCTCTCTCAACTAGTAAGGAATACTAGTTGCTTTTTGAGATCCAGCTACTTCTAGCAATCTTGGCTAGAAAAACAAAAACCAACTCAGTCGTGATCCCCTGTTCAACCTCCCCTTTGAAGACCAAGTTATCATTAACTTTCATGAGGAAAGCAAGGAAAGGAGACTTGTGCCCTGGAGAGGGCCTCACCCATGCTGGAAGGGAGATCTCACTTAGGAGGAGCCTAGCAGATGACTTGGGATGTGGGAGTGATCACATTACTTGATCTCAACCTTCAGAAGTTGCCTGGTGAACTCAACTGAAAAAAGTGGTATCTGACCAAAAAGGGAAAAAAATGGATTTCAGATTAATAGGATATAGCATAATATTAATTTTCCTCAGAATTTACTTGTATATCCATCTTGTCATAAGCTGTTTTGTCTTTGGGAGTTCATTTATGGCTTGTTGAATTTCCTTCTTTCCTTCATTTCTTCTGTTATTCTGGGCATTTTATATTTTTATAAATATTCATCTACTTCATAAATGTCAGTTTTGTTGGCATATAATTAAAATAATTTTTGATCATTTCTTTTATTCATTATTTGTAGTGAGTTCTCCTTTTCCATTCTAGGTGTTGCTAATTTGGTCTTCCTCTTTTAAAAAAGTACATGACTTAATGGATTTTCTTATTTGACTAGTTTCTTTAAAAATATCTGCCCATTTTATTTATCCAATGGTTTTTTTCCTTTCAATTTTGTTAATCTCTTTTTTGAATTCCCCCCCACAAATTTATATTTTGGTGTTAAATTGGGTTTTTAATTTATTTTCTATCTTTTCTAGTTGTATGCCCATTTCATTGATTTTTTTAAAAATTCATTATAAAATATGTTTACAGATATATACATACATATTCCCCCCCCCCGCTTTGGCTTCATTCCAAAAATTTTGTTGTGTTTTCTGAAATTTTCCATTG
>NW_020954668.1:803640-829352 GCF_900497805.2 Vombatus ursinus | reverse complement strand
TTCTATGCTTGATAGAATTGTGGAGAATAAAAATGATGCTAGAGTACAGTTTTCTCCAGAGCACGATCATATTAATTTGAATTCATATCAAATGATTATTTCATTTTAATAATGGTGATGTGTAGACTGATAGTAAAATGGGTTACACTTGCACCTCAGCAGTAAGCCAGGGACTTCAAGGTCTTCTATTGCAAGGCTTCTTAAACTTTTTCCAATTGCTGCCCCTTTTCACCTGAGAAATTTTTACTCAGCACTGGTTATGTAGGTATATAAAATAGGTATACACATCAAACATTTACTGATAATAAACCATAAATTTATTTTAAAACAATTCTTTGGTATACATATAATTTTACCATTTATTAAAGATGAAAACAAATTTGTATACTAATGAGATGGATGTTCTTGTTTATTTTTACATAAAGAATTAAATCTTGGCGGGATATTTGATATTGCAGGACGCAGATTGTCTTCAACGTTGATCAGCATTGAGTTGATCAGTATTTTGATTTTATAATCATCAGTACTGAGAATGCCATTTCGCATAAATCATAGTATAAAATGGCAGAAGCATATTTAGGGCCATTTCAGAAATTGTTGGAATTTCTGTTCTAATCCCAAGCCAAGATTGATTTAACATTTTTGTATGTACACTAAAAACACTGCAATTCATAACATACGATAGTCTCAAATCTGAGCTGAGGTGTTGTTGGCAGTGTTCATTGGCATTGTGTGGCATGATGGCATATGCAGTGCAAAATGCCCATGTTGTGTGTTCAGAACCAAGGCTACAGTGAAGTTGCATGATGCAACATGGGCAAGTGCTGCCAGAGACATCTCGGATTGATTACATGTTTGATTTTTAATTAATTTTTGGTCAGAAACCTTTTACTGTTGCTAAATTTTTCATGACCCCCCCAGTGTGACCCACAGTTTAAGAAGCACAGTTCTATTGGATCTTCCCCTGCTTAAATGACCCTAAGGCTATTACTGGCCAACTCATGTCTGATATCAGTCTGATACAGGTAGCACTACTGGGGGAAGAGGAAAAATTAAAACAGGAGCATAAAAAACAAAACAGTCTAACAGTTCCCTGAAGGAGTGACTCTGGGAGAATCCCAAGAAGGACTGAATTCTGAGTCTAAATGATCAGTTATTTGTGGGTGATGCCAAATCTTTGTTGTTACAGTGGGTCAAAAAGTTGACCATAGGTAGGAGCAGCACCAAGAACATCTGAGCTAGAGCAAAGATGTCACTTCCTGCATAGTCACAGATCCTCATTACGGATCAGGGAGACTTGCTCTGTATTGCCACTTACTCTTCCCTTGCCCATCATCCAGGATCACCTCATTATGAGTTTAGATTTGGTTTTGTTTTTAAGTAATCCCTCCTTGACTCTCACTTCCCTTTTATTATCTCTTTCCCACTTCCACCTGTTTCCCCAGTTGAGTTGAACGAGTTTCTACACCTAATTCTATGTGTGTGCTCTGCTCTACTTTGAGTTTTTCAGATGAAAATAAGATTCAAGTGATGCCTGCTCCCTTATCCCTTCTTCCTTCTTTGTATATTCTATACATGCACCCAGATAAGTTCCCCTACTCCTCCTTCCCCTTTCCTCCCAAATGTATTCCTTTTCCCTTGCCTTCCCTTCTTTTTTTCTTATAAGATCATTTAAAAGAAAATCCCACTCGTAAGCTCTCTCTTTTGTTCAGCTCCCTCAGTGACCCCTGATAACATTAAGGTTCTGGGGAGGGTGGGACGCTTGTATCCTCTTCCCTCATTAGAATGTAAACACTTCATCCTTGTTTAGTCCCTTCTGATTACTTGTTCCTATTTATGTTTTTATTTTTCTCTTATCTCCAGTGTATGTATTTCAAAGTTTCTGCTCAGCTCTGGTTTCTTCATCAGGAATGCTGGGAAGTCTTCTATTTCATTAAAGGTCCATTTTTTCCCCTGTAGGATTATGCTACACTTTGCTAGGTAAGTTATTCTTGGTTGCAAACCTATATATATCTCTTGTCTTTCAAAATGTTGTATTCCAAATTCTCCACTACTCTTTAGTGGTAGCTGCCAAATCTTATGTGATCGTGACTGTGGCATGGTACAGAAATTCTGTTGGCTGCTTGTAATATTTTTTCTTTGATCCAGGAATTTTGGATTTTGGCTATTATTTTACTTTGAAGTTTAGATGTTTATTTTTAATCTTTTGCTTAATTTTCCTTTATTTCTTGAAAAAAATAACCAAGCTCTTTTTGGGTCATACCTTTCAGGTAGTCTGGTGATTCTTTAGCTATCTCTAGTTGATGTTATCCAGATTCATATGAGATAACCTTTTATTGTTTCTTTCTTTCTTTTTTTTCCTTTAGTATTTTGTCTTTGTTTTTCCATTTCTTGTTGTCTCATGTAATCATTTACTTCTGTTTCGTCTTTTCTAATTTTCAGGGAGTCTTTTTGGTTAAGATTTTGAATCTCTTTGTATTAAGCTATTTCCTTATTTTTCTCTTAAAGGTCTCATTTCTTTTCCATTTAATATAATTTTCATTTTAAACTCTTCAAAAATATTTTGCTTTATTTTTTCTAGAAATTTGAGTTGAACTTATGTTCAAGCTATGATTTCCTTTGAAGCTTTACTTACAAATTTTTGGGAGTCATCTTCTGGGTTTGTTTTTTGAACTTCTCTGTTACCACAATAACACTTTATGGTGATAGGATTTTTTTAAAATTTTTTTGTTTTACTTATTCCTGTGTTAGGATCAGGCTTTATGAATTCTGGAGGGAATACCTGGGCCTTTTTTGTACCTGATTTGTATTTTCTGGGGTTCTGTTGCTACTTTATTCTTGTGCTGATTGAGTGTTGTGTTCAAGGATCTCTGGCAGTGCTGGTCAGAGATGTACAGTGCAAACATTCGGTGATCCCAAATGGTCTGCTCCAGGGTGGAGTTTGATCTTTTCAGGATGGACAGTGGTGAGGTACTTTTTCAGTTTTACTGCCTTCATACTTTACTGCAAAGGATATTTCCATACAAAAAACCATTGTGACTTTTATTTCCTGTCACATTTGTTAGTCTAAGTGAAGCTTTCTCATGATCAGCACAGGTCAGGGACCTGTAAACATTCAGTGCATTCATAGTGGTCTGATCTAGGTTGAAGTTTGATTACTACCATCCTGGAAGTTCCTCACTCCTTTTTGGTTCTGAGTGACACAACTCTAGGCTTGCTCCTAGTTGGGGCTCCAGTAGACTGCTGCTACTATTTAGCTACCTGAAAGACTGCATTTCTGGGGTGTTAAAACTGGAAGCCTTAGACCAGGTTGAGAAAAGAATCCTCAGGCTTTATTTTTTTTTAATCATAATTTTTCAGTGATCTTTAAGTCTCTCTCCACTGTTTCCCTTTTCCCTTGTTTTTGATAGACCATATTACATCTTTCTTCTGTCTTTCCTTCTTTCCCTTCTTTCCTTTCTTTCTTCCTCTCTCCCTCCCTCCTTCCCTCTTTTCCTCTTTTTCATTCTTCTCTTTTTTTTTCTCCTCTCTCTGACTTTCTCTCTTTCTGTCTTTTTGTTATATATTTTACAAAATGTTTCTTGATGTTTCATGGAATCATTGATTTCTGTTTTGGCTCTTTTAATTTTTAGGGCATCCATTTCTTGGGTAAGATTTAGTATTTTCTCTTCCCAGCTACTTATTTTCCTTCCAATTCTTTCCTCAAGAACTATTTAATTTTTTTTTTATTCTCTTGCCTTCTTCCTGGTGTTCATGTAGTCCTTATGGAAACCCTTCCCCCCCCCAAAAAGCAGCAAAAAACTCTGCTTGCAGCTGTTAAGGAGTTAGGGTTTCAATATTTTTGATACTGGATGAGGTTTTCTCATCTTTTCAGTGTTAGTTCCTGAAATTGTGACTTTTTCACAATGCCAGGAACAGCCTTTCTGCTGTACTTTGGGATGGAGTAGTTTTCCCTGATTGGTCTCTGGGTTGCTTGGGTTATTGCATTAACCTATGGGGAGGGGGGTGCTCCCCCATCTTTGAAGTTAAGAATACTGGATATTTAGGGCCCATTCTAGCATCTCATGACAAAGTGTTTGGGATTTCAGAGCCCTTGGGTCTGGATATTTTATTGGTCCCTCTTCACTCCTGAATCCATGATCTTTCATGGTCCCTTCCATAAGACTTTCTTACCATTCTGGAGTTTTGCCAGGCGAACTCACTGCTCTTGTTGCCTCAGGATACAGAGCCTTCTTTGAAGGCCTTCTTTCCTGTAGTTTATGGGGTTTTGGCTGACTTTTTTGTGATAGAATGGAAGATATCACTTACTGTATTTTCTTATTGGATTCCTTGATCATTATTTATTATGTTTGAATTGTGGATTATGGATTTTGGTGAAATAGTTGTGGGAGCTCGTCAGACCGCTTCTGTTTTCGCTTTGTCAAAATAGATTTTTGTTGATTTTTTGGTTTGTTTTGTATCACCTAGAAAGCCTTATAATAGATTTTTTATTTCCTCATTTAATTTTTTATTAAGCTTACATGAGTTTAGTGAGACTAAATAGTGGATTTAATAGTGGATATGGACTCTCTTTTTCATTTTTAAAAATTAACTTTTTTTGTTATGAAATTAACAAACATGAACCTTTCTATATATGTATATAATAGAAAAAAGATTATAGATGAAATAGTGAATCTCTTACAGCTTTTTTTTAAGCACAAATTAAACTATAATGATCGTACTCATATTCCCAAGCTTCCTTGTGTTCCATTACGAACTTCTTTCTTCTGAATTCTTTGATTAAAAAAAACTCCAGAGTATTTTTATCCACCAAGTTTTCTCTGGCTTTGGGAAAAAAAGTGTTTCAAATAAAACAAATTTGTACATTGGATGTACCTCAAAGTTTCCTTTTTCTTTATCTCTTATTTATGATACTCTGCTAAGAGATGGAAGGCTTGCTTTATGATTGGTAATTGCATTGCTCAGAGTTCTTTTTAAAAATATACATATTTTAATATATTTAACAAATTTTTTCATGTAATTGGAAAAAATAAAATATTTTTGAAAAATATTTTTGAGTTCCCAATTTTCTCCCTCCTTCCAGCACCTTCCTTACCCATTGATTGAGAAGGCAAGCAGTATGATATCAAATATACATGTGAAGTCATGCAAAACATAGTTCCGTATTCACCATGTTGCAAAAAAAAGCACGAAACATAAGTGAAAAAGCATACTTCATATTGCACTCAGTTCATCAGTTCCCTTGCTGGATATAGATAGCATTTTTCTTCGTGAGTCATTTGGAATTGTCTTGGATCACTGTATTGATTAAAGTCTTTCACAATTAATCATTGTTACAGTATTTTGATTGCCCAGAGTTCTGAAGGCTTTTATGGTTTCCTTTACATTATTGTAGTCATAGACATTGTCTTCCTGGTTTTGTATACTGTAGTTCTTTTAAGTCTTCAGTTGCTCAGCATCCATCCCTTCTATCATTTCATTTTCGTGGTTTTCCATCATATTCATATACCATAATTTCATTATTCTTTCCCCAGTTGATAGGTACTATTTTGTTTATAATTCTTTGGTACAAATAAAAATGGTATTATAAATACTCTTAGTATTACTGTATCCAAGGGTTTGTACACTTATAGTAATACTGGTGGTATTACTGTATCCAAGGGTTTGCACACTTTAGGCACCTTTTGGGTTTAATTAAAAATTGATTTCCAGAGTGGCTGGACTAATTCATAGCTCTAGTCATAGTGTATTACTGTGACTGCCCCCCCTGTTGCCCTTCTAACTGCATTTTCTTGTGAGCATAGATGTAGCGTAGCAGGGAGGGTCCTGCAAGAGATTAACTAGGACAACCCCCCTCATGAGGAAACTGAGACCCCAGAGAGTGCTTTGCCCAGGGTATAATACAGGTAGAAGGTATCTGGGGTAGGGTTCAGATCTATATTTTCCTGCCTCCAAATGTACCGCACTGAATCTAAAAGCAGTAGGGCATAATGTGAGACGTAAAACCACAATTCTAAGATTGAGTCTCATGCTTTTGAAGAGTGAGCTAGGTGGCCGTATTTGCCTTTTTTTTTTTTTAATCATCTTTGCCAATTTGAGTGTGACATGGAATCTTACCATTGCTTTACTTTGCATTTTTCATATTACTGATTTGGGAAAAAATATTTTTAAACAGCTGTTAATAGTTTGCCATTTTTCTTTTGAGAATTCCCAGTTCATATGCTTTTAAAGAATTATTCTAAACTTGGGAAAGCAGAACACAAAATAGAATTGTATGTGAAATTGTGGATCTCTATTTCATATTGCTTGCATTTAAAAACATATAATAAAATAGAGCTAATTTTAAAGCTGTTCTGCCTTTTGAAATTCTTCTGTGTACATTTAAAGCATGTTTCAGTGTTTCTTCTCTTTTTTAACCCCCTTTGTGGCTTTTGTTGTTGTGTTTTGCAATATTACTCCCTCACTCCCCGCCTCCAGTTGAAAACGGGGGAAAAAACCCAACACATTGTAACAAATATGTATAATCAAATAAAACAAATCCATACTGTCCATGTCCAAAAATGTGTCTTCTTCTGCACCTTGAGTCCATCACTTCTCTGTTAGGAATTGTATGGTCATATGCTCTATCATAGGGCCTTTGGAGATGTGATTGATTGTTGTGATTTATCCTCTGCATGTTGTATTTCTTTTCTTTTATTTATTTATTTTTTGGGACAGGGCAGTCAGGATTGGGTGACTTGCCCAGGGTCACACATCTAGTGAGTATCATGTGTCTGAGGCTGGATTTGAACTCATGTGTGTTGTTTTTCTTGCAGAGGACTTGCAGTGGACTTGAAGTGAGCATAATTTCCTTTCTGATTGACCAACTACTGTTGCAGTGTGTTATTGTTGATTCTGCCTTGCCAGTTAAGTACAGTTCAGCTCCTCCTGTTGAAAAAGTGGCTTAATCATGAAACTCAGCTTCCTCCAGAAATCTGGACAAAGGAATCAGTATCTACTCAGACCGTTCTTCTTGGTTTTCTCATGAGTCTAGTTAATCTGAGTCCTAATGGAGGGGAGCAATGATTTGGTCTTATTTCCTAAGGGCAAGAATTCATCTAGATTAGAATCAGTTTACACTTTAAATGGAAGCAAGCTCTCTTGGTTGGTTGAGGACTGTGTTCCTGGAGAGTTTGGGCAGTCTATCAGAAAATGTCCTTCAGAGACTGACTTGCCTACAGGGGCTGGTCCCTGAATGAGGAAATAAAAGGAAAAACCCTTAATCCTAATTTAATAATTAGTTATTAATGTAATAAAAATAATTTCTTTTGTTATCAAGCTAGGATTACTAGTGCTGAGCACATTTCTCATTACCCTTTTCTTCTTTATACCAGAAGACAGAAGGAAAGAAGTGGAAAGGTATGATAACAAGATGGAGGAAAATATACAATTGGCCATTCTAACTGTGATTCCAGCTTGATAACAACCTTTTAAACCTCTCTTCGTGATCCATCCTTCAAGGTTGGAATTTATTTTGCTTATGGCTTATCCCTCCTGACTCTTCTCCCCCCTTCTCTTCCCTACCTATTCTCCTCCTTCTTCCAAGTTCTCTCCTGTTTCTCTGTTCTTTTTCTATAAAGATACATTTTCCTCCTGTAGGATTACATTCTAATTTGCTTGGCAAGTTATTCTTGGTTATAAGCGTATTTTTTAAAATTAGATTTTATATTTTTTAATTAACAGAAGATTCTTTTCTCTTCCTTCCTCTACCCCCTACCCCATGAAAAGAAAAATTCCATGTAACAAATATACATAATCAAGCAAAACATGTTCCCTCACTGACTGTCTTTGAAAAATGCGTGTCATTTTCTGAATGCTGATTCCATCACCTCTTTGTCAGGAGGTAAAACAACATGCTTTAATCTTTAGTACTTTAGAGTCATGAATGGTTGGTTATGGTACTGGTCAGAGTTCTTAGAACTTTTAAAAGTTGTTTTACAGTATTATTGTCCTTATATAAAAAGTTCTTATGTTTCTGCCTTATTTTGTTCTTTATCAATTTATACAAGTCTTCCAGATTATTCATTTTTACACTATTGATTTTTTAGTAGTATCAATTATTTTTCCTGGTTTTGCACACTTCACTTTGTATCAATTTCTTTTTTTTTTTGTATCAATTTCTAAAAATCTTTCCATGGCTCTTTGTAATCACTTATTTCCTCTTTTCTTATCACATAATTAGTATTCCATTGAGTTCATATAAAACAATTTACTCAGTCATTCCTCAGTTGATTAGAATCTTCTTAGTTTACAGTTTTTAGTCACTACAAAAAGAACTATAATTTTTCTTGTACATAAAGGGCCTTTCTTTTGGTTTCCTTTGGGTGTAGACATTACAAGGATATAGCAGAGTTAAACAAAGGGTATATACTGCCTAATAACTTTCTGTGTGTAATTACAGTGTTTGTATCCATTCATAGGGCAACCATTGGTGTATTAATCAAAAACAACACCTGTTTTCCTTCTTACAGTTCCTAGGACATTTGTCATTTTGGCAAGTCATCTTTGCCAATCATATGGGTATGAGATAGAACCTCATGTGGCTATATATAGTTTATACTTTTTTCCTCTGGAAAACTTTCTGATCATAATCTATTGACTATTAATTGGGGCATGGCTCTTAATCTTATAAATTTGAATGAGTTCCTTATGTATCTTGGAAATTAGACCTTTTCATATATATGTGTATGTATGTATGTGTATTTGTATGTGGGTATATTAAAGGTTATTTTCTTAAAAAAAAAAAAAAAATCTCAAGGGAAATAGTGAAAGAAAATGGGAATGAAGGGGGCCCAGCATCAGATTTCAAAGTAGATTATAAAATAGTAATTCTTTTTTTTATCTTTGTGTATTTTTAATTTTTGAAATTCAGTTTTATTTTCAGTCCTAATTTCTCTGTCCTCCCCTCTCATCGCCCATTAAGAAAGCAAGAAAACCCATTACAAATATATATATTGTGTATGTGTACTTGGATACACAGAATCACACAAAACTGATTTCTTCATTCACTGTGTCCAGGGAGAGAAAAGAAAATATGATTCAGTCTACGTTTTGAGTCCATTAGCTCTCTCTCTGGAGGGGATAGCATGTCCTTTGGGATTATGGTTGCTCATTGTATTGATCAGAATTACTAAGTCTTTCAAAGTTTTACAATATCTTTACAATATTTCTGTTACTACATAAATTGCACTTCTGGCTTTGTTCAATTCACTTTGCAGTAGTTCATACAAGTCTTCCTAGATTTTTCTGAAACCATCCCCTTCATCATTTCTTAGAGTACAGTAGCATTCCGTGACTAAAGAAAAGATAGAGGACCATAGAAGATAAAATAAATAATTTTGATTACATGCTATTAAAAAGTTTTTGCACAAATAAATCCAATAAAACTAAAAATAAAAGGCAAACATGTTTTACCTTCTGGAATACAATATTCCAAACTTTCTGTTTCTTTATAGTGGTAGCTGTTAAATCTTGTGTATTAACTGTGACTCTCTTATACTTGAACTCTTCCTTTTTGCAGTATTTTTTTTGTTGATTTGGAAGCTATAGATTTTGGTTTTGATGATCCTGGGAGTTTTCATTTTAGGATTTTTTTCAGGAAGTACTAGGTGTAACCTTCCTTTTTTTTTTATTTTTATTTTTAGGCAGTTGTGATTAAGTGACTTGCCCAGGGTCACACAGCTAGTAAGTGTCAAGTGTTTGATCTGAGGCCGGATTTGAACTCAGGTCCTCCTGACTTCAGGGCCGGTGCTCTATCCACTGTGCCACCTAGCAGCCCCAACCTTCGTATTTTCACCTTGTCCTCTTGGTTCTAATAGATCTGGGAAGTTTTCTTTCATGATTTATTAAAATATGATATGCAAACTCCTTTTGGGTTGTGACTTTGAATGATTTTTCAGTGGTTCTTAGATTTCTTTCCCTTGACTTGTTTTCTAGGTCATTTGTTTTTTAATGTGAGGTATATTTTCCTATTTCTTTTTCTGTATTTTTACATTTCTTGATGCCTCATGATATTAATTGACTTATGTTTGGCCCATTTCAATTTTCATGAAGTCTGTTACTTCAGTAAAGTTTTGGCTTTCCTATACTGATCTGTTAATGCTGCTTCCAAATTTTGTCCTTTGTTCTCCTGTTTCTTCTACGAATCTCTACACCTATGATTTTATTTAAAATATTATTTCAAAACTTTTGCTTTATATTTTCCAGGGATATTCTAGTTGATCTTGTGGCCAAACTGTGTCTTCTCTTTGAGGTTTTGCTTATGTTAGTGTTACTCTTTTGTATTTGCATTTTAGTTACCACTAGCTCCACAATATCTCTTTAGCATTGATCTCTTTTGTTTATTTGTTTAGCCATTCTTATTTACTTGAACTTTAAAAAAAAATTTATTTAGATAAATATATCCCGGCATAATTGGTTTCTTTTGTACTGGTATGTATTTTATGTGTTTAAAAACATTATTCTGAGAACGGTTAATGAGTTTCACCAGACTGCCTAAGGGGGCCATGATATAAAAAAGATTCATAACCTCCTTGCTCTGTAAATTTAGAATGACAGAGCTATGTGTTCACTCCTGTTCTTGCTCCCTGCTAGCTATAGAACTGCAGGATCTGTGATCATGTTTTTTTACCTGGTACATATATCTGTAAACTCCAGCCTCAGTCTGTGCTGGATACTGAACCTAGCTTTGGAGTCAAAGAAGTATAGTTTCTGGCTTCTTCTTCCTGCTCCTTTCGAGATAGATAGCCTCAGACCTTGTCCATGTTGGATCTTGAACCTTGCTCTTTGCCCTGTATATAGCCAACAGTTTTCCAGGTTGCCACTGATATTGCTACAAGTTAACTTCTTTTCTTTGTGCTGGCTCCACAACTGTTCACAGCCATCAGCCCCAGCACAGTCCCCCTGCTGCAGTGGTTCTGTGCAGGCCTTCCTTGCTGGACCATATCACTGGACACCATAGACCTCTGGCTGTCCCTTTTTGTTGACCTAGGCTTGAAAAATGATCCACTAGTTTCTCTGTGGATTTTGTGGGATTACAACTCTATATGGTACTCTTCCTCAGACTTTGTTGGAGTAGCTATAGGAAAGAATTAGAATGTACTGCTTCCTTGGCTGGTCTTTTTCCCAACTGTCTACTTTCTAAGGAGCAACAACCTTGCACAGGTAGAGAGGTTTTACCTGAACAACGTATGAAACAAAGCCAAATATAAAACTACCCTTTAGTCTTTTGTTCTTCTCTTTCACTTCCTTACTGATGGTGGCAGAATGATGAGAAAGGGAAAAAGAGTGCCCAGGATCAAAAAGAATGTAGCAAGGATCATTCTGTCAACATGTATTTATTAAATGCTTACCTAGGTCCTGGTACATAGGTCTGTCTTTTCTATGACATTCTGGCTTTGACCTTTGGCAAGTCACTTAAGCTCCCAGCAATCTAGGCATCTTAATAAGACTACAGGTTGCCAAGAAGAGGCCAATTTTGTGTGATATTGAGAGTTTCCTCATTTGGGAGTTCCCTATATTACTGCAGTCACAGATTAGGTTTTTTCCCTATCTGTTTGCTTGGATCTGTGATGAGCACTGGGGATGCAAAGTAAAGTAAAACCAGTTCCTGCCCTCCAGAAGCTTACATTTATTACCATGCAAATAAATTCATATATCAACATACAGAGTAACTGGAAAGTAACCTTAGAGGGGAAAGGCTGTAGCTACTTGGGAGGAGAGGTTGGGGGAAGGATTGAAATATGGTGTTTGAGATGAGTCTTGAAACAAATATTTCTCTATTAGATGCCTAGGTCCTCTGGATAGTCTTGTTTATACATCATGTTTTATTGATGTCATCAAGTCCCAAAGCATTGCATAGTCCCCTAAGTGAGATCCTTAATTACTCAAGAGTTCAGCCTAACTATCCACATGGGAAAATCTATGTGGATGAAGATTGCCTACTTTCCAGACTATGATATGCAGTTGGACAAATGACCCGTAGAGGTGTTCAATTAGTAACTTATATATGGGACAGATGCTATGGATAGAAAAAGAACTTGGCTCAGAATTGAGAGGAGAGGAGAGGAGAATGGGCTTTATTACTTTTTAGGAAACTCTGTTTGACCTCAAGTTTCTCTCTGAAATAAAGGCTCTTTTTAACAAAAATCTTCTTCTTCTTCTTCCTCTTGACTTGCCCAAGGTCACACAGCTAGTAAGTGTCAAGTGTTTGGTCTCAGGCTGGATTTGAACTCAGGTCCTCCTGACTTCAGGGCTGGTGCTCTACCCACTGCGCCACCTAGCTGCCCCTAAAATATTCTTCTTGTGGTGGTAGATGGCTGCAAATAATGGAATGCTGAAGTCTCTACAGCAGGCCTGCACAGCCTGTGGCCCATGGACCATAAGAGGCCCGTGGGCAAGCCTGTGAAAAATGTAGGCCACAGATTGTGCAGGCCTACTCTAAAGATTTAAAATTCTAGGGACAGCTAGGTGATGCAGTGGATAGAGCACTGGCCCTAGAGTCAGGAGAACCTAAGTTCAAATCTGGCCTCAGACATTTGACACGTCCTAGCTGTGTGACCTTGGGCAAGTCACTTAACTCGAATGCCTCACAAAAAAAAAAAAGAAAAAAAAAGATTTAGAATTGTGGGTCATTCTAAAGAAGATGGAAAAGTATATGGAAAACATGACTGGCCTGCAGTGTATTACTAATAAATTATATAGAAAAAATGGTGTAAAAGATGCCATCAGAGAGAAAGAAATTAGTGAAATATGTGGCTCAGTTGTTAGCAAGACTGAGGGATGATTGATAGATAGCTTCATGGTGAGCTTCAAAAAAAAAGGCCTCAAGATACTGACTGAAACTCTTCTGGATTATCTATAGGAAAACACGGACAAGAGCAATATCAAGTTGAGGTGCAGATAACTGTGGTCTGCTCAGTTGAATTTTGTGTTCGTAATGATATATAGATCCATTGAAGTGAAAATTTCTTAGCGAATCGACAAAAATAATTGAGATGATTGTTTCAGTAAAATAGCAATAGATAAAATAAATCCATAACGGTTACCACCATTTCTCTTGGTTTCCTATAAAAACTGTGAGTAAAGATGAGACAATTCATTTGAAACTTTAAAATGTATTAAATAGCTACATGTTAATTAACATGTAGCTATTTACATGTTAATTTACATGTTAACATGTAAAGGAAACAATCATAAATCAACTCTTACAGAAAAAGAAAGACTTAAGGAAGTGAGAGAATATTAAGTGTATAGCTTCATGGCTTGGCACAATAACTTAATAAGAATGAAAATGATTCTTAAAATATGTTACAGATTTAGTAATATAACCAGACATATGATAATAATTTATTAAAATAGATTTTCATAATAGAAATCAAGAATATCAAACAAATGATGAAAAAAGTTAGAAGGGGCTTCATGTTTAGATTTCAAATTATATATAGCGATTTATTAAAACTCTGAAGTACCGGATAAATAGTTAGAAAAGGAGTTTAATGGAACAAATTACATAAGCAAGACCTACTAGAAATTACTACTAAGTATATTTGTCATAAAACCAAGAAAAGTGCTAAGCTTATTTGACAACTTCATATGCTTTAGTTGTATTTCTAGTAATCAACTCAGAAGCATTTATCAGATTCCAGGCATTATGCTAGGTATGAGAGATACTCAGATAAAAATGAAACGGTACGTATTTGTATGGATAGTATTCTAGTAATTAGCAAGTTTTGAGTTGTGCATTAATCTCTTTTGCAACTCTCTTTTGTTTTATAGGTGAACTTAAATCATTAATATTCAAAGTAGTAATTGTTTTTTCCATTTCTCTATAGTTTTACCTTTTTAAAAAAAACAGTACTGAGGCTTTTTTTAAAAAATTAACTGAATGTCTTCTCATCAAAATAGCTAGGTTTCGATTTTTTTCCACCATTTCAAAGACTCTGAAACTTTTTCGATTCAAGAGAAGCTATTCCAGTCTCCTTCATCACCCACATATGCATGATCCCACCCAGATCCTTGAATTCTACTGTTACTAATAGAACTTTTTTTCTTTTCATTTCCCTTCCTAGATTGTAGCTATAGGCAGTCTCCTGTTCTCAAGGAACTCATAGTCCAATGAGGATTATAGCATGCAAACAGCTTCATACAAAGTGTGTGCGTGCGCACACGCACACGCGCGCGCACACACACACACACACACACACACAATAGAAATTGGAGATAATCAACAGAGGGAAAGGACTAGCATTATGGGAGACCAGAAAATGATTATTTTAGAAAGTGGGACTTCAGCTAGAACTTGAAGGATGCCAGGGAAACCAGGAAACTGGGATGAGGAGAGAGAGCATTCCAGGTGAGGAACGTTATCTGGTGAAATATCTGGATTCTGTAGATGGAGTGTCTTGTGAGCAACAGCCAACTATGAAGTACTAGAATATTTTCAAGCTAATGGAATTTGCCCCCTCAATGTAATAGTACCCTTTACAATAAGAGGGAAGTAAGAAAAAGAGGAGTTTTGTTTTATTTTTATGTTTGTTTTTTTGCAAGGCAATTGGGGTTAAGTGACTTGCCCAGGGTCACACAGCTAGTAAGTGCCAAGTGTCTGAGGCTGGATTTGAACTCAGGTCCTCCTGACTCCGGGGCCAGTGCTCTATCCACTGTGCCACCTAGCTGCCCCAAAAGAGGAGTTTTAGAGAGAAGCTAATGAGTTGTGTTTTTGACAAGTTGAATTTGAGATTTCTACATAACTTCTAGTTTATGATGTCTAAAAAGTAGTTGATGATTTGAAGCTATGGCTCAAGGAGGAGATTAAGGCTGAATAAATAGATGTGAGAATCATATTAATAGGGATAATTGAACTCCTGGGAACTGATGAAATCACCAAACAAGACTGTAGAGATGAAAAGAGGGCAAAAGTCAGAGCCTGGGACAACGTTCAAGGTGAATGGCAGATGACGGCAATGAATAGGCAACCAGCAAAAGATATTAGAAACATTAGTTTTACAGGTTTTGGGAAGAACCAGGAGATAGTAGTGACACAAAAACCTGAAGAGGAGAGAATATTTAGGAGGGAAAGAAATTTACCTGTGTCATATGCTGCAGAAAGGGCAAGGAGAATCAGGATTCAGAAAAGGTCATTAGATTTGACAATGAGATCATTGGTTATTTGGGGAGAGAGTAATTTCTGTTGAAGAGTGAGATCAAAAACCAGACTGCAGAGGCTTTATAGTTATTTTTTTTTTAAAGGCAGTTGGGGTTGAGTGACTTGCTCAAGGTCACACAGCTAGTAAGTGTCTGAGGCTGGATTTGAACTCAGGTCCTCCTGACTCCAGGGCTGGTACTCTATCCACTGCACCACCTAGCTGCCTCTAGAGGCTTTAGAAGACAGTGAGGAGAGAGAAGGTGGAGATATTGATTGTGTGTAGATGGCCTTTATAAGTAGTTCATCCATGAAAGGGAAGAGGAATATAAGGCAATACCTAGCAAATATGTTTAGATCTTCAGTTTAAGTCCGAATTTTGCAATAAGGAACTCATGATCTGAGCCACAGTCAACTCCAGGTCTTGTTTTAACTGACTATAAGCTTCTCCACCTTTGACTGCAAAGTATATACTCAATTTGATTTCTGTATTACCTTCTGGTGATGTCCATGTATAGAGTTGCCCTTTGGGTTGTCGAAAAACAGTGTTTGCTATGACCAGCAAGTTGTCTTGACAAGGCCAAGAAACAGTGGTTATAACAGAACATAGAGTTGGTTTAAGATTGGACAAGGAGTATGACAAAGCTGTATATTGTTACCTTATTTATTCAACTTGTATGCAGAGGACATCATGCAAAATGTCAGGCTGGATGAATCAAAAGCCAGGATTAAGGTTTCTGGGACAAATATCAACAATCTCAAATATGCAGATAATACCACTCTGATGGCAGAGGAACCTCTTGATGAGGGTGAAACAGGAGAGTGTAAAAGCTGACTTGAAACTTAACATCAAAAAAACTAAGATCTTGGCAACTGTTCATATCATTTTCTGGTAAACAGGTGGAGAAGAAATGGAAGCAGTGTCAAATTTTATATAGATCACCGCAGACAGTGACTGTGGCCATAAAATTAAAATATTGCTTGCCCCTTGGAAGGAAAACTATGGCAATTCTGGACAGCATATTAAAAAGCAGAGAAATCACCTTGCTAACAAAGATCTATATAGTCAAAGCTATGGTTTTTCCATTAGTAATGTGTGGCTGTGAGAGTTGGACTATAAGAGAAGCTGAGTGTCACAGAATCAATGCTTTTTGAATTGTGGTGCTGGAGAAGACTTTTGAGAGTCCCTTGGACAACAAGGAGATCAAATCAGTCAATATTTAAGAAATTAATTCAGGATACAAATCCTGAAGCTGAAGCTTAAAGTACTTTGGCCACGTGATGTGACTCATTGGGAAAGATGTGAAGCTGGGAAAAGATCTTGATGTTGGGAAAGATTGAAGGCAAAAGAAGAAGGGGATGGCAGAGGATGATATAGGTAGTGTCATGGAAACGATGAAGATGAACATGGATAGACTTTGAGAAATAGTGGAGGATAGAAGAGATAGTGGAGGATAGAAGAGGATGGTGTTCTGTGATCCATGGGGTCATGAAGAGTCAGATATAACTTAATGAACAGTAACAGTGACAACATAGTTAGGTCAGGTGAAGGTTTTTTACAGATGGGAGTGACACAGGCGTACTTGAAGGCAGCAGGGAAGTAGCCAGAAGATAAACAGGTAGAGATTGAACATTCGTGAAAGTGGGGTTGTTAGGGCAATCTGTTAGAAAAGACATGCTGGAATGGAATAAGTGGTACGTATAGAGAGGTTTCCCTTGGCCCAGAGAGATGTGAGATGGGTAAAAGAGATAGTGGGAGAAGATAACTAAATGTTGTGAGGAATGAAGAAAAAGGAGGAAGCTCACAGTGAATGGTCTCATTTTGTCGGGGAACAAATAGGTCAGGTCTTCAACAGAGAGAGAGAAGGAGGAGGGGTGACATGGAAGACTTGAGAGGAAAGATAAAAAAAGAAAATAACCACAGAAAGTATAAAATACTCGGTGGTCTACTTGACAAGATAGTCATAGGAACTGTATGCTTTACATGCTTTACAGAAGTCAGTGAGTCAGTAAACATTAAGTGCCATAAATGTACCAGGCACTGAAGTGCTGGGGAAAAGAGGAGAGAGTAGCGTGCCTGGGAGAGAACTGAGGGGTTGAGCGATTGAAGTACATAATGTGCATAAAAAGCAAATTCTGGTAAGAGACGGTGGAGGGAGAGCCAGATCTGAAACCATTATACAAAGAAGTAATCACCGAAGTAGAAACAAATTAAACCTATTAACAAGGTATTTGGTAAGTCAGAAGGCAACAGTTATTGAAAAAGGTCTCAGTATTTGACAAAAATGTTAGGAAAATGCCAAACGTTCTCACAAACTATATTTAAATTAACTCATAGTCTATGACCTCTAGATTAATATATGACAGGTAAAAAAACAATTACACCATAAATTAGAGGAGCAAGCAACAAGAAACCTTTCATTGCTACATATTGGCAAATACTTTATGACTTAAGGGATAGAGAAGATCACAAGATAAAATGTATAGTTTTGATTACTTAAAATTGAAAAGCTTATCAAATTAATATAACTGAAATTAAAAAGGAAACATTTAACTGAGAAAAATCTTGCATGATATGTTTCTCTGATTAAGATCTGATGTCAGATATTTCAAAGAAGTGATTCAAATATGTAACAATTGTTTGTTGTTTTGTCATTTCAGTCATGTCTGACTCTAACTGACCCCATTTTGGGATTTTCTTGGTAAATATACTGGAGTAGTTTGCCATTTCCTTCTCAGCTCATTTTATAGAAGAGGAATGGAGGCAAACAGGGTTAAATGACTTGCCCAGGGTCTCACAGCTTACTAAGTATCAGAGGTTGGATTTGAACTCATGAAGAGGAGTCTTCCTGACATCAGACGCAGCACTCTATCTACTGCACCGCCAAGAGTATACTCTAAATAGATAAATGGTCAATAGATTTGTATGGGTGCTTTTCAGTAGAAGAAATCCAAGCAAACGTGAAAAAAAATGGGACTGGACCTGTGCTTTCATTTATGTAGCAAACCTCTTGGTTAAGGAAATTCCCTTTATTAATTCAAGCTAGAATGTTCCCTGGAACTTATAGGTGAGTTAAGTGACTTGTCTGGAGTCCTTCAGTATTTATCAAATGTGGGACCTGAACCACAACCTAGTTGGTTATTTATCCCTTCAATACCACGCTACTTCTCAGTTAGCTGGTGCTCCTGAATTCAAATCTGGCCTCACATACCTATTAGCTTTGTGACCTTTGGCAAGTCACTTAACCCTGTTTGCCTCAGTTTCCTCTTCTGTAAAATGAGCTGGATAAGGAAATGGCAAATCACTCCAGTATCTTTGCCAAGAAAACCCCAAATGGGTCACAAAATGTTAGACATGAATGAAACAACTGAACAACAAATTAAAGCATTCCAACGTTCTATTTCACACTGATCAGATTGACAAAAATGACAACTGTATTTGGTACTATGGGACATCAGGAATACTAATGCATTATTAACTCAAAAATTCTTTAGGATTTATGTAATAATTTGCATTGGGTTGTGGTCAATAATAAATTTCTGTTTATCTTTTTTTCATCATTGACATTTCGCATTGCAACTTTACCCCCCTCCAAAAAAACAGACATTATTGTAATGATTAAAATTAAATAGAAGAAAAAATTCTGCAAAACTAAGCAACTTATATGAAAAACAAATCTGATGTTATATGTACTGTTACACATATATTTCCCCCATCTTGTCAAAAAAGCTGAGGGGGAGATATCTTCACATTTCTTCTTCTTTTTTTTAAACACAGCTTTATTTTCATGTATGCATTCTTTTTCTCCTTTCCTTGCTGTCCATTGAGAAAGCAAGAAAAACAAAACTCCTATTGCAAACATATAATCAAACAAAATAAATTCCTGTTGACCATGTTGGGGGGAAAATTGCCTCTGTGCTTTGAGTCTGTCACCTTTCTATCTGGAGGTGAGTAACATGTTTCATCACGAGTTCTCTGGAATTGTGGTTGATCGTGGCATAGATCATTGTTCCTAGTTCTTTTTCTTTTTCCTTTATTATTTATTTATTTTAGTTTTCAACATTTAATTTCCGCAAGATTTTGAATTCCAAATTTTTTCACTGTCTCGCCCCTCCCCTACCCCAAGACAGTATGCATTCTGAATACCCCTTCCCCTAATCTTCCCTCCCTTCTGTCACCCCCCCTTCTTTTATCTTTTCCCCTTCTATTTTCCTGTAGGGCCAGTTAGATTTCTGTACCCTATTGCCTGTATATCTTATTTCCCAGTATGTAAAAACATGTAAAAACAGTTTTTAACATTTGTTTTTAAAGCTTTGGGTTCCAAATTCTCTCCCTTCCTCCCTCCCTCCCTGTCCTCATTGAGATGGGAAGCAATTCGATACAGGTTACATGTGTAGCCATGCAAAACACTTCCTTAATAGTCATGTTGTGAAAAACTAACTATATTTCCCTTCATACTATCCCATCCTCATTTATTCTATTTTCTCTTTTGACCCTGTCCCTCCTCAGAAGTTTTTGCTTCTGATTACCCCTTCCTCCAATCTGCCCTCCCTTCTATCATCCCCCCTCTTATCCCTTTCCCCCTAATTTTCCTGTAGGGTAAGATAAATTTCCATACCCAATTGAGTGTGTATGTTATTCCCTCCTTAAGCCAAATCCATTCCCTCTCACCTTTCCCCACTTCCCCTCCACTGTAAAATCTTTTTCTTGTCTGTTTTATGTGAAATAATTTACCTCATTCTTCTCCCCTTCTCCTCCCAGTATCTCTCTTACCCCTTAATTTTATTTTTTAGATGTCACCTCTTCATCTTCAACATACTCTATGTCCTCTATCTATCTATCTATCTATCTATCCATGTATTTTTTCCCCTCCAATTACCCTAATGCTGACAAAGGTCTCATGGTTTACAAATATCATCTTTTCAGACTAGGAATGTAAACAGTTCAACTTTAATAAGTGCCTTATGAGTTCTCTTTCCTGTTTACCTTTTCATGCTTCTCTTGAGTCTTGTATTTGAAAGTCATATTTCCTATTCAGCTGTGGTCTTTTCATCAAGAATGCTTGAAAGTCCTGTATTTCACTGAATATCCATTTTTTCCCCTGAAGGATTATACTCAGTTTTGCTGGGTAGGTGATTCTTGGCTATAATCCTAGTTCCTTTGATTAAATGAATAAGGCATTTATTAGATGCCTACTACATGTAAAGTATTGCTTTAAGCTTTAGGGAAACCAATAGAAAAGTAAAACAGTACCTCTTCTCTAGGAGCTCTCTTGTGGGAGATGACACATGGAATATTTTAGCTGCAAGTCAAATGGAAAGGTTCCACGGTCCTTTTGGTGCAGTGACAAAGCAAATGATAATGGCTCTTCTTTAATGTCATTTCCATTTGTAAAATTATATGAATCTGTGATTTTTAAGCTAATAACTTTGGTGACAAGAACTTTCTTGACTAGATATTCAATAGATAAGACTGTAGTGATTGTAGCAGAATCGCAGAAGCAATTGCCAAGTTGCATCTCTTCCTAGGATAATGGCTACACCAATTAGTTTGGAAGCATTGGCATTCAAGACCTGTTGGTTCAGAGTGCTGGTTTTTCTACACCAGAATTGGAGGGGAGATGGTAGTTAAAGTAGTATTGATGATTTGACTTGTTTGGCACATGCTGCTGTTGTGGTTTCATGGTGTGTTGTGGCAGCACCATCTCAAAGAATTCAGAGTCAGACCACCTCTAATCCAAGTATAGGCATGTATTGAGGATTGACGCCCCTCAGATGCGGGCTAGGTTCCAAGAGGAACCAGCAACTTAAGAAAAAGCAAGATGGATTTTTTTAGGGTAAAGATGCAATTATATAACAGAAATTATGAATATTAAGAAGGCAGGAGTGATTTGTTAAGGGATTAGGTAATAGGGAGGAGTCCCTTCTATGATTCAGTGACCAAATATCCTGATTGTGTTGCCTTCTGATTAGCTAACTATTGTGATCCTGTCTGGTCAAGACGTCTCAGCCACAAGACGCAGGTATTGCGTTCCTTCTTGGGCTAAATGGATGATGGGATTGTGGTTGAGTAGAAGAACATACCTGTTCAAATATATGGATTGGATCTGGGAGCAGTGGCTAGTTAGATGCAGTGGTAGTATTGAGGCTAGGGGCCTGTGGTGTAGTTCAAGCCAGATTATGTGGTTGAATCAGGACATGCCTGCTGTTCAGTGAAGGCCCATAAGGAAGTTAGAATATTGGGGCTGGAGGCTGCTTTATTAGGATTCCATCACTGCCTTCTGTCTTTCCTTCAAGGTATTCCACTGCCTCATCTGGTCTAGCTTCCAGCTATGTATTTATATGTATATTGTTTTGTTATTGTAGTCATTGGTTATATTGTTTCCCCTGTTGCTTACTTCAGTGTGGATCAGTTTGTGTAAGTCCCTAAGTCTTCTTCATGTATATCATTTTTATTGTTTCTTGTAACAATATTTTATCATCTTAATATAACACAGTTTGCTTAGTCATTTCCCACTTGATAGACATGTATTTTATTTACAATTCTTCGCTACCACAAAAAATACTGCTATAAATGTTTTGATGCTTTATGGAACCTTTCTTTTTGTCATTTACCTTCCTGGGGACCTAAAATGAATTATTATATCTGTTCCTCTGTAAGATTTCCATCATTTAATATTACAGTTTTTGTCATCTTTGTTAATTTGCTTCTTTCTCATTCATATTGCTGTTCTCTTCTATTTTATAGATGACTTCATCCTATTCATGTTCACAGCTATGACTGTTTATTGTATATTCTCTTAAGCTGTTAATTTCTCTCTTCCAACAAAGGTAGTGGATTAAGTTTATTATGAATACTCTACTTTTCTTCATTTTTTTTTTAAGGCAGTTGGGGTTAAGTGACTTGCCCAGGGTCACATAGCTAGTAAGTGTCAAGTGTTTGGTCTGAGCACGCATTTGAACTCAGGTCCTCCTGAATTCAGGGCCGGTGCTCTATCCGCTGCAACACCTGGCGGCCTCAGTACTCTGCTTTTCTTATCTTTATCTGATTACTCTGCTAATTCTTCAACTTTATTTTTAAAAAATCTACTCTTTATGTATATTGATCAGAGTATTTAAGTCTTTCACAGTTGATTACCATTACAGTATTGCTCTTACTGTATATAGTATTCCTGTGGTGTACTCACTTCTCTTGGCCTTAGTTCATATAACTTTCCAAGTTTTTCTGAAACTATCCTGCTCATCATTTCTTATAGCACAATAATGTTCCATCACAATCATATGCCATAATTTGTTTAGCCATTGCCCCACTGATGGACATCCCCTCTGTTTCCAGTTCTTTGCCACTACAAAAAGTTGCTCCTTAATAGCATTAATATTTAAAAAGAATTCCTTGACCCTCTTCGTATTTTTTGTTCCTTCGTTGACCTTAATTGCACACTATTATTCTGGGGGACAGTTGTCTCTTTTCCTCCTTTAGAATGTAAGCACATCATCATCATTTATCTCTTTTTGATTTCTGGAATGTATTTACCATTTTAGTTTTCTCATTCTTTTGCTTACGTTTAACAGTTTTTCTTCAGCTCTTTTCATCAGGATTAATTTATTCCGTTAGAATTGTATTTTGGGGGCAGCTAGGTGGTTCAATGGATAGAGCACCAACCCTGGAGTCAGAAGGACCCGAGTTCAAATCCAGCCTGAGACACATAACACTCAGTAGCTGTGTGACTCTGGGGAAGTCTTTTAACCCCAATTGCCTCACCAAAAGAAAAGAAAAGAATCTTATTTTCCTTGCTCTGTAGGATTAAACATAGTTTTTCGGGATAAGAGCATTTAGTATTATAGATTTGATGGACTTTGGCATCTGGAAGATGTTAGCTACTTCACAGTTGTGTGACTACTGGGCAAGCTAACTAACTTCTCTAGGCCTTATTTTCCTTATCTATTAAGTGGCTGAACTAGATGACCAACCACTAAAGTATGACTTTAAATCTATAATTCTATAGTTCTGTTACTTTTGGTTGTCATTCAGGCAGAAAATATTTATTAAGTACTTTCTATGTGCTGGGCACTGTGCTAAGTGCTAGGGTTAAAAAGAAAGACAAAAAAGAATCCCTCTCCTCAAGGAGCATATACAGTTATACATAAGAAGGGTGACTACATAGAAATAATTAGATTTATGTCAGATAGATAAGATAAGATAGAAAGTAATCTGAAAGGGGGGGAGCATTATCAGCTGAGTGGACAGGGAAAGGATTCCTGCAGAAGGTGAGATTTGAACTAAATCTTGAAGGAAGACAGAGAAACTCAGAGGTGGAGTTGTTAAGGCAGAGCATTCTAGGTATGGAGATAGCTAATATTATTGCACACAGGTGGGAGTTTGAGTGTTCTTTTTGAGGAATTTCTATTTGGACTATTGTTGTAGGAGAAAAGGGTGAGAAGACTGGAAAGGTAGAAAGAGGCCAAATTATTTTAGTCAGTAAACATGTATTAAGTACCTACTATGTACCAGGTGAAGGGACAATCCCTGCCTTCAGAGAGCTCACTATCTGCAGGGGGAGACAACATGCAAACAACAACATACAAAGAATCTATATACAGGATAAATTGGAAATAATTAGCAGAAGAAAGGCACTAGAATTAAGGTATATTAGGAAAAGGCTGCCTGTAGAAGGTAGGATTTTAGTTGAGACTTGAAGGAATTCAGGAGGCAGAGATGAGGAAGGAGAGCAATCTAGGCATGAGAAACAGCCAGTGAAAATGTCTAGATTTGGGAGATGGAATGTCTTGTGTGAAAAATAGCTATAAAGTTAAGAGGAACTTTAAATGCCAAATGGAGGACCTTTTATTTTATTGTGGAACACAGAGGAGGCTTTTGATGTTCACTGAACTGGACGATAACACAGATCTATGGTGGATGAACTGGTTTTGAGAGGGATTTAAGGTAGGATCTCCAGCTAAAAGACTGTTGCAGTAGTCCAGGCATGAGATGATGATGATTGTGGCTGTGTGAATGGTGAGAAAGCATCTATCAGATGTGAAGGTAAGAATGACAAGATTTAGCAACAGATTGGATATATGGGGGAACTGGTAGTCAGGAGTTGAAGTTACACCAAAATTGTGTGCCCTTGACAGTAATAGGGAAATTCCAAAACAGGGAAGTTGAGAAATGATGGCTTCTATTTTGTATCCTTTTCTCTATCTCTTTTGCTGTCAAGTTTTGTGTCATTCTGATGATGTTTCCTTGGTACTTGAATTATGTCTTTTGGCTATTTGTAGTATTTTTTCTTTGACTTCAGAAATTTCTATTTTGTTGTTGGTGTTGCCAAGAGTTTTTAATTTGGGGTTTTTGTTCGTGAGATGTCCTATAGATTCTTTCTTTTTCACTTTTCCTTCTGATGTTAATAGGACCGCTTTCTCTGAGATGGTTTTTTTTTTGTTTGTTTTTATGTCCAGAGTTTGGGGAGAAGAGATTGTTCTCCCTGGACCATCTCCTGGCTTTTGTGGGTCCCAGATTAGGATTTTCTAGGTGCCTGTTGCTTCCTCCTCCACTTCCTCTGGTTTTATCTTTTGAGTGTTTCTGGGCTCATAGTGATTTTTCAATTTCTTTGCTGTCTTCTTTTGTTTATTCAAATCTCCAGATTCATTTCCTGGTTTGAGATTTTGTGTAATATCCAAGCTCCAACCTCTTACATTTTTGGATAGAGTTGGCATACCTAATGTGGTCCTGATCTCCACTTCTTGAGCTCTTGCTGTTGGCTTCCACCTCCCTTGGCATATCAGTGTGAAGTGCACTGGCAAGTTTCTGCCACTGCATGTGAGTACTGTAGACTTCCTCTGTACAGTCAGAGTGCTTCTGGCACTTTAGATTAGGGTTTTCCTTTCAGAGAATTCCTAGAGGGGGTGGAGCCAAGATAGTGGAGGGAAAGCAGTGACTGGCTTGAGCTCTCTCCCAAAGGCCTCCAAATACCTAAAAAAATGGCTCTAAACAAATTCTAAAACAGCAGAACCCACAAAAAGAGTGAAACAAATTTCCAGCCAAAGACAGCCTGGATGGTTGATCGGAAAGGTATATTGCGCCGGGCTGGGAGAGGAGCGCAGTGCAGCGTGTGTGCACAGGCCGCAGCGACCCTGGAGCAGGCCTCAGAGGACTGAGTCACGGGCAGCTGTGGCGGTTTCCAGACTTCTCAACCCAGGAACGTCAAAGAAAACGTGGAAGGTCAGTGGGAAAAGCTTGTGACTTCAGTGAGAGAGGAGCTAGGTCTCAGCCACAAGTCCTGAGCTTGCCCTCGGGGCAGCGACTGTTTCCTGAGCTTGCGGCCCACAGATTGAGGGGGAATCAAATAGCTGATCAGAGGGGGATTACAAGGATCTCTTTGCCAGTGCTGAGGCAGGAATCTCTTGCTTTACCAGTGCTTGGATTTGGGTCACAGTTTTGAGGGGCGGTCCTGGGGCTAGGAGGAACGCTGGTGCGGTGGAGCTTGTTGTGGCTGTGAAGAGGAAACACCTCGCCCCTTATCATACCACCTTGGAA
>NW_020954668.1:796181-803630 GCF_900497805.2 Vombatus ursinus | reverse complement strand
TGGGGTGAAAATTTTGAACTCAAAATCTTGTGGAAGTAAATGTTGAAAACAAAAAAATTAAAAAATTAAAAAAATTAAAAAAAGAGAACTCCTAGACTCCTGACTACCAGCAAATAGTGTTATGCAGGCTTCCCTTTCTGGATGCCAGAAAGCTTCTGTTTGTTAGTTTTTTTTCTTTTTGTAATGATAATAACAATGATTTCTTGGTCATTATTTAATCTGGTGTCCTTTTTAGATACTTGCTGGATAGATAGAAGCAATGGGCTCCTTTGTGGCCTTTCATTTTAGCTAAGTCTCTCTGCCCTCTGTCTTAACTCTGTTATTTCCTTTTAATTATCTCTATATCAGCTTTCTGTGTGTGTTTAAGTACGTGTGTACATTCAACCCTCTGTTGTTTTAGTTGTATGCATAGTTCATAAGCAGGATGTCTGCTTTTGCAAGGTAATGTGCAAGACACCTCCATAATCGTATGTTTTTCTTCTCACAAGGTCATGGATTATTAGGTAGAGTAAACATATATATATTTATGTTTACTCTAATAATCATCCTCATTTATTCCCTAGTGAATACCTTTTTCCTCTTCCCTTTATTTTTGCAAAACAAATAAAAATGTTTGTGCTTATGTATTTCTACTCTTTTATAACTTTTGAAGACAGATTCTAAATGGTCATCTGTCTTTTTAACACCTATTAATTCATTTTTTTCTCCTCTAATTGCTCTTATGTATTTATTTTCCTAGGTTTCATTTGACTACTGTATTTGTATTTCAGAGTTTTGACCAGGATCTAGTCTTTTTATCCAGTATCCTTGCAAATTCCTATTTTATTGTTGTATCTTTTCAGTCATGTCTGAATTTTTGTGACCCCATTTGGGATTTTCTTGCCAAATGTACTGGAGTAATTTACTTTCCTTCTCTAGCTCATTTTACAGATGAGAAAACTGAGGCAAACAGGATTAAGGAACGTGACCAAAGTCACACAGTTAGTAAGTCTTTGAGGCCAGATTAGAATTCAAGGCTTCCTGATTTCAAGCCTGGCTGTGCCACTTAGTTATCCCTGAACATTCCCTACTCTGTTGAACGGTATGATTATATTCAGTTGTGAAGGCCAAGTTCTTCTTGCATGTAAGCCTTTATATTTTGCCTATAAAATAGTTGCTGATAAATCTTATGATCTAAGCTATTCTTGAGTACTTAAACTTTTTCTTGTTAACAGTATTTTTTTCTTTGACTTAGAAGATCTGGTTTTTGTCTATGACGTTCTTTCTATTTTCATTTTGTTCTCTAGTTCTAATAGATCTGGGCAGTCTTCATTTATATTTTTGAAAATTTGACATCTAGGTTATCAAGAAATCCAGTGATTTGTAAATTCTCTCTCTACCAGTTCTCCAGGTCACTTTTTGGTATTAGATACCTTATATTTTATATACTTTATATTTTCTTATATAAATTTTCAGTCTTTTGACTTTTTTATAATATTTCTTGTTTCATGAAATCATTCAATTATGTTCCACTCAGTTTTTAAAGGAATCTACTTATTAGATAAGGTTTTCCTTTGTTCTTTTGCTGTCTTCCTGCACACCTCGTTTCAATTCTGATTTTATTTTTCATCTCTTGCATCATTTCTTCCAAGTACTTTCATAGTCCTTCAGGACAAACCATTTTTTCCCCTGTATATCTTTTCACTTCTGTTTTCTTCATTTTGTATGGTATGGTCTTTCATTTTTGCTTTCTTCATTTTGTATAAATCCATATAAGTATAGCCATATTTACCTGATAAGTGTGATCCAAAATTTGTCAAAACATTATTTTCAAAAGAATAATCACAAAGTCTACTTAACATCATAACAAATAGGAAATACGAGTTAAAATAATTCTCTAGTATCCTTGCATGTGCATCAAATTGCTGAAGATGGAAAAAGCCAAAGTTGCAATAGCCTTGAAAAGATCATCATATTAGTTCGTTGCTGATGGAGCTCTGAATTGGTCCAGCTGCCCTCAAAAATGATTTGGAATTTTATGTTAGATAAGTTATTCAGTTTTTCATACCCTTTGAGCCAAAGATTTGACTAAAGATTTGATTACTGTGTTTCTACGCCAAGAATTTAAATGTTAAGTACAGTGTGTGAAGGGGAGGGGGTTTGGGGTGTTCATAGATGCACAGAGGCACCCCAAGATTGCGGGAGGTTTTGGGGTGCTGGGAAAAGCCCCAGATAGCAGCGCGGATCTGCCTGAAAGAATTCAACCCAAATCTTCTTCCAGCCAGAGAAAAAGTTTATTAAAGATAAAGCATATAGGCCAGACTCCTAAGGAACCCAAACATCAGTGATCTAAATGGGGGGCTAAGGTGGTCAGGTGATGCTTGTAAGGAGCTCATAAGCGGGCGTGAGGCAGTCTCAGCCTTTTGGGTGTGAGGAAAGCTCAGCTTCAGAATGGGGGCTGGGGGCTAAGGGGGCCAGGTGAATCCCAAGCCAGGTGATGGAGAGTCTCAGCCTCTAGGGGCATGAGAAATTCCCAGCATCAGAATGGGGCAAAGGTGAGTCTTAAGTACGGAAAGATTGTGGAAGGGATTTAGGAGTGGCCAAGCATTTTGGAGTGATGGGAGGCAGGGCCTAGGGAGATCTGGATGGGAGTGGCTAGTAAGCTGGGCTGAACAGAACTCCTGGGTCTGGACCTCGTGGTACCTAGCTAGGATTAAGGATGGGAAATGGCCAAAGGCCTCAGAAAGGTGAAACAATGGGAAAGGCCAGTTGAAGGGGAGGGGTGATTGAGAAAAGAGGGTCCAGGTGTTTGGAAGGTCTGAGAGATTTGAACAGACAATGAGAATAGATAATGAAGGGAACTGGAAGGGGGGAAGTTTGCTTTCGAATGGAGCTAAAGAGAGACACAGGAGCCAGGTTCTTTTCAGGGCCAGGGAGGAAAGGTGTCTTTGAATAAGCTTTCAAAGAGCTACAAGGAATCTAAAAGTTTTAAGGTTTTTCTGGAAATTGTAAACAAAGGAGCCAAATTCCTTTTGAAAAGGGGCAAAAGGGAAAAGGGGCAAAGGTAAACCCCTTCATGTGTATCAAAATATTTTTTAGTAGATTTTTAGTCGTATCGGACTCCTTGTTGATACCATTTGGGGTTTTCTTGGTGTGAGAAAGGATTAGTTATGAGTTAGGCTTCCACAACAGAACACAGGGATTCTGAGGACTTCCAAGATCTTGTGGATAGTCCCTCAACCAATCAAAAAGTGCCACAGATATTCTGCAAACAAACAACTAGTTCCTAAAGAAAGAGCCCCGACAGGGCAGAGGCTTTTCTCCACTGTGCTTGCTTAATAGGCTTATTAAATATTAACTGACATACCCCAACAGCGGAAATAGCCACCATTTTTGGACATGGGACTCTTGAAGTAGGAGGAGTTAATAGAACATGGAAGAACATGGGATGGGCTCTCCAGGAAGAGCGCAACTCAGATGAACTAGACCAATCCTAGCCCTGATGGGTGGAGTATGGATGTTATTATTTAAGAGTTGATTGTGCCACTGAACTAGCACCCAATGTACTACTAAAGTGTGTTGTGCAAACTTCTCTCGTGAGAAGTGTAATAAAGGCTTTCCTTCACTCACTCCTGTAGTAGATTTTTGTTTCAGATTTTTCTAATACTTGGCAAAAATACTGAAGTGGTTTGTCATTTCCATCTCTGGCTCATTTTCCAGATGAGGAAACTAAGGCAAACAGGGGTAAGTGACTTGTTCAGGGTCACAGAGCTAGTAAGTATCTGAGGCCAGATTTGAACTCATGAAGATAAGTCTTCCTGACGCAAGGCCCAGCATTCTAATCCATTGCGCTACTTGGCTGCCTAGAATATTATTAATACTACTCTGTTTCATAATGATAAAAGGTCTCCCTCAATGATAGGAGAATGGCAAAAAGAATTGTGTTTTATGAATGGATTATTATTTTGTCACTAGAAATGATGACTGTGAAGAATGTAGAGAAATATAGGAAGATTTAAGAAGTAGAGTCCTGGGCTTGCAATCAGGGACATATGTTCAAACACTCTCTCGAAACAGCATCTGTGTTATGGGTAAGCGATCCGTTTCTCATCACTCTGTCCTTCAATTTCTTATACTGTAAAATTAGGGGGTTGAGCTCATTGAGGTCTCTAAGCTCTGTATCAGTGAAGCATTCCTTTAAATGAGAAGAATATTCAATCTACATCTATCCTCAAGGGCATAAATAAATGCAAGGGAAGTATATGATTAAGAAGACTAAGTAATGACTATTGCAGGCCTGCACAACCTGTAGCTGCCAAAGGATCTGGGGAGCCCTGAAAAATATAGAGGAAAACATCCTTTGTATGCAGAAGAAATCTTTTGGCATGCTGCAGGTTGTGTAGACCTGGGCTATTGTATGGCAAGATAAAGGAGAACAAGAAGAAGTCAGGGTAAAGATTTAAAGGGAATTTAAAGAATGGCAGAAGAGCTTGATTGATTATGTCCTGTAATCTCTTCTAAATTAGAGGTGTCAGTTGGAACCAGATTAAAATGTAATTGGGAAATATTTAAAGAAATAAACAAAAATACAATACATCATAGATAACGTTAACCTGTGGTTTTCTAAGCCAATAGGCAGCCCTCATAGATCCTTTCTATTTGAGTTTGATACCGTTGCTCTTAGTGACTGTCTTTTGTGAAAGGAAGAAGGGGCAGAGAGGATGAAGTTAGGGAGGGAGGAATAAGGGATAGTGAGAAATTGGAGACCTACTGTCACAAAATCCACATGTGATCAGAGTTTAGAGAAGGCACAGCTACTGATAATGTAAGAAGATTCCACTACTGTGAGTAAAGCCCAGAGTAAACCAAATCCAAAGTAATAAGGCCAATTCCTTTTAATATGGGATAATTGCTGATGCATTTCAATTCCTTAGATTGAGAATAGAAGGGACATGTATAGGACATATACAATTAGCCAATGAGATGGGTCAGGAATAGACTGACAAACTTTCTCTGGATCAGGAGAGCAGATTGAATCATGTCCTACACAGTGATTCTGAACCTGTTTAGGTCATTATCCACACCCCATAATACACTCCCATCTCCCTTATCCTCCCACCCCAGAGTTCTAATCAAACACTACCCATGCCTTCTGCTCTACCCTCTGGAATGCCTCTTACATAGGCAACAAAGCTTCCTTTCATTCTAAATCTTTTCCTGTCCCACTCCTTCCATCTTCTGGTTATCACTGGAACCTGGCTGTCCTCTGTTGACACAGCCTTCCTGGCCACCCTTTCCTGTACTGGCTGTACTTTACTTATTCCACTCAACTCACTGGTTGAGGCAGGGAAGTTGGAATACTCCTTTTCTCCCCATTGCCACTTCCAGGTTCTCTCCTTCCATTACTGTCTCCATCACTTAGTAACCTCATTTCCCTTTGAAATTGATGCAGTTCATCTGTACCACCCTATCAAAATCCTGGTAACCGTTGCCTACTGACCTACAGGTTCACTCTCCTTCCTTCTTCAATGAATTTGGTAGATGGCTTACAATTTTTTTCCCCTTTCCCAACTCCTGCTCTTATGTAGTAAGGGGTTTTAACATACATATTGATTCTCCCTCAAACACCCTCACCATTCAATTCTTCATTTATCTGCTTCCTGTGACCTGTTTCTCCACCCCATCTCAGATGCACACAAACATGGTCATAGCCTTGATCTTGCTTTCACCCACAAATGTACCACTTCCATGTGCAAGAATACTGAAATCCTCCTATCTGACCTTAATCTATTGGCTTTTCACCTCTTTCTGTGTCATCCCTTCCCTTCTTCCACACCATGACCTCAATTCCTTGAGCAATAGTTCTTTCTCAGGCCATCAACTTTGCACTAGTTACTCTCTCTTGTTTTTCCCATCTTGACCCCTTGGTGGAAAAAGTTCAGCTTTATACTGTCTTCTTCTCTTTAGTTCCTAGCTCCCTTATCATATTGCTATTTGTACCCCTGCCAAGCCTTAGCCTTGGATCACTTCTACTATCTTTTGCTCCTACACATATGCTGCTGAATGAAAATGGAGAAGATCATGCAACAGTTCTGATTGAATCCAGTGCAGATTTATGTTATACAACTTCAACTGTGCCCTCACTGCTGCTAAACAGTCTTCTGATATCTGTCTTAAGCAATTTACTGTCCCATTCTGCACAATGGTTCTTTCAAAACTTTTAATACCTCCTCAAACCTCTCATGCTCTCCCTTTCCCCAGCATCTCAGCTGGAAACCTCACCTTATATTTCAGAAAAATTGAGACCATTCACCATGAGTTCCTTCTCTCATCATCCTTATCTCATATTACTCAGATGCCTTCTGCCACTATCTCTTCCTTCACCTGTCTCACATGAAGAAGTAGCTTTATTCCATCTCCTCAAGTGGTCCTGTTCCATCCTGACTGCACCAGGATTTCCCTCTCTATCATCCCCACTTTATCACTATTTTCAATCTATCCCTTCCTATTGGTTCCTTCTCTACAGCCTGCAAATATACTTACATCTCTCCTATCCATCAAAAACCCTCACTTGATCCTTCCATTCCTGCTATTGTCCTGTATCTCTTCTGCCAGTTGTGGTTAAATTCCTTGAGAAAACTGTCTGTAATAAGTGTATACATCATCTTTCCTGTAACTCTCTTCTTAACCACCACAGTTGCTCTCTCCAATGTTATCTATGATCTCTTAATTACCAAATCCAGTGGCCTATTTTCAATCTTTTTTTTCCTCAACCTCTCTGTAGCCTTTGACACTGTTGAACACACTTTTCTTGATACTTTCTTCTCTAAGGTTTTAGGACACCACTCTCTCCTGGTTCTCCTCTTATGTATCTGATCATTCCTTCTCAATTTCATTAATGGATCCTCATCCAGGTCATGCCTACCAATGGTGGGTGTCCCATAAGGCTCTAGTGTGGGTCCTCTTCTCTCTCTATACTGCTTCACTTGGTGATCTCATCAGTTCCCATTGTTTTAATTACAATCTTTATGCTAATGATTCTCAAATCTTCCAATCCTGTTCTTACTTCTCAGCTGACCTCAAGTCTAGCATCTTTTAAGTGCCTTTCAGATACTTCAAACTAGTTGTCCTTAGTTTTCCTTCAAACCCTCCCCTCTTTGTACCTTCTCTGTTCTTTGAAAGGCAGCACTGTCCTCTCAGGTTCACAACCTAGAAGTCATACTTCTCACAGCTGTCTCCCCCCAATACAATTTATTGCCAAGATTCTCAGTTTCACCTTTGTAGCATCTCTTGAATACTTTCTCTTCCATCCTCTGGCACTGCCACCACACTGGGGTAGTCCTTTATCACTTGACACCTGGTCGTCTGCCTACCTCAAATCTCTCATCGCACTAATCCATCCTACATTCAGCCTCCAAAGTCTGGCTATGTCTCTCTCCATTCCCCCCCCCCCCCCCCCCCCCCCCCCCC
>NW_020954668.1:793407-796155 GCF_900497805.2 Vombatus ursinus | reverse complement strand
TTCTGGATTAAATAGAAAATTCCCTTCATAACCTAGCTCCTTCTTACTTTTCCTACTTCCTGCCACATAATTCTTCAGTCCAGTGACACTGGCCTTCTTGATGTTCCAGGAACAAGACATTCCATTTCTTGGCTCTGGACATTTTATTTGGCTGTCCCCCATGCCAGGAATGCTCTTTCTCCTCATGTCTGGCTTTCCTGCTTTCCTGTAAGTCCTAACTAAAATCTCTTCTTCTACAGGAAGGTTTTCCTCCACCCCATTTAATTCTAGTACCTGCCTCTCTAAATTATCTTGTTTATCCTATGTAGAGTTTGTACATTTTTGTTTCCACCATCAGATTATGAGCTCCTTTACTGTCTTTTTTTTTTGCCTCTTTTTGTATTCCCAGTGCTTAGCACAATGCATAGTATATTTTAGGTGCTTAATAAATGTTTATTGATTGACTCACTAGACACCTTGAATGCCAGATCAGCAATAGCATAGAACTGGGTGGCATTAACAATTTTACTGAGTAGAAACAGAGGATACACCTAGTTAGAGTTGATGATAAACTTTCCAGGATCAGATATCTCTATGCATAGAGGATGTCTTTTAATAATTTAAGCTGTTATTGACTATATAGCACAAGGATAAATACTTGGTAAAACAACAAGAGACTCATCCAGAATATTCCTCCATTCTAAGCATAACATAAGAATATTCTCATTCTCCTGTTTACATTGCTTACTCTGGTCTCTTCTCTGTGCCAGAACACTGTATGCTCTTCTTTGATGCTGCTCTTCCCTTGTGTTGTAGATCTGGGTATCCATTTTGGAGATGGTATAGATGTTTCAGATGGAGTCCTTGGTTTCTCTGGCAAGATCATGGAGAAATGTTTTAACACAATTAGCGACCTGTATTGCTGTTTCACTTATGCTACTGAAACTTAACCACTTCTGGGAGAAGGGAAGAGAAAATATCTCATTATGAAAAGCCGAGAAACACACAGCTTGGTAGTTTCTGGGTTATTGAACCCACCTCATTTCCTGCAGAAAAGAAAAAGAATTCTTTTTGTTCCCCACTCCCCATCCCCTCATAACTCTTCTACTCCATGGCGCCCCCCCACACACATTTTCTTACCTTATCTTCTTGGGATTGCCTAAAGGCAAAGCCCTTCTGCACCCAATTCTCTGTTACTTTCATTCTTCTTTTTTTTTTTTAAACATAATTTAGTTTTCAGTTCCTAATTCTCTCCCTTTTTCCCTTCCCCTACCCACTGAGAAGGCAAGAAAAACAAAATTCATTGCAAATATATGTAGTTATACAAGTCAAATTCTTATATTACTCATATTAAAAAAAGAAAGAAAGAAAAAATATTTCAGTCTGCACTCTATTTCCATCAGCTTTCTATCTGGAGGTGGATAGCATGTTTCATTTATAAGTCCCTAGAAAATTGTGAATGGTCATTTGGTTTTTTAGAGTTACTAAATCTTTCAAAGTTGATTATCTTTTCACTATTGTTGTTATTGTGTAAATTATTCTGATTCTGCCCACTTTGCATCAGTTTATAAAAGTTCTCTGAAATTCTCTTCAGTCGTTTCTTCCACCACGGTAGTGTCCCATCATGTTCATATCCATTCCCTAATATATGGCAACCCCTCAGTTTCTAATTCTTCACCACCACAGAAAAGATGTTACAAATATTTTCATATGTATGGGTTCTTTTTCTTTCATCTCATTGGGTTATAGTAGCAGTACTGCTAAGTCAAAAGGTGTACACAATTTAACAGCTTTCTGGACAGTCTATATTGTTTTACAGAATGGTTGGGCAAGTTCACAGCTTTACCAACAGCTTATTATTATATCTATTTAACTATAGTCCCTCCAGCATTTGTCATTTTCCTTTTTTGTCATCCTAGCCAATCTTATGGTTGTGAGGTAGCACCTCAGGATTACTTTTATTTGCAATTCTCTAATTATTAGTGATTTAACACATTTTTTCATATGATTCTTGATAGCTTGTATTTCTTCCTCTGAATACTGTCTATTCATATCCTTTGACCGTTTTTAAATTGGGTAATAAAAGGATATGTTCTATAAAACTTGGACTCAGTCAAAAGGCTGCACCCGAGGACCTAGAAGAAGCCACATGTGGCCTTGAGGCTGCAGGTTCTCCACTCCTGAGATCAGGAGAGATCAAAGATATAAGAAAGTAGGGATGATAATAGAAACACTTTGCTGGAGAAAGTGAGAGGGATGTGTTAGAAAGTGCAGAAGACTTTGCTGTGGCAATTAGATGGGTCATCTCTTTATACCAGAATAATAGCAGACAAAGGAGAAGGTAATGAAGACATCTTAATGATATGAGGTGAAGAAGGGAAAAGGGAGAGCTCTGAATGAATGGTCCCAATTTTTCAGATGATATGTAAGGTAAGATTCTTGGCCATGAGGGTGGGGTTAAAAGGTGCCTGTTGAGGCTTGAGCAAGCAGGAGAAGGTTTGGAATAGCTACTATTCGGAATGGGATAGCAAATTAATTAGGGAGGAATAGAATACTTTCTTAGCTGCAAGAGAGGGCCCAAATGAGATTGTTATGCAATCCTTTGTGACCCCATGGACCATATTATCTGTGGGGTTTTCTTGGCAAAGAGATTTGCCTAGAATCACACAGCTAGTAAGTGTCTTAGGCCATTTGAACACAGGTCTTCCTGAATCCTAGACCCGAGAGCTCTATTCATTGAGCCATCTAGCTGCCTCCTCCAGGTGAGTT
>NW_020954668.1:787320-793311 GCF_900497805.2 Vombatus ursinus | reverse complement strand
TGATGAGGAAACTGAGGCAAGCAGGGTTAAGTGACTTGCCCAGGGTCACACAGCTAGTAAGTATCTGAGGCAGGATTCTAACTTAGGTTCTCCTGATTCTAGGTCCAGCATTCTATCCTCAATGCTATGTAACTGCCCTCCAAATGAGATTAGATAACATTAATTTATATTAGACTCTGAGTTTTGGGATTACTCCAACTTGGTTCAACAGCATGCTATATGAACAGGAGGTATGAAGTAGGAGGTAGTTGGGGCTTGAGAAGGAGAAATTGAGGATAAGACTAGTGAAGGGTAGAATGTAGTAAAGTTAGTTGAGTTGATTCACAAGACATTGGTAGAAAAGGGAGAATATTGTAGCCATTGCAATGTTGGTGGCCTAGTAAAGAGCTATGAAGAGGAGGGAGTGGAGGTCCTGATGAGAATAGTTGGGTTGCAGGGGTGGAGAAACTGTGGCCTTCTAGGTCCTTGGGTGCTTCCTTTTGACTGAGTCCAAGTTTTATAGAAAAATCCTTTTTTTAAGGGGATTTGCTGTATGAAGTTTGGATTCAGTCAAGGGACCACATTTGAGGACATAGAGGGCCATATGTGGCCTCGAGATTGCAGGTTCCCCACCCCTGGTTAAGGGAAAGATGAAGTTCATAAGCAATAATGATCAGGTAAAGGAATTTTGGAATTTATGAACACAGCATTTGAACATTTTTGGCTGAAGGTCAAGGTTATGACTGTGTAGCTGTGATGTTTAAAAAGGTTTCAGATACATAATTTCTGGGTAATTAATCTTTTTATTAAGAATACCAACATTTTAATGAAAGGATGGTCATTTGGCCATTTCTCTCTTAGACCAAAGAGCCCTTTTGGCAGTGGACTCATAGTATATTTGCCATTGGAGCAGCAAGATGTTCCTGAGGGTGGCAGTCAAATCTGATTGGTTAACAATCAGTGGGGAAATGAATATTACAATGAGAGGCTGGGCTGTAATACAATGAGGATATGAGAATGTGTGACTTGGATCACCTAAATCTTGGTCAAAGAGACTTATCAATTTCATATTACCTGTCTGACAAAAAGGAGGATCCGTATTTTCCCAGATCTGTCTGAGCAAACACAGTGAGCAGGAATTCACCCATTAGCTCAAACTTAGAATTTCTTTTACTGTCTTTGATTAGATCTCAGCCATCCTGCTTGGGTAAGTCTTTTAGAAAGATTTCCCACACTGGTTGTTTTCTGAGTGAGGAAATAGAAAAGGAGGAAAACCTTGATCTCAATACAATAATCACTTTTTATTACAAGAGAGAAATAATAATTTCTCTCATAGTTTAGGTATAGTGGAGGAGTAGGTCATGGGAGTTGAACAGATTAAGAAACTGGGAAGTGAGGGTATTACTCGTATGCAGCAAAGGGAGAGTCTGAAAGTGCCAGTGAGTAACAAGTATTTTGATTCCTTTTCTGAGACCATTATGTGTGTGGGGAGGGGGAGGGTGGGAGGGGGGTGGCAGGAAGGGGGTGGTGTGAGATGAGAGAAGATATAGCTAATGGGGGACATAATAGCTAATATATATTTTTGGAGTAAAAAAAAAATCTCTGTGACTGCGAGTAGGAAGATGTAATACAAGAAGAGATTTCCAAAATGAAGAAAGGTTGTTAATTCTTGAATCGAGGTTACAATAGAAAATTTCAGCAGAGTTAGAATAAGATGTCAGAGAGGTAGGTTTGAGGAAGATTAGCATGAGTGGGGAAAAACGGAGATGGCGGAATGGGAGTAATTGACTTCTGGTTGCCTGGCTATTTAGTAATACTGATAGGGGACACTATTCGTGTCAGTTTGTTAGCCATAGGGATAGCAATTGATGGGAGAAAGGGTGAAGGGTCAAGATTAATTAGAATGCCAATAGTCTTAGCAGCATTGTCTGTGGGACATTGTGGTCAAGGCAGTGGGGAAATAACTCATGTGGTGGTGAGGTTGTGGGCAAGGAGGCGGTGATATCTGTTGAGCTTGGCTGTCTCCTCCTTTGGAATAGAAGCAGGGTGGTTGTTATTGACAAGTCCAGATGGAAATTATCATAACATGAAATTATCACAGAGATATACCCAGTAGTAAATTTGCCCCCTCTTATATGGAAGGGATAATGGAAATAAGTTAAGATGGTTCTGTTCAGATAGGCAGTACCAGGCTTTTTCTGGTCCTAGTTTCATCATTGATTTCTTTCTCAGTTTTGGTCCTCTCTTTTGTATGGGCTTTAGAGCAAAAGAAGCCCCAACAAAAGATAACACAGCCATATATGATCATTACATTTATCACCTTGTTCACCTCCATTTAGGTGAATCAGGCCTAAAAATTGTGATTATCGCTGCTATACCATACCTCTCAGCTTCCAACTGTTCTTCTTGCCCATGTGATTTAACCCTACGGCTTCTCTGCTTACTTCCATGCTATCCTCCTATCCAGCATAGGCTTGGTTCTCACATACTTTAGCCATGTTTCTATCGTTTGGTGCCCCTGAATAGTGCCACGGAAATACTGGAACCATTTGCTTCCAATTACTTCGTCTTTTCCTTGGGACCAGGTGTTGCATAGGAAGCCTCCCCAACATGTTACAGCTGTGTTCCTATTGGCCTTCTACCTGACTTCCCAATATTGTCATACCTTGGTCTCTTTCCTGAAGTATTAACTCCAGGAAAGGAATTAATGATTTAAACCAAGACTCCTACAATTTCCTTATTAGGATATGATTCTAGGAAAGATAGTAACTATTAGACTCAGGAGTTGGGGGTGGGAGGAGGTCGTACAAAACTTGGGGAGGCTTGAAATTTCATGAGGTCCTGAATTTTGATCTTTGGTTTGGAATAGCTAAATTAAGCAAAGCCTATAATTCATTTGGTTTGAGGAAAATCCTAAGGTAGCTGAAGGAAGAAGAGGAGGGAGGTTTAACTGAGGGCATGGGATTTTTTTGTATTTGACATTTTCTTTTGTAAACATTTTCAGATTATGTCTACTTTGAAAATTCTTCAAGTAACCCATACTTGATAAGAAGAATAGAGGAACTCAATAAGGTAATGTGGTACTAATTTGTTTTGTCCAGGGATTTTAGGCTTATTATGATTATTAATAATAATTGATATTTATATAGTGCTTTAAAATTTGTAAAATATTTAACATACATCAACTTATTTGAGCATTACGTGGCATCCTCATTTTACAAATAAGGAAACTAACTCCCTGAGGTTGAATATCAAACCCTGGTCTTCTTGACTCTTAAGTCTAGCATTCTGCCCACTGTTCCATGCTGCTTATAAATTACCTCTGAGATTCTGGAAAATGGACAAGTTGATGACACCAACATATCATGACCTAGGTTGACACTGCCCATAAACCCTCGGATTTACGAAAACTTACATCAGCTTTGCTTAATTCTTAATCCATAGTCTTTGTTTATTTAATACAAACCCATAATCCATCTACTTTGCCTTTTTTCAGTACATCTTGTAACTTGACCTTACTGAGGACATCTTATTCTCCCTTCATTTACTTATATTTCATTTCCTTGTATAGTGCTTTCCTCCCAATCCTCCCTAATCTGACTATAGTTCTCCCTTGTAGGGAATGTACTATTATTTGTTTTGTAGTCTCATATGCTTTGAGCAACCTTGCTTTTATTGGATCTTTTTATTGTTCCCAGCATAGGTCTTCTTATTTTTCTCTACATTATTTGTTAGTTTTTTGTTTTTTTTGAGCTTTAACACTCCTGACTCAGTTCCTTGACATATAAATGTAATCTACCATGATATCTGATGGTAATAAAATACCATTATTGAAAAAATATATATGGTATCTGTCCAACACTTCTTTATAGTTTCCTGTCTTGGCTTTTTCTAACCTAGAATGTTCTTTTATCATCTTTACTTATATCTGTGAAACCCCAACCTACTATAATTTCAGCTTCCTCTGAATCCTGCCTTACTTCTATGCTGCTTACTGTACATAACATTTTTACACTGTATTTTTAATTTGGTCATTTTATATGTATGCTTATAGATATGCATCTTATTTTCTCAACGAAATTGCAAATCCTTGAAGATCTGAACTGCTTTAGACATCTTCTAGGTGCCAGCCTCAAAATCAAGCATTCTGTAAATACTAAGGATTAGTTAATTGATAGTAATTGTTTATTTGGTTATTTAAGCAAATCCTCTTCTCTTTCTTCCTTACTCACAAGGCTTACTCTGATATTAATGTATTTGTCAATAAATATTGAGCACCTATTGCATCTTTAGCATTGAGGATAAAATGTTCACTGCTGTTTAGCATCATAGATAATTGGAGATATAAGACTCACATATAAGAAATAATGGAAAGAACAATGGTCAAAGATGAAGATTTGGGTTGTATTCTCAGATTGGCTGCTTAATCATTGTGATCTTGAACAAGTAAACCACTTCACCTATCTGTAAGTTGAGGTCTGTAAGATGAGGGATGTTGGGATTAAAAGTTGACTGTGACTAGAGGTTTCTGTCAAAAAAGTTCTGTGTAAACTTGAAAGTTTATTTAAATATAAAATTTTAATTTTTGTCATTATTCCTACTCTATTTCTGTTTTAAATACTGAGGCCATAAGGCAGTGGATAGAGTAGCTCAGTGGATAGAGTGCTAGGCCTGGAGTCAGAAAGGCCTGGTTTCAGATCCATCTTCAGACATTTCCTAGCTGTGTGACCCTAGGCAAGTCACTTAACCTCTGTTTGCCTTAATCCACTGGAGAAGGAAATTGCAAACCATTCCAGTATCTTTGCCAAGAAAAACCCTTGGACAGTATGGTCCGTGGGGTCACAAAGAGTAGGATGTGGCAGAATGACTAACAACAACAGTGAGGCCATATCAGATTTTGTGTCATAATGCTTAAGTTCCAATAGTAATTCAGAGCAGATCACAAAGTAATTTATGCAGCTTCATGGGGTGATTGAAGTTGACTGGAATGTTAAGGGTGGGCAAGATCTGAAGGGAAAGGAGAGAGAAGGAGAAGGTCTTATAGGAGAAGGCACTGTATTGAACTAGGGATAGTAGACATAGATTTTGAGCTAAATTAGAAAATTCCTGTTCAAGAGTAAGGGGAGATTATTAGAGAGTTCAAGGGGGTTAGTAGAAGCCCTTCAAATCTGTCCAGAAGAGTTAAATTTGATATGAATAATAACAAATTTGCAAAATAGTAATGCTCTCCACTCAATTGACCCTAGTTGGTCCACGAAGCCTTCATAGAGGGGAACAAACCTGATGGAGAATGAGCCCGCTGTCCTGCCGCCAGTGCTTGCCCCTGTATATATGCCTCTGACAAGGGGTGTAAGCAAGAGCCCTGGCAGTAGCGGCCACCCTTTAGACCTCTGGTCCTGTTTTCATCTGAGGTCTCACAGCTGTCCGCTAGGGAAACAGTATATGAGACTGGGCAGCTACCTCTTCAGATGCTTAGCAGCTATGATTACTGAATACCCAGAAAATAAAGTTCTCAACACTAAAATCTTTGGCACTATCATATGATTCAACTTTAGAAATGAATGTGGTTTTTATCAATGGCAATGGCATTCTTCTTGTTTTAAATTTATTTTAAACATAAATACAAACAAGAAAAGAAAAAAAAAATTGCTGTGTATATATAGCAGAATGTGAGAGGATTCAGTATAAAACAATAAATTTCCATTTCAAGGATACCTATGTACTACTACAATAGTACGTATTGTTTCCAAACCTGTGCAGCTTTTCTTTGCTTCCTTGTAGGTTTTCTTTTGTTCTTTCCTGTGCACTTTCACTTTATTTTTCTCCCTTCCTTCCCCCCTACCCCTCACCACAAAGAAGGCTGCAGTTAAGCTCACGTTTACACACACACACACACACACACACACACCTATAATTATATACATATACACTCATACACAGATATGTAAGACCATGCTATGCTTATTTCCACTTGTCATCTGTTTCTCTGAAGGTGGATAACATCTTCCTTCA
>NW_020954668.1:770291-787286 GCF_900497805.2 Vombatus ursinus | reverse complement strand
GAAGTCCAAGTTAACCAGCTCATCATTTCCTACACTACAGCAATACTCCAGCCCATTCACAATCACATCCTATCTGAGAGATTGTCAGTGAATGTTTTTTCCCAGTTTTCTGCATTCCTTTCATTCTTGACTACATAGGTTTTATTTATACAAGAAAATTTTAATTTAAAATAATTGAAATTCATTTTATACATCAACAATGCTCTCACCTTATAATATAGTTAGGTGTGATACTGCTGAATCTGCTTCTTTTATATCTCTTTTCCTTGGTTTCTTTAAAGTTCTTGACCTTTTGTTCTTCCATATGAACTTTGTTATTATTTTTTTCTAACTCAGTAAGATAATCTTTTAGTAATTTAAGTGGGATGGCATTGAATAAATAGATTAGTTAAGTTAAATTGTCTTTTTTTATTATATTGACTTACCCATGAACAATAAATATTACTTCAATTATTTAGATCTGATTTTATTTGTATAAAAAGTGTTTTATATTTATATTCATATAGTTCCTGTGTCTGTTTTGGCAGATATACTCTCAGGTATTTTATACCGTTTGGTTATTTTAAATGATCTAAAGCAATATTAAATAATATTGCTGACACATAGTGTAGTTTCCTTATTTTCTCTTTTGATTAAATATTTTAGCTTTAACTTTGTTAAAGTTAATCAAGTAAAATCATGATTACTGCCTTTTTTACGTAACAGATTCTAATCCTGCCTTTTCTTTTATCTTTGTGTGTATCTCTCATTTTTATAGCATTTTCTGAAAGCAACATACTGTTGAATTCAAATTTTTAATCTGCCCTCCATTTCCATTTTCTAGGTAAATTCATCCTATTCACATTCTAAGCTATAATTACTTGTTGTGTATTTTCCTCCTTTGTATTTTTCCTCACTATCCTGTTCACCCTATTCCTATTCCTCTTCACTCCTTTGCTTTACTTCTATACTCTACCTTGCCCCCCTAACCTACCTATCCCTCCAAGAGTGCCTCCCTTATCTTCTCCCCTACTCTATTCCCTAGCCCTCTTATTTCTTTTTGATTTTAGAAGACTCTTATACCCTTCTAGATATATATGTCGTTCTTTCTTTAACCCATGCCTGATGAGAGTAAGGTTCCAGCACTACCTGCCCTTCTTCCTACTAGCTGCTTCTGTATCATTTCCTCCTTTCATGCCTCATTTGTATGAGGTAATTACTCCTTATTATCATTCTCTTCAGTTTGCTTTAGAATCACCCCGTCATACATAGTATAGCCCAAGCCTTTTTTTCAGACTACCCAAATAATGATGACAGTCATAAGAGTATTGATAATATTTTCATATATAAGAAGTGAAGAGTTTGACTTCATTGAGTCTCTTATAATTGGCCTTATTGTTTGCCTTATATTTCTCCTGGATGTTATATGTTAAATTTTCCCTTAAGTTCTGCTGTTTCTGTAACAAATAACTGAAAGTCTTTTAGTTCATTAAATGTCTTTTTTTTTTCCTTTTCATTCAGGATTATACTTAACTTTGCTGGTTAAGTTACCCTTGGTCACTACCTCAGCTCTTTTGCTCTATGAAATATAGTATTCCAAGACCTACGGTACTTCAGTGGAGTAGCTTGTAGGTCTTGTGTAAATCCTTATTATAACTCCATGGTATTTAAATTGGTTTTTTCTTGTTGCTTCCAATATTTTCTGTTTAACCTGGGAGCTTTTAAACTTGGCTATGATATTCCTGTAAGCTACTGGATCTCTTTCAGGTAGTGTTTGGTGGATTTTTTCTATTTCTGCTTTGCTTCTTGTTCTAGAACTTAAGGGCAATTTTCCTTGGTAATTTCTTGTAATATTGGATCAAGGTTTTTTGTTTTTTGTTTTTTTTTTTAATTGTAATTTTCAGATATAGTCCACCTATTCTTATATTATTTCCTCCTCAATCTGTTTTCCAGGTTAGTTGTTTGTCTGATACAATGTTTTACATTCTCTTCTATTTTTTCATTCTTTTGATTTTGGTCTATTATTTCATGGTGTCTTAGAATGTCATTAGCTTCCCTTTGCCCAGTTCTAGTTTCCAGGGAGTTATTTTCTTCCTTAAGTTTTAAATTCCCTATATCAAGTTGGTTGACTTTCTTTTCATGATTTTTTTTTTATTTTCTTGGATTGCTCTTATTTTTTTCCTAAGCTTTCCCTGATCTCTCTGATTTTTGAAGTCCTTTTTAAGTTCCTTCAAGAACTCTTTTTGTGCTTGGGACCATTTGACATTTCTCAGTGAAAAAGGAATGGCTTTGTTTTGCTTTGTTATCTTCCTCTGAATATGAATCCAGATCTTCTCTATCCCCATAGTAGCTGTCTATGGTTGAATTCTTTCTCCTTTGCTTTCTCATTTTTATTTATTTATTTTAATTTTGTTTTTAGCAGCTATTAGTATAATCAAGTTCTATTCCTGAGGTGTGCAGTATGATGCCCCAAGTCTCAGGTCTTTCTTTTGTTATTTTCTGAGGTCTGCCTCAGGGCTCAACCTTGGGCTCTCCTCTATACTCCTAAGCCATGGCGATGGCCCGCATGTATGCTGTCCTGCAAATGATCTTGCTCCCTGCGGTCCAATAAAAACAAACAAACAACACTTTTCTTATAATAAGGTTTAAAAAGGATATGATTTCAAAGATTAAAAGAAATATTAATTCAGATGAAGAACTACTCTGCAGTCCTGTCTTTCCCTCTCTCTCTCTTTCCCCTGGCAATCAGCAACACTAGGTCAGAATGGCTGTCTGTGCTGAATAGTGAGAATTAAAGTAAAACAGGAGCCTTTTATGCCTTAGGGGAAAGGAAGCCAAAACAGTAATCCAAACTTCTTCCTGAAGAAAACTTCTGCCCCTAAAAGGGAAAAGAGACCTACCTTGATAAAACAGGTACCATTCCAATTATTGCTTTCGGTAAAAGATGGCACTCCAAATTGAATACAGTGTTTCACTTGTGTTCTGTTTGAGGCTCATTAATGTAGCAGAAGATAAAATAAGTCATTTCACACTTTTGCCCCCTAGCATTTACAGTGTATTTTGAGGTTTGTAGAAGCACTATATATGTTATTTCATTTGATCCTCACAACAACACTAGGAAGTAGGTCCTGTTTTTATCCCCATTTGATATAGCAGAGAGTTTGTTACTTGCTAGTAGGTACTGAATACTCGATTTGAACTTGAAGGCTGGACTTGAACTTGGGGTTTCCACCCAACATCAAATCCAGTGCTTGTGTCTACTGTGCCACTTTGGAATTGAGTGTAATTCCATATAGAATCAATGCTATACCTGGGGTTCCATCAGAGTGAAAGAGTACTATTGCTACCAATCAGTTACCCTCCCTGCTATTGTACCAGGTACTGTGCAAGATACATTTTTTTTTTTTTTGGCATACTTGGATACTCAACACTGTTTTTAACAGTGTTTGCTTGAGAAAAATGCCTTTCAGCTTCCCAGGACCTGACTCTTAACCTGTGCTTTGGGGCTCCATGTATTCAAGATGAAGTCACTAGAAGCCTTCCTTTAATTAAAACCTCTTTAAAAACTCAAGATACTGACTTTGGAAGGTTTTTGGGTTTTTGGGGTTTTTTTGTTTTTTGTTTTTTGTTTTTTTTTGTAAACTGACTTTGGCCCTTCCAAGAAGTTAACTTTTTGGGCAATGTGGTATGAAACTATTAATATTTTGTTAATTTCTAAATTCAGAATCCTCTGTGAAGAGCACTTGACTTAATTGCAAAAGGGTGATTTCTGCCCTACAGAAGCTGACAGTTATGTTCCTTTATGTTTTCCCATAATAAAAATAATCTATTTCTGTGTATCCCAGAAGCTCACGTTTAAAGGGAGAAGCTATCTTTCCTCTTCCAAACGTAACTTGTTTTTTTTTTATGCTAGGAGTTCTGTTCCCCCTGCCAAGACCTTGAATCTGACAGTATTTGAAGATCTGGGATCTGTATGGTGGTAGGCCAAATTGTCTCAAATTTTGCTAGGGCAAACGTTTCCATTGGCCCTTGATGTCTCTGTGTAATTCCAGAAGGGAATGAACAGAAAAATCAATAGAAGAAATAAAGATCTTCAGGATAATAGTAAGAGTATTTTAATTAGAACATTTCTTGAAAATAAAGGTCCTGTGAGTTATAGGAAGATATACTCAGAATCACACTACCCAGTTTTCTGAACCCAGTGATGACCCTCAGGACAGTCTAGGTGGGAAACTATTATCCACTTCCCAGGTATTCTTTAGTGATCTTAGTTGCATTTTGTTCCTCTTTATTCATTTTTCTGGTTGTCATTAAGAGTAGACTTTCTGTAGGCTCTCGCCCTCCATGAATTTTGTTTTCTCCATTGCCCCTCAGTGTTTCTCAGGCTACTCTTCATCTATAGTTGCCTCCCAATAAACATTGTATTACCTTTTCTCTGAAGTATGAATTGAATTTTCAGGTCATGTTTCCTTTTTTCCCTACCCTATTTTCTAGCATTTTTGTGTCCTTTCATATTTCTTTTTCTAGTCCTTCTGTCTGTTACTATACAGTTTACCACTGCTAGTACTAACTTTAGACAAGATGTTTAGCTCCAAAGCTTCTTTCAACATTTCTTTCTCACCTGACAATTAATGGCCTTAACTTTTGTGAAGAATCTTTTTTTTTAACTCTGACTAAACTTGTGAGAAATTGCTTATACTGTTTTGTCATCGAGAATAGTTTTTGAGATTAAAAAAATCCAAATGTTTTCCTCCATACTAGGAAACACCATTAATATTTTTCAGTATATAGAGAGACTGTGGACTCTAACAACACAGGCCTTCTTTTAAGGGATTTGAACTCTGTATAAAAATGGAGACTCATTCCTTTTGTCAGATTTCTTCTTGTAAAAGGGTTGGATTAAAAAAGAAAAGGCTGAATTTTTTTTTCTCCATTTCTCATATTTATGCACTGAAGTCAATATGGTGCTATGCCAGAGGTGTCAGTCTTGCCTGGCCTCCATGCTACCACCAAAATTTCCAAGTGCAGTTGGGATTAAAATGCAATTGGGAAATGTTAAAATAAATAAAATACAGTACAACATAGATACTGTTAATTTGTGGTTTTCTAAGTTGTTTTTTGGTCCCCAGAGATCTGTTTCTATTTGAGTTTGACACCATTTGAGTTTTGCCACAGAATCATTCTGTACAGTCATGATAGGAAAGACCACACAGAATAGGCAGCCATCTCTCTTTCGTTTCCCTTAATGGGAAAGCTTGTGTCATTGGGCACATTTGATATACTTTGGATTTCTAGTGGGATCAAAGGACTGGACAGTGGCAGTTGCTGACCTCAGAATTATCTCAGGCCAATATAGCACAACTTCATGGAGAAAGTTAATGACTTAGTTGGCATTTTATGTTTTGTGCTTCTCAAACCCACATGTGCCTTCACCATTACAGACAGCCAATGGGAATGTGGAGGCCAAGGTGGTGTGTTTCTACAGAAGGAGAGACATCTCAAGCACCCTGATTGCCCTGGCGGACAAACATGCAAGTGAGTGCTCCTTTGGGACTTGCACCTCCCTTTGGGTCTCTGGGACTGGGTTAGGTGAGGTGAGGGGAGGGAGCAATCACTTGCCTCATACTGTTCTCAGTGGGACTTGGAATGCAACAGGACCTGGGAGGGTGCTTGTCACTGGCTGGGTGGACAGAAGATTGCGAACCCAGGTACAGGTCACAGATGCTAGTGTGGTGCCAGCCTGTGTAATGACTAGTGGTTTTATCAGGTTGGTGTTTAGGATGCATTCAGCTTTTGGCTCTACCCTGACTGCAGCTGAGCTCCTTGATAAAGCATTACTGTATTCTAAAAGCTCATTCTCTGGGTTCAGAAAATGGTACCTCATTTTTTGAGCATTGATTATTGAGGTATTCCACCGGCACATGATGACAAAGACCATTTTTAGCCTTCGTTTGTTTTCTTGCTTTGAAATGTTACACCAGTGAAATGTGTGTGAGACCTGAATCAGCAGTGGAAAACCAGCTTCAAAAAAATTGTCTGCCTTTTCTTGAAACTCTTTAGTCATATCTTCAGTTATAGACTGTTGAGTCTTTCTAATTTCTATGGAATAATCCAGACATTCCTTTTTTTTTCTTCCTTCCTTGTCCTTCCCAAAAGGTTTCCAGATGTCTTTCAGTTGGAAAATTAACTCATCTCCTACACTGCCCTGCCCTTTTACATTGCATGTTTTGAGGCAACTTCTCTTCTACTTTAACCTAAGTGCTTACTTTCATGTGCTTTATATAGTCATAGATAGAAATGTTAGAAGTTTATGAAAAAATTTATAATTGTGTAATAAAGCATCAAGGACACATTTATTTAAATCTTATTTAAATCAATAAGATTTAATTTTTTTTCCTCTTTGGTGGTTGTCCTTCTTACTTGAAGAGGACCAAAATGACATCATTATGTTGGGATCATATGTGTCTGACTTCGGCTGATCAGACCAATATGAGCTTGGAGGGCGCTAGATAGGTAGGGCACAAATAGTCCATATGAACATTCAAGTCAATGTAATAAACTTTTATTAACATTATATTCTTTACAACTTAGCAGTAGCACTAGGTTTCATTGCTAAATAGTAGAGAAACGCTACACATTTTATTTCATTGACTAAGTTTGTGTGTTTTCAGGTCAGTTTGTAGGTAACACTCCCACACTAAATGATGGTTGATTTATCTTAGGCTAACTTGAGAACGTATTTATGATAGAGTGTTGTTGGGAGCTAAACAATCTTCAATGTGTTTTCTTTTTAGTAGGAAGAAGAGGAGAAGCTGTAGTAGATGATAATGAAATAATTCTCTGAGGTTTCAAATAAATAATTAAATTTGAGCCTCACAACAACAACAACCCTGTGAGATATTGCTATTCAAATTTTTTATAGCTGAGAAAATTAAAAAGCTCAGTAAATAAGAAGACAGCCATTATCACTAAAAACAAGAGACATTTGTATAATCTTATTGGAAAATAAATGTCTGTTAACATAGTTTTAGGTGATGTGATGGTGTATGTATATAAACTTTTTATAGCTCATCAACATGATATAGATTGAGTTTAAATAAAGTTTTTTCTAGGGCAGTGTCAAAAAAGTAAAATACCAACCCAGTCTTCATCTTCTTCCTTCTAGACACAAAGTTAAGCTGTACTTTTAAAATTCTCTAAAAGTTTCATACTTTCAAATGGGTATGTCTTCCAAAGGAAGGAAACCTTCTTTCTCTAACTATCTAAGAATCTCTTGGTTTCAGAAAATTGGTGCTACTATCTTGTCCTCAGAATCTAGGTAGTTGTGTTCTGGTTCATTGTAGGTTTTTTTTTTTTTTTGTACCAAATCTCATCATTTTCTTGAATGGTCCTGAAATGTATTAGTATTTATGTTAAAGATTGCCCTATGTCTGTCACTTACCTCTTCTACATGTAAGGACTGGTCCTGGTGCCCAGGGAATCCAGATTCTAACCTGAGAATGAGTTGTGTCCAAAAGTTGATTTACATATTATTTTTATCTTGGAATTAATTGATTAATCATTCAATCAACAAACATTTATTAAATTCTTCCATTCTCTCTCCCAACTCCCCTGCACCCCCACCCCTTTTTTAGGTGCCAGACACTGTGCCAAGATGTAGGGATACAAAGACAAAAGTTTAACAGCTTTGGCCCTTAAGGAGCTTGCATTCTATTCAAGGAGAGAGAGAGAGAGAGAGAGAGAGAGAGAGAGAGAGTGTGTGTGTGTGTGTGTGTATTATACAGACATATATACATACATGCACACGTACACACACAATTAATGTTTTGGGATGGTGCCCCGCAGAATCAGGAAAAGCTTCATGTGGATGGTTGCAGTTGAGCTGAATCTTGAAGTAAGCCAGACAGTCCAAGAAGTAGGAGTGAGGAGTGAATACGTTGTAGGTATGGGGAAAGTTAGGACAAAGGCATTGAGAAAAGAATGTGTGTGGAATAACAGGTAGGCCTGTGTGGCTGGGCCACAGATTTTGTGTAGGGTATAGTGTCAGTTGTTGTGAGTGAAATTTAAGGTAAACCAAGGGAAGTTTCTTTTAGCAAGATAACATTTTATTATCAGGGTATGAACCTTAGACTAAGATGGGCTGCCTCAATTTCTAGCCAAAGACCAAGAACTGAATATGCAACTCCATTTTATAGGCATAGAACAAAGAACAGCTCAGAATAGGTGAAGAGATCATACTATTGGTTATAATATTGGCAGCATCATGGGGGGTAAGGGATCATGATTGGTTATGTTAATGAAAGTGGGCATACACAGTATGTGGAATCAGGGCAACCTTTCTCTGTCTCTAAGGAATATTTTTCTGAATTCATAGGTCCAAGCTGCATCCATAGGCCAGTGACAGTGAACTTGGAGCAGCAGACTCACAGGTGTCTGGGTATAAGATAAGACTACCTTTTACTGCGAGGAGGATACTAGAGATGGGACAAGGTCAGCTAGTCTGCCATTCAAGGATAACACACAAATGCCATGGGCATGCAGTAGTGTGCAAGCTTCTCTTGGCAGAAGTGATTTGCAGGTGTTGTTGAAATAACCATTTCCATAGAATTCGAATGTTATAAGGGAGAATTGTACTTCTAAACTCTATAGCTCAGAGTTTCTTTTTAATTAACAGCTTAAAACTTTGGCTAGTCGATGCAATGAAAGGTAAAAATATGATTCCTGCCCTCAAAGAGCTCACATTATAATGGTTAAGGAGACCAGGAAGGTAGGAAAGAATCTTGTGAAGAACTTGAACTTTCAAGTAGAGTTCATATTTGATCTTAGAAGTAATAGGGAGCTATTGGAATTTGAGTAGTGGTGTCAGACTTGTTCTTTAGGAGAATCCCATTGGCATATGTGTGGTTCATGGATTACTATGGAGAGAGGCTTAAGGTAGGGAGATTAAATTAGACGGGTATTACAATGAATGGTTCAGGTGAGAAGTGATACGGTCCTGATCTACTAGACATGTTGAGTAGAATGAAAGGGATACTATGGAGATAAGTAAGGGATATTATGTAAGTAATATTAAGTAAGTGATATTATGGAGATAGAAATGATAAGATGTAGCCAACAGCAGATGAGTTATATGGAGTGAGTGAGAGTAATGAATTAAAAACCTGGGTGACTGAAAGAAGGCGATATCCTTGACAGTAGTAGGGTAGTTCAGAAGAGGGTTGGGTTTTTGAGGGAAAGAAATTTCTATTTTGGACATTTCATTTGAGATCTAATTTAGAGCTGAAAAGGACCTATGAGACTATCTGATCCAATAGGCAGTTTGTGATGTAGAAACTAGAGCTGTGGAAAGAGATTAGGGCTAAACATGTAGATCTTGAAGTCACCTGCATAAAGATGACAATTGAACCATAGGGAAACTGATGAGATCACCCAGTGCAATATTAGAAAGAAAAGAAAAGGCTCAGGACAGAGTCTTGGTGAATATCCATAGTCAAGGGGCATGTTATGATGATGAAAAATTAGCATTGCAGCATCAGACGGAACATTTAAACAGGAGAACCAGGAAAGTGTAGTGTGAGGAAAACCCAGTGAGGAAAGAGGTTTCATTGGTGTCATGTTACAGAGAGGTCAAGGAGGATGAGAATTGAGAAGAAGCTAATAGAAACATTAAGGATATGTTTCCATATAGGAATAATATTAGACATTTTTTTGCCCCCTGGATTAGTCCACAAGAGCCTACTTTGTGCACAATATAATGTGCCTTGAGGGCAAAGACTTGAATTTTTTTTTTATCTTGGTGTCCCTAGACTGGCTTGGTGTGACTCACACATAATAATTACTGAATAAATGTTTGTTGAATTGAATTGAATAAGATGGCTAAAATAATGGTGCATTTTGAAGGAAGATAGTTTGAAAAATACATTATTTCAATGTTAGTAATTAAACTATAGAAAATAATTGTATATATGTTATGAAATTTGAATAAGTTTTATTTCTCCTAAATACTGATGTTGGAGGGAAATCACATTTTAAAAATTCTGTTGATATCTTTTGTTTTTATATCTCAGCCATTTCTGATGTACTCCATTATGCTATCCTGAGCTTTGAGCCTTCCCTTGTAACAAAGGAAGAAAAAGTCGCTAAGCAAAACCAGCTCACACGTTGATTCAGGGCATTGCATGTGACATTTCATACCCATAGTCCCCCACCTCCAACAAAATACATGGAGGTGTCTTTTCTCATTTCTTCTGACTCATGATTGGTAGTTATAGCTAAAGCACTCAAAAAAAAAGTTTTAAATATGTGTTTTGTTTTGTTTTGTTTTTGATGGCTTTTGTCTTTTTATCATGGTCATTTTTCACCTATCCATCCATATTGGAACCTTCCCTTTTGACAAAGGAAAATGATTAAGCAGAAACAGCCAATGTAGACTGTTTTTTACAAGGTGTAAAATATTCTGGCCTAGTTATCCCTCATCTCTTTTTCATTAGAAAGTAGGTGTATTTCATTATCTCTTCTCTTGTGTATCATTATTGGTTATGCGTATTCTTGATGACTGTAGCATTTAGTGGCTCTGATTCTTTTATCTTCTTTCATTCCACAACTTAGATTCCTTTGCCTTAATTCATGTATATCACTAGCACTCCTTTTATACTTTTCAATCATGGTTAGGGTTGTTTGTGGTTTCAGAAATAAGGTGAATGGGGATTATATGACAGAGAAAGAAAGATAATTTTCCAGAGGTAACTAGTTTGGAAGTAGGGGACAAGGTTAAAGAATGTATTCGTGTGTGTACAACATATGTGGGCTCTTCTGAGAAACAGATCAGCTAAATGTAATTAACTGAATAACCTGAGCAGTGAACCACAATAAAGGAGGCAAGGGAAGAATGATGTATATCCATTTTTCCAGAGTGACCAAAAATGGAGTAGTTATTGGAGTGGGGAACATGTGGCCTGGAGGTTACATGTGGCCCTCCAAGTCCTTTGGCAGGACCACACTTGAGGACCTAGAGGGCCACATGTGGTCTTGAGGCTGCAGGTCCCCCCCCCCTTCCCCCCCCCCCCCGGAAGAATTAGTCATGTAGTACAACAGTTCCCTATGCTGCCCACCAGGTGGCACAGTCTCCCCTTTCCCCCACTCTCACTCCCCTCAGTAAGCTCAGTTATTCTGGAGATCCAATTTAAGTCCTCTCCTCGACTTTTAAAGCCTGTCGTAACCTGATCCCCCTTCCCTACCTTTCTGGTCTTTTTATACTTCATTCCTCCTCTTCTTACTCTTGCTGTTCCTTGAATAATCTCCTGACTTGGGGAGTTTTCACTGGCTGTTCCCTATGCCTGAAACTTTTTTTTTCCTCCACATCTCTGCTTTCTGACTTAAGGCCTCAACTAAGTTCTACCTTTTGCCTTTCCTAGTCCTCCTTAATTTTGACCTTCTCTCTGAGATTATGCCCATTTTATCCTGTATATTTATTGTTTGCACATAGTTTTTATGTTGTCTCTCCCATTAGATTGTGAACTTCTTAAGAACAGGTACTAGGGTTTTTTTCCCCCTTTTTTCTGTCTTTTTTGTTTGTTTTGCCTTTGTAGCACTTAGTGCCTGATACCTAGTGAGTACTTAATGAATCTTTTTTTGTTGACTCAGTGTTTTGTAGGTAAAATTGTCTGTTTTACATTTCATAATCTGTCTTCTATTGCATGTTTAGTTAAGAATTTTCCCCTTAGACCTAGTTGCAAAGGGTTCATCTTTTTTTTCTTTTAATGTGAGCATTTATATTTAGATCATACATCTGTTTAGAGCTTGTGGTTTATGGTAAAAGAAGTTGATCTAAACCCAGTCTCTGCTAAACTGTTTTCCAGTTTATTGAGCACTTCTTATTAAAAGGGAGATTTTCCTCCATTAATTTATGTTCTTGAGCTTACCAAACACTAAGCTGTGGTTTTTTATACCTATCTAGTGTTATCTGTTCACCTTTTCTCTTTTTTAATCAGTACCCAATAATTTTGATATTACTACTGCTTTACAGTATAGGTTGAGGTCTGTTGCTATGTCCCTTTGTAATTATTACTTTCATGTTCTAGACTTTTTATTCTTCTAAGTGGATTTTTAAATTAATTTTTTTTCTTAATTCTGAAAAGGTATCCTCTTGGTAATTTAGCATGGCACTAAACTTACAAGTTAATTTAGGGAGTTTTGTTATTTTTATTATATTGGCAAGACCCAATTATGAAAGGTAATATCCTTCCAATTATTTACAACCCTATTTGTTTTGTATAGAGTGTTTTGTAGTTTGTTTTATATTTGCAGATATTTTATTCATTTGGTAATGATATTGAATGGAGTTTTTCTTAATATCATTTCTTTTCAGCTTTTAAAAAAGGTATTATATAGAAATGCTGACAATTTCCTGGATTTATTTATTTTATCCTCCTACCTGTATTACATTATTAATCATTTCAGTTTTTCTGATTCTCATCTATTTTCTAAGTACACCAACATATTATCTGCAGACAGATGAATTTGTCTCCTTTTTGCTGATGGCTTATATGTTTAATTTTGTTCTCTAGCCCTACTAACATTTCTAGACCTAAGTCAAATAATATTTAATACTGTTTGTACTAGGAAAATTTCTTGTGTTTCTCCTTTGCAAGCAACGCTAGCTCTTCGTTTTAAAAGATGCTACCATGTTTCTGCTTTTTAGGATTTTTAACATAAATGAAACCTGTATTATGTTAAAAGCTTTTTCTGCATCCATTGAAATAAGCCTTTTTGGGGGTTAGCTCTCTGGCTTATGTGATTAATTACGATAATTATTTCTCTAATGTTATGCCATTTGGTCTTGGGTTGAATTAATACAAGCTTGGTCATTGTGAATTATTTTCTGGATATATTATTGTGTTTCTTGGAATGGATTTTATCTTAAAAATTAGCATCAGTATTTATTATTAAGATTATCCACATAGTTCTTTTTCTCTTTTGTCTCTCTCAGATTTGAATTTTATCACAACATTTATTTCATGTTGGTAGAGTACTTTCACTCTTTTTAAGAATAATTTGTGGAGTATAGGTATTAAATGCTGTAACTATTTGATAGAATTTACTTCTAAATCCATTTGATTTTCCAAGTAGAAAACCATTGTGAGAAATTAGATGTGAATACTTAAACCAGGATTTGAATCTATATTAGTGAATGAAACAGGGAAAGAAGGAATATTTGGGGATTGGCTATTAAATAGCTTTTGTTTTGTGGAAACAGAAGAAAGTTACCTACTATGTAAGCAGCTCTTGGAGTAGAAAACAACTAAATTGGGATCAAGAAATACATGGGAATCCTGAAAGAATCGACTTTATTCTATAAAAAGAAGGTATTCTTTCTCTACCCATTTTTAAAGGTACTGATTTGTTGCAGGGTGTCAATAACTGTGAAGTACTTGAATTTTAACCTCAGCTGTTGATCTAATAGTTTATGAATTTTGGGAAATCAAAGGTTTAAAACTGAGAAAAAATGGTATATGTATGGGCCATAAGCATAGATGTAAATTTATGAGGGATGGCACAGATTGGAAAGGAAATACATATTGGGATGTGTGTGGATCACTTATATGTTCATTGCTCTGTGTCATTACTGCATTAGGTAATGACCACAGACTGAGACCTAAGGACAGAACTGCTGGGTTGGGGCAGGTTTCAAGTAGTAGGTAGGCACTACGAAGAATGTTTATTTAAGCAATGTTTGACATTAGTGAGATCTGATAGCAGTGGCTTAGTTGTGCAAACTGGTGTTTAAGGACAAGATTATAGTCTTTAGGCAGATGGGAGAAATAAGAATAATGGTCCTGTCCCGGAGGATTGGAACTACCAAGCAGGAGACCAACCAAGTTACTGGATGACAATGCTGAAGTCAGTTAGTTGAAATGAGATATATGGTTGGGACTTGGCTACAGAGATCTAGCAACAGACCTTGTTCTAGAAGTTGAATATGAGTGGGATTGGCAGGCAACAAGGCTGAGTCCATGCTAAGCTACTAAGAATATTACAGATACAGAATCCTTATATCACTACTGTCATCAGTTTCTATTTGGGGCATTTAAGTAAGGAGGTAGATCTTAAGGAGACATGAATCCATAAACCAAGCCCTAGCTAAGATGTGAAATTACAGCCTGGCCTTAGTGATAATACCTATAAAAGCCACAAATGTGACAATAAAAGAGTCTATATTGCTTATTCTCTCGCAAGATTTTAAAAAACTACTCAAATAAGATGTTTAGGCAAAGCAATACAGTGGGGAAAAGTACTTGATTTGGAGCCAGAGAACTTGGTTTCAAATTCTAATTCTTAATGTACTACCTATGTTTTTTTGGGCAGCTTGTCTAACTTCTCTGAGGGTTGGTCACTCATCTATAAAATGAAGGAGCTGGGATGAATGCCGTCTAAGGTTTCTTTCAACTCTCTTACTCTACCAACATTTATTATGTATCTACTGTGTGCCAAGTACTGTGCTAGGTACTGGAGATACAAATGCAAAGAACAAAACAAATCCTTAATGGTAAGGAGCTTCCATTCTAGTAGGAGAAAAAAGAAATACCTTTATAAATATATGCAGAATAACTCCAAAGAAAATACAAATAAATAAAAAAAGTTAGATACAAAGTGGTTTCACATGGGGAAGACACTAACAGTTGGGAGAAGGATCAGGAAGAGCTTTAGGTAGAAGGTAATGCTTGTGTTCCATGTTGAAGGAGGAGAGGGAATCTATAAGATGAGGATGGAGTGCATTCCAGTGAGGAGAGACAGCCAGTTCAAAGGCATGGAGACAAGAGGTATGGAGTTCTGTGTGAGGAAGAGTGAGAAAAACCTGTTTGCCTAGATCTCAGAATGCAGGAGGGAAATATATATTTATATTGATCCGTGACCTGAGAGCCATAATTCAGGTGTTAAGGTCAAAAGCCAGATTACAAAAGGTCGAGATGTTAGTGAGAAGAGGGGAAGTGGAGACATTAAGTTTAAATAGCCTTCTCAAGGAGTTTAAGAAACGGAGGAGAAATATAGGATGGTGGCTTGAGGAGATGGTAGGTTCATATCTATATCTATATATGTGTGTGTGTGTGTGTGTGTATATATATATATATATATATATATATATATATANAGGAGGAGAAATATAGGATGGTGGCTTGAGGAGATGGTAGGTTCATATCTATATCTATATGTGTGTGTGTGTGTGTGTGTGTATATATATATATATATATATATATATATATATATACACACACACACATATATATGTATATGAATGAGGGAGACAGGGAAATGAATGGGGCAGCTAGATGTTGCAGTAGATAGAGCACCAGGTCTGGAGTCAAGAGGAACTGAGTTCAGATTTAGTTTCAGCATCTACCTTACAGGGTTGTTATGAGAATCAAATGAGGTAATAATTATAAAGCACTTAGAACAGGACCTAGTAAGCACTGTAAAAATGTTAGTTATTATTATTGTTGTTGTTGTGGGAAGGCTGAAAGGAAGAAACCAATAGATAGAGGTCTAGAAAATTAGGGGGAAAAGTTGCAACCTGTTGCAGAAGTTAAAAGTAGAAGGGATTAAGGTCTTACATAAGGGGCAAAGAGAAGAGTACTTTACTGTCAGAGCCTTCAGAAGAAAAACAAGTAGGGAATGATGCCACAGGGTTTTTAGATAAAAAGAAAGGGGGAAGAGGTAGCTCATGGTGAATGTCCTCAATTTTCTTAGTAAAATTAGAGGCAAGGTATTTAGGATGGAGAGATGTTAGAGGTTTGAGAAGAAAAGGGAGTGAGTTAGTCAATTAGTAAAGAATAAAACGATTGCTTTGCTACAGTGAGGGATCAGTTCAAGTTGGATTATTTGAATGAATATATAGTGTACATAGTTAGCAAGGTTGTGCCAACTTCTTTCAGCCCCCTTTAGCAGCACGCAATCTATAATCCTCTACTTTCCAATTAATACTTATGAAAGTGCTTTGTAAATTCTGAAAACTATAATTATGAGATATTTTCACATCTTTGTTTCATACTATTACTGTTGATCCCATCCCCTCAGCCCCACCTCCCTGTATTTCTGAAGCCCATGACAGAAAAAAAAAATTGGTTCTCTTCTTCTTTTACAGAATATTCTACTCTTACCAAGTAAGCTTCTTACTGGAAGGTAATAGCAATGCCAGGATAAGGTCAAGAATGCTCTAAGTTCTTCCATAAGGTAGTGTTACCATTAGCAACTCTGAGCAACATTGGTAGGTGACCAGGTTCAGATATTAATGCTGTACCTTACTGTTAGTACTGAAAGCTCAGGAAGATTGGGACTGCCTCTAAAGATAAGAAAAGGGGGTAGAGCCAGGATGGTGTTGTAAAAACAATGATTTGCTTGAGCTCTCCCCCAAACCCCTTCAAATACCTGTAAAAAATGACTGCAAACAAATTCTAGTGCAGCAGAACCCAAAAAAAACAGTGAAACAAATTACTAGCCCAAGACAACCTGGATAGTTGGCTGGGAGAGGAGTACAGTTCAGCATGGGCTGCATAGGCAAAGATGGGGCCAGAGTAAACCTGGAGCAGGCCTCAGGAGAATGAATCATGGGTAGCTGAGGTGGTTTCCAGACTTCTCAACCATGAATACCAAAGGAAACTTAGAAGGTCACTGGGAAAGGTCTGTCAGACCTGGGTAAGAGAGGAGCATTGGTCCAGACCTGGCCATAGAGGAACCCCAGGGCAGCAGCCACAGCAGAAGTGGTTGCTTTCAGATCTCTGAGACCACAGACAGTGGGGGGATCGAGCACCTGATAAGAGCAGGACTGCAGGGATCTTTTTGCTGGTGCTGAGGCAGGATTCTCTTGCTTTGCCTGTGCTTAGATATGGGTCACAGTCCTGGGTGGCAGTCCTGGGGCGAAGAAGAGTGCTGCATGGCAGAACTTGTGCCTCAGTGAAGAAGGAATCCTCCTCACAGTTACAAGGCAGAAAAGAGTGCTTGTGGTCACTCATAGACCAGAGC
>NW_020954668.1:769540-770166 GCF_900497805.2 Vombatus ursinus | reverse complement strand
GGAAAAAAAAACTCAGATTATAGAATCTTACTTTGGTGACAAAGAAGATCAAAATTTAACAACCAGAAGAAGGTAACAAAGTCAAAGCTTCTATATCCAAAGCCTCCAAGAAAAATATGAATTGGTCTCAGGCCATGGAAGAACTCAAAAAGGATTTTGAGAAGTAGAGGAAAAACTGGGAAGAGTAATGAGAGTGATACAGAAAATCATGAAAAACGACTCAACAGTTTGCTAAAGTAAACCCCAAAAAATACTGAAGAAAATAGCACCTTAAGAAGTAGACTAACTCAGATGGCAAAAGAGGTCCAAAAAAAGCCAATGAGGAGAAGAATGCCTTAAAAAGCAGAATTGGCCAAATGGAAAAGGAGATCCAAAAACCCACTGAAGAAAACAATTCCTTAAAAATATTGATTCTTTGAGAAATCAAGAAATTATAAAACAAAATCAAAAGAATGAAAAAATAGAAGACAATGTGAAAAATCTCTTTGGAAAAGCAACTGAACTGGAAAATAGAACCAGGGGAGATATAAAAATTATTGGACTACCTGAAAGCCAAGATCAGAAGAAGAGCCTAAATGGAGTTGTGAACTGATCCAACCATTTTGGAGAGCAATTTGGAACTATGC
>NW_020954668.1:742951-769530 GCF_900497805.2 Vombatus ursinus | reverse complement strand
TACAACATCACTAATGTGAAAATATGTTTAATAGGAATATATATGTATAGTCCATATCAGATTGTGAGCCATCTTGGGGAGGGAGAGGGAGAAAAATTTAAAACTCAGAAGCTTATGGAAGTGATTGCTGATAAAATAAATTAATTTAAAAAAAATACAAAAAATAGTATTAAAAAAAAAGAGCTTTCTCGCTTCCCGGCCACCTTGGTGGCAGGTCTCTGGCTGAGGGTCCTCCCACATCACAGGCAGGAAGATGGTGGCCGCAAAGAAGACGAAAAAATCGCTGGAGTCCATCAGCTCAAGGCTCCAGCTTGTCATGAAAAGCGGCAAATACATGCTAGGCTACAAACAGACCCTGAAAACGATCAGACAAGGCAAAGCCAAATTGGTCATCTTAGCCAACAACTGCCCAGCCTTGAGGAAATCAGAGATTGAATATTACGCTATGTTGGCCAAAACTGGCATACATCACTGCAGTGGCAGTAACATTGAATTGGGTACAGCATGTGGGAAGCACTACAGAGTATGTACACTGGCTATCATTGATCCAGGTGATTCTGATATCATTGGAAGCATGCCAGAACAGACCAGTGAAAAGTAAACTGTCCAAAAGTATTCTTTAATAAATGGCCATAACTTGTTTAAAAAAAAAGAGCCTGGACATCATGTTTCAAGAAATTATCAAGAAAAACTGTCCTGAGATTTCTAGAACCAGAGGGCAAAATATCAAGAAGGATAGATAAGGGAATAGTCATAAGCAAAATAAGCTCCTAATTTTGTCTGTGTGAAAGAGTGATTAAAGGGAAAGCAAGAAAGACTAAAAATCTAGGATCAGAGACAGGTTAAGAAGAACTTTAGAAGGTTACTTTCTTTTTAGAAGATTACAGTTGTCACACAAACAGTCTTCTACCACTTTGTCATTTTTAAAGAGGGAGGTGGGAACAAAGAAAAAAAAGCTGGATGGGATATTGGAAAATATAGAATGAATAATCATAACTGTGAATTTGAATGATTGAACTCACCCGCAAAATGGAAGAGGATAGCAGAATAGATTAGAAAAGCAAAATCTGACAATATGTTTACAAGAAGCTTACTTAAAACATAAAAATTCACATATCAAAATGAGGGGCTAGAGCAAAAATCTGTTTTGCTCAAGCTAAACTAAAAAAAACAAACCAAAAACCAGGGCTAACAATCAGTGATTTCACACAATGGAGAAGGAAATGGCAAACCACTGAAGTATCTTTGCCAAGAAAACTCCAAATCAGGTCACAAAGAGAGGGACAAGACTGAAATGATGGAACAACAACTATTTCATTTATTATAATTATAGTAAATATAAATAAAATAACAAAATAAGCAGGCAAATTACATTGTACTCAAAGGCACTAGAAATAAAGATTCAATATCAGTACTAATAACAATATCTAAATAAGAGTTTTTAAAAAATAAAATAAATCAGCAATTAGCTAAAGTAATTTTTAAAAAGAGGAAAATCAGGTTGTATGAAAAAGGGAAATATATAGTAACTGAAGAAGAAATGAAGGAAATGGTCAGAAATGATTTTGTTCAATTACAATATATGCTTATATATTATATCATATAATCATATAAGTTATCACATATATTTTCTCAAAGCTGGTTAACTTAGAGGAAATAAATGGGTACTTAACAAAAATATTAGAATATTCATATTAATAAAAGAAGAAATAAACTAAATAACCATCAGAAAAAGAAACTGAACAACTGTAAAATAAAATCCAAGGAAAAATTTAGTATTTAAATAAATTCACATGTGAATTTTATCAAACATTAAAAGAACAATTCCAATATCATATAAGTTGTTTGCATTAATAACAAAAGAAGACATTCTTCCAGGTCCTTTCTATGATAGCAGTATGGACTTGATAGCTAAACCAGAAAGAGACAAAGCAAAGTGAAGAAGCTACCAATATTACTAATTTTGATGCAGAAGTTTTAAATAAGATATTTGTAAGTGGACTGCAACAACTAATTAGAAAGATTTTACACTCTGACTAGATTGCATTTATATCAGGAATACAGGCTTGGTTTAATATAAGACTACATATAAAACCATGTTAAAAATAAGTAATAAATAATTACTTGATTTTATACATAGATGCTTAAAAACCTTTTGGCAAAATTCAACAGCTGTTTCTATTAAAAACTAAATATCTTAGGAATGAATGGACAGTTCCTTAACATGGTAAATATATCTCTAAATCCAAGAGCAAACATATGTAATGGAGAAAAGTTACAGGCCTTTCTGATAAGATTAGGAGTAAAGCAAGAATATCCATTGCTATTTAACATAATGTTATAAATCCTATCCATAGCAATAAGACCAAAAGAAATTGAGGGAATGAGCATAGGTGAAGAGAAAATACAATTATCTTTTTTAAAAAAGTTTTTATTGACATCTGTTTCTAACATCATATCACATGTATCTTTCCCCTTCTCAAAGAGTCATCTTATAGAACTAATAATACTTTTTTTAAAGAGGGGGGGAAAATAATCAGCACAATTGATTAATATATTGAAAAAATCTAAAAACATGTGCATTGTGTAACACTTATGGACTTGTCATCTTCACAAAGGAGTGAGTGAGTTGAGGGTGTCCCTTCCTGTCTCTTCAATTGCGTCCTTTTGAACTTTTAATTTTATTATATTTAATTATGATTTTTTTTTACTTTGTTTTAGTTACTGTGTATGCTGTTTTCTTGGTTCTGCTTACTTCACTATGCTGCATCAGTTCAAAGAGATTTTTTTATGTTTCTCTGTATTCATCTCACAAATAGTTTCTTACACATCACATTCATGTACTAAAATTTATTTTGGCTGTTATTCCCCAATTGATCAATATCTACTTTGTTTCTAATTCTTATCTATCACAAAAAGTGCTACTATAAATAATTTTGGTGTATGTAGGAATTTTCTTCATATTGATGTCTTCCTTGAGGTATAGGCTTAGTAATGGTCTCTTATTGAAAAGATATGGATATGTTAGTCACTTTATTTGCAAAATTCCAAGTTGTTTTCCAAAATGTTTGTACCATTTCATAGATTCACAAACAGTGAATGACCGTGCCTTTCATTCTCCAACCCCTCCACCATAGACCATTGCCATTTTTTTTATATTTGCCAGTTTTCAGAATGTGAATTAAAACCTCTTAGTTGTTTTGATTTGCATTTCTCTTATTAATAATTTGGATTGTCCATGTGGTTGTTACTCCTTAGCACTTCTTCTTTTGATAACTTTTTGTATCCTCTGGCCATTTATCTGATGGGAAATGTCTATTAGTGTCATGTATATTTATTCATTCATTTATTTATTGATACTATGGCTATATATAATAATTATAATATGATATATTATAATAATGTATTTGTTGTTTATATATCTTGGATGCCAAAACAATTAACAAAGAAATTTAATGCAAAGATTTCTTTCCTCAATTCAATTGCTTCCCCTTTTCTTCTATGTACTTTAATTTTGTCTGTGCACAAACTTTTCAGTTTTAAGTATTCAAAGTATTCTTTATTTTATCTTTTGTAATTGCCTCTGTGTTTTGTTAAGAATACATCTACCTATAGCTGGAGAATTATATGATCAGTTTATCTCCTAAGTATTTTATAATATGATCTTTAATATTAAGTTTATATAGCATTTAGGATGTATGGTACAATATGGTGTAAAGTATTGGTCTAAGGCTAGTTTCTGCCACATTGCTTTCCCAGCAATTTTTTTAGAAAAGAATTTTTTTCAGTGTTCGTAGCTACTCTGTGCCAACATAAGTTATAATATTACCAATATTGATTTATACTTTTAATATTACACCAATCAGAGTAACAAAGGCATACTTCAAAGAAATTGACAAAAAAAACAAACAAAATTCATTTGGGAAAAAAAGATTAAAAATATTATGAGAAATGACTAAGAAAAGTAGAGCCAAAGAGGGAAGAGCACTTCATGACCTCAAACTTTAACGCAACAGTCATCAAAATAATTTTTTATTCATTTAAAAAAATAGATACAACAATGGAACAGATTAGACAAGGGAAAATCAGAAATATAAGAATTCAACAATCAAGTTTTTGATAGAATGAAAAACATTAATTACTTAAAAAACTCCTTTTCTGAAAAAACTACTGGGTATATTATATTTTTTTAAGGTATTCCATTTTTGTGTGTGTGTTCTCAGTTTTGTTAGTATATAATTGTGCATCATGTATTCTGTTTATTCTTGTTATTCTGGTTTTGCTAGTTTTTGTTTTTCTTTGTTACCAGTTGCTCTTTTATTTTATTGGATTGTTTAATATCACAGTTAAAGTTATGAGAGTTAGCCTTATATTTTCCTCCATCTATCTAATATTATCTAATAATATCAAAGATTTTTTTCCCCTCTTCTGCTATGTTCCTTCAATTACTTTATTTTAATCTTTTTTTAAGTTGACCTTGATTCCACAGACTCTCTTCCCCTCACTGCTGATCCCCTGGTCTCATTTGTTACCCCATCCATTTGGGTTACATATTAGTTCCCTTTCCCTCCTGCTTTTATCTGGATATATAACTGTTCTCCCTCCCCGCTTTTTTTTTTTTTTTTTTTTTTTTTTTTTTTGCCCCTCCATCAAATAGATTCCTCTTTCCTCTCTCCTTCCCTTCAACTAGTTCTTTTTTAATTTTTAAAAAAATTTCAAAAAAAAAATTCTTTTTTTACACCCCTTTCCAGATACGATTTCTGTCACTCCCTTCATTATCCACCCTCTCTCCATCCTCTCTGTTTTCTTCCTCATTCTCTGACGCACGGCCTCTAAAATTATCTGGTTTCTCTCTTTGTCCACTCTAGTGGTTTTTTCCACTGCTTTGTGGAGCTTATCTCATGGATTCTCCTTTTCTGTTGAATCTCATTCCTAGAGCAGTGACATTCATTGCAGATTTCAGAGAGAACTGTTGTTCTGTGGTAGGGCCCCTTCCACCATGTCCCTGATTATTCTCTGTCCCCTCTTCCCCAACTGATCTAATACTTTCTCTTGGATACTGGTTTTTGTTTTTTTTTTAAATCTCCATTTGCTTTTCCACTATTTTCTGCCTGGTTCCTTGCTCTCTTACTCCCAGGTACCAGGTGCCCCCTAGAGTTCCAACTCCCGCCTCTCCTGATATAGTTCTAGTGATTTTTTCAAGTACCAAATCCATTGGACTACACCCAGGGTAAGATATTTATTGCCCCTGCATGGAACATCTCTCTTCTGTAGGAGTATTCATCAGTGGAACTCCCCTCTCCGCCACTGCTGCAAAGTCTCCTTACCTGTCCCTTCTCTTCCCTTGATCCTTAGGTTGTCTCTGTACATCTTATCTTGGAGACAGTATGTTTTGCTTGCATAGCGAGAATATTTTAAAAGTTGTTATTGTTTTTTTGCTTCTCTTCTTCTAGATTGTCTTTCATTTCTATGTATTTGAATTCCCAATTTGTTCTCTTGTTTGTTTCTTTGGTGACAATTGCCATTGTAGATTCTAGGTTTTCTATTTTTCTCGTTTTTGCTGTGTAGGCCATAAATTCTGCTCTCATAATTCTCCTTTTTTGAACCACTCAGGAACAGTTTATTGTGGTTCCATGTTCTCCATGCAATGGCACAGGGTTATTTATCTTAGCAAGTTTTGGATCATTTTTCTTCATTTTGCAGTGTTTTTTTGTTTTTGTGTTTAACAAGTTTAACAAGTTTTTTAACTAGTTTTAACAAGTTTAGCTCAAACTTGTTTACCTGATCTGGAGGGCATGTTTTCCCTGTTAATGTATCTGCTTATGTTCAAGGTCTTTGAATTTTCTTCCTGAGATGTTTGGTCATTTCAATCTGCTCCCCATTCCCTCTGTCCCCTTAGAACCCCTTAGGGTTTCTTAAACTTTTTCCACTCTAGCTCTTCTTAAACTGTGGGTTGGGACCCCATGGGATTGCAACCCATGTTTTAAGAAACGCTTGCATGTTTCCTTGGGGACTAGATCTTGAAGTAACTCTGCCTCCTTTACGTTGGGCAATTCATGGTTCACCAACATGTATCTCTGCCCTGAGTGACTTGTATGTTTGTTCAGAAGTGGCCCTAGCTGTATGGCTCTTTCCACAGGTTTATTAGAGGGCTACTCAGCTCCTCCCACTTCCCCATAATGTCCTATTCTGTTGTTCTGTTCCACCTACTCTGTGCAGTTGAGACAGTTGCTGCACAGGTGTTAAAGGGTTGTTTGCCTTTGCACCATGGTGCTTTGGAGTTGTTTGCCCAATTTACTTGTAGGACTGCCTGGTTGGTGCCATGGGGTTCTCTGTCTCTGCATGGGCAGTTTAGAGCTTTATAATGCTGGTGCTGCAGGATTGTCTGAACTGGTACTGGCAGAACTGCCTTGTTTTTGCTAAGGAGTTGTCCTCTACCATAAGTCGTTTCAGAGCTTTGCTATGCTGATTCTATGATGTGGCCCCCATCAGGTTTTGGTCCTGAAGATATGCTGGGCTTATTGTCTGTCCTTGCTTTAGCAAAATTCCATAGCCTACAGCCAGGGTCTCCAAGGCACTGGAGGGGGAGGTGTCAGGGGTCAGGAAATGTAGGGTTGGGTTTTATTATAAGTGTTGATCTGTGCATCAGGTTTGCTAGTGCAGCAGCTAGTGTAGGTAGCATGGGAGGTGGAGGAAAGGCTGTTATTTGAGCTCAGGGTCAGTGAGCATCATTTTGTGAGGGGTTTTTTTGCATCCTATTGAAGCATGTGTGCTGGTGGCTGCTGAATGAGTGCTTGGGATTAGTTCTCTGTGATTTCTTATCTAAGTTGTTCCCTTCTTGGGTTTCTTGTTTTTGTTTTTGTTTTTTTGTTATTCCACTATCTCCGATACATAATATCTCTTTTGGGAATCTTTTGAGAACTAGTGAAAACTGGCTATAATGCCCAGTCTTAAACTATTACTCAGTTTTTTCATGTCACCTGCTATCCAACTATATCTTCCTTGTTCTTGATTCTTTTAAAAACAAATTACAGGGGCAGCTAGGTGGCACAGTGGATAGACCACTGACCCTGAAGTCTGGAGGACCTGAGTTCAAATGTGGCCTCAGACCAAACATTAGACACTTACTAGCTGTGTGACCCTGGTTGAGTCACTTAACCCCAATTTCCTTAAAAACAAAAACAAAAACAAAAACAAAATTACAGGACTTTTATCCTTGTAGATTTCATCTTATTGGTTTTGACATAGCACTCTCACCCAACCCTAATCACAGAATTGCAGGGCGAGAAAAGTCAGGTGTTATGAACACGTGTCCAACTCCTTCATTTTGCAGATGAGGAAAGTGACCCGCCTGAGATTACATACCTAGTAAGTGGCAGAGGCAGGATTCAAATCCATGTCTTTTGATTCTAAGTATATTGCTCTTCCATAAACACAGATTGTTCTGAGACTTGATTGATTTTATCAGATAATAATTTGTGTCATTTGTAAATCTGATAATGCCTGTCTTTTTTGCCTTCACCAAAGTCTTGTTAAAGATACTGAACAATATGTTGTAAGGATTGGATTGAGTCTGTACAGCCTCTCTAAGAGATCTCTTCTAGGTTTATGGTAATCATTTGTGATGTCACCTAATAATACTGTGATCTAGCCAGACTTTTACATACCAGGGTGACTTTTCAGGTATTTTGCGTTCCCAATTTTCCATGAATGTTGACTCTGAAATGTATTGTCCTGCAGTTTGGAAGTCTCTTTGTAGAAGACTGGACTAATGCAGTGGGCCTGGAGTCAGGAAGACCTGAGTTCAAATCCAACCTCAGACTCTTAGTAGCTTTATAACTGTGGACAAATCACTTAACTCTGTCTGCTTCAGTTCCCTCATCTGTAAAAGGAAATGGCAAGCCACTTCAATATCTCTGCCGAGAAAACATCAAATGGGGTCATAAAGAGTCAGGTAGGACTGAAACGACTGAATAACGATGACAAAGACTGTGTTTGGAGCAGATATCCGTTAAACTGAATGGAGATTTTTTTTAAGTGTTGCTAAAACTAGCACAGAAATTGCTATTCAGAATCCTAAGTTCCCAAAGATGGATCTCTGTGACTGAAGCAGATAGTTTGTAAAGAGGTTCTACTATCTCTCATTAGGCAAAATTGTCTTCTCTCTTCCTGGAAATCTTGGCATGATTAAGTTAACCCCACAGAGGTAGAACTGTCCATGTAATTTGTGGAGTCCCTGCTGGTTCTCATTAAGCATTAGTTTTTATAAGGCTTCTAAATCTTTTTGTCATAATTTAGTTAGAGAGTAGGTTGTATTGTGAAATAGGATAGCCACATGATTCTGTCATTTAAGACCATGAATTATATAGTTAAGTAACTAGATTGAGGATGTGGTGCTGAATTTACCATATTATTTTTATGTTTTAAAATCTTGAGTTTCATATAGTCATTGTATGTATTGCAATAGGAAGTTCTTGCAACATAAGCCAGATACTAATAATAACAACAGGTGACATTTATAGCATTTTAAAGTTTGTGAAGTGCTTTACAAGTATAATTTTATTTGATCTTCACAGTAACCTTGGGATCTAGTTGCTCTTACAGTCTCCATTTTATAGGTGAGGAAATTTAGGCAGAAATCTATGAGGCAGAGATTTGACTTACCCAGGGTTAGTATGTCTGAGACAGGATTTGAATTCAGGTTTTCCAGACTTCGAGTCTCATATTCTTGCCATCTACCTGCCTAGGTGAAAGGTGATGAGAGCCTAGTCTAGATATTGGTAAGGAAATGGATACAAGAAGTAAAGAGATATTGTAGGGATAGAGTGGATAATACTTGGCAACTAATTGGATTTAGAAGGGTTGAGAGAAATGCACTGACGAGTCAGTGACTCAGAGATTATAAATGTTTTCCAGCTTTTTGTTTGCAGAGAAGATTGTTTCTCTTCTTTCTCATCAGTGTTTTTGCACTGCTTGAACCAATCTCTGCTTCAACTTGTATATCATAGTCTGGATAGTAGGCATTCTTCATCATACTCTCAATTCATATGTAGATTATTTGCATAAATTTTTTTTAAAGATGGGAAAGGAGCTTTGTGAGTTGGTAATTATTAATAGCCTTCAGTCATGTTTTTATTGTTGTTAGAATAAGCTTCACAACTTTTCCCAAACCTTTATTGACTACTTATCTTTTAAGTACCTTGAGAATTGGTCCTTCATTAATCTTAAAATTGCTGCTTTCTCATAGTAAAGGGAAGGTGGTGCCTGTGGAATTAGATTTGCTGTCAATAAACTCTCAGCTCTGCTGCTTCCTCATGTGTGATCTTGGGGAAATTTACTTGATTTCCCTGAATCCCACTTTCCTTATATGTAAAATAAGGCAAGGGGACTAGTGACTTCTAAGGTTACTTAATCCATTAGTCAATATTTATTGAGTGCCTACAATGTGCCAGATACTGTGCTTAAGTGCTAGGGATACATAAAGAAAGCTGTTAAGTCTAAGCTGTTATGATCCTAAACTGAAATTTGTAGAGATGAAGTGAATTCTTGGTTCAAGTTCTCACAGATAGTTACTGACAGAAAAATTTAAAAAATAAATTTTAGAAAGGACCCAACAATATAGTCTTCTGTCTCCTTCCTATATTGTCTTTAACCAGATCTATTCCATGAATACTTCCTCCCAGTAGTCAGTTGTCATTCTAATTCAACACTATCCCATGTGTAATATGGGCTGAATAATATCTTTCATTTAGACAAAGAGAAAACTAACAGGCAACAGTGTAGTCTTGGGTTCCATTAAGGTCCTTTTAAGCCCTAAGCACTTATGTTTGCAGGCCTTTGCTGGTTATATTTTTATGAGTGCATCTGATTTTGCAATAAAAAAATTTGAAAAGTTAAAAAAAATAAAAATAAAAAATTGCTGCTTTCTCACTGACACCATCTTTGTATAAATTGTAGCATTATCAGAATATCCTGGGCAGAGATTTTTGGTAAAATAGGTCTGTGATAAATGCTTTTGTGATGTAAATGATTATCCCCATTTATCTGTTTAAAAACATTTTTATATATCATATTTTCTTTAAAAGATAGCCATAGAGTAAAATTCTGATAATAAAGTGACTTAGATGCTAAAGTGGATTCTAGACATGTTCTGTAACACTAGCCTTATAAGGGAGTTCTTACTTTGCACATGTAGGGATAAGGTGGACACACATCCATTAATGTAGTTCACAAATAATTGTGAATGACAATGTTTTTGTAAATGGGACTTAAAGTGTCAATAGAAGCAAGATCAGTGAAATAATGTTCTGTTACTACCCTTTTGCACCTTCCCATTCTCCTTTCAAGGAGTTCAGTCCCCTGTGGATGTCCAAATGTCTAGTAGACATCTTAAATTCAATATGTCCAAAATTGAACTCAGTTTCTTTCTCTCTAAACCCTTCCTTCTTCCTGCCTTCCCAATAATATAGAGGGCAACATCATCTTCACAACTTTTGACTCAAAACTTAGTGCTCATCCTCGACTCTTCACTATCTTCTCCCTCACCCCACTTCCATATCCAGCTTGTTTCCAAGGCCTGTTAATTTCAACTTTGCAGTGTTATTTTCTAAAATTTTTCATGCATTAACACCTCACACCTGGACTGTTGCAGTAGGCTGCTGGTGGATCTGCCTGCTTTAAATCTCTCTACACTCCAGTCTATCCTTTATTCAGCAACCAAAGTGATTTTCCTAAAGTACAGGTCAGACTGTGTCACTCCCTGTTCAGTACTCTCTCCTGGCTCCCTGTTGCCTTCCTAAGATCACACAAAATGCTCTGTTTGGCATTTAAAAGCCTTTTATAACCTCATCCCCTCCTCCCTTTGCAGTCTTCTCATATTTTATTTGCTTACACTGGCCTCTTTGCTGTTCCATGAACAAGACACTCTAATCAGTTCTGGGCATTTTTGCTTGCTTAGAGTGTTCTCCCTCCTCATCTCTGCCTACTGATGTCCCCCTGCATCCTTTAAATCCCAACTAAAATTTCATTTTTTACAAACCCTCTTAATTCAAATCTACTCTCCTTTTGTAATTATTTCCTATTTATCCTGTATATAGCTTGTTTGCATATATTTGTCTACATGTTGTTTCCACCATTATATTGTAAACTCCTTGAGGGCAGAGCCTATCTTTTGCCTTCTTTTGCATCTCCAGTGCTTAGCTAGGTGCCTGACACATAGTACACACTTAATAAGTGATTGATTAACTGTATCTTAATCAGTTCTACCAAGATTGATAGGTGTGTTTGGTAAGTGAAGAAAGGCTGTTAGAGACAGAGACCAAAACTAAGCACAGGTGGGTGTTAGGTGAGTCTTAAATTAAATTGGGAATATGCATCCTGAGCAAGGTGTGGCTGTTTGTCTGTGATAGACAAGGAAAGTATGCTGTGGTTTGATGGCCTGGAAAGGAGTGATTTGCTGTGCAAGTGGGATAACTTTTGGGTAGATTAGGAGAGATGGGAAGGAGGAAGAGAGAGTGAAGAAAGTCCTGGAACATTTAGATAATTAATTGTGTGATAGAGAAACCAGAGCCTCCATTCCATGCTGCACCTGCTTAATCCTCTCCTACAAAGCTCCCTGTGTTCTCAGTTTACGCTGGAGTCAGACTTCATTCCTTAAAAACAAACACTTTTCTCGGTTCTTTCTTCACATCTTTAAAAAGCCCCAGGCTCTTTGACCATTTAATACTGGCTGATCTTATTGCTAACTTTGGTGAGCCAGAGAGACCCTAGCAGCTGTAGAAAAAAATTGTTAGTGCTAGACAACCTGGATAGGGGATTTTACATGCCAACTGTTCCATAGGGTTCTTTTTGTCAGCCCTTTGGTATCTATTAGTTTTGATGTCGTGGAGGAGGTTCTTGCCTGAAGTTCTTAATATGCTTTACTCCCTGCTCCCAGCCAGCTAATTAAACATTTTTTAAAATTAAATTTTATTTTTCAATCAGCAAATATCCACCTTATTCTCCTCTCTACTTTGAATTGAGAGAGAAAGAAAAACAAAACCACTGTTACAGACATGTATAGTCAAGCAAAACAAATTTCCACATTGGTCATATGAAAACAGAAATGTCTTATTCTGCTTTCACCTCTGTCAGGAGTTGAATATCATGTTTTATCATGAATCCTCTGAAATCATGGTTCAAAGTTGGTTTTCTTTATTATATTCTTAATGTAAACATTTTTCTCCTGGTTCTGTTCATTTCACTTTTTATCAGTTCATACAAATCTTGGCAGGTTTTTCTGAAACTATCCTCTTCATGATTTTTTTACAGCACAGTGATATTCCATTATATTTATATAATGTCTTTACCATTCTCTAATTGATGGGTACACTCTCGGTTTCTAGTTCTTTGCTGTGGCAAAAACAGCTGCTATAAACATTTTTGTACAGTCCTAAAGTTTGTTTTGCTTAGGACTTATCTTCCTTTCATTTCCCCCTTTATCCCCTACCTTCTTCCTCTTGTATCCTTGTTGGAACGAAATATATATCTATATCTAACCGTGTGTATGTTTGTTCTTTCCTCCTTTGAACAGTTCATATGAGAATGAGGTTTAAGTGTCAACTGTTCACCTGTCCCCTTCCTCTTTGTATAAACTTTTACTTGAACATCCCAATTATGTGATATAACTTTTTTTTTGAATGGACAATTTTTATTACATAAAATTATTTTTATGCAAAAAACAAATGCCATTAAAATTAGAAGGAATACAAATAATTGGGAAAGGCTTCATAGAAAATTTGTCTGATAAAGGACTCATGTCCAAAATTTATTAAAAAGTAATTTAAATTTATAAGAACAGGACCTGTGCTGCTGCCCCCGCCCCCCCATCTCCCCTTCACCAAGAAAAATCTGTCAGTTATGGAAATGGGCAACTTTCAAAGGAAGAAAACAAAATTATCAAGAAACATGTAAAATGCACCAAATTACTAATAATTAGAGAAATTAGAATTAGAACACTTCTGAATTTTCATCATACTTGTAAGATTGTGCAAGATTGCAAACGATAGAGGAGAGAGAGAGAAACAGAGAGACGAAGAGACAGAGACATAGAAGAAGAGAAAAATGAAGAAAGAACAAAAACAATAGAAAGAAATGTCAGTGAGGCATCTTTTTTTTTTAATGGAGAAAAAAGAACAGATGACCAGAAAGAAGTCCAGAAAGGGACAATTTTGGAATATGCGGGGAAATCTCATATTCTTACAAGGAAACTGTACATTATAGAAGCCTGACATTTTGTATACAACCTTCTTTTCCTCCTCTACTATGTATATGCAAACTTAGTTGATTTATGTTCAGAATAAAAATAATCTTAAAAATAAGGTTTTTTTCTAAAATTAAGGCAAACTATATCAATCAACAAGCATTTACTAAGGGAGTATTATATGCCAGCCTTAAAGCCAAGTTCTATGAATATGACAGCATACCTTTTATCTACCAGCTATTAACCCCATAAAAAAAAAAGTTAATCTGGCACAACCTATTCTTGAAGCCTTGATGGTTCTTTGAATCTATTGCTTCCTTGTGTAGCTGCTCACTAACCATTCCTTTAATAATATGTTGTAGAATTATTCCAGTAATTGAAGTAAATTATACTGTCCCATTTTTGTAGATTCTGCTCTTCTTCCCTTTTGAAAATTCAGGACCACACTTGTCCTTCTTGATCCTTGTACTATCTCTCCTATTTTTCATGATCTTTCAGAAATTACCAACAGTTACTTAGTAATCATATCCTCTGTGAACTTTGGTGCTTTGAGTAACCTAGAAAATAGTTTGTCTGGGCCTTGTGACTTGAATTTACTAAGGGCAGATACATATGCTGTGTTTAAATTTTTTATTAGTCATTTTTGTTCTGTCCTCTACAGTACAAAGATTATTCTTCTTGTCAGAGAAAACCGAAGTAAAATTAGAAATAGTAAAATTAGATTTTGAATAGTGCAGATTTTTTTTTCTATTGTCCATTATCATGGTTCTGTACATCATATATATTAGTCTTCTCCCTGTTGTTGTGGTTGTATTTGTAGTAGTTGGCATTTTTCTTTACAATTCCTATCCAGCCTGAGTTCATTCAAAGCTTTAGCAATCTTGACACTACCCTTATGGGACCCAGTTACACTGTCTTCTTTATCCTATTTCCATGTGAGATAATTTTCCCTCACCTTCCTTTTCCTTCTGTGTACCATCCCCATTCCTTTACCTCTCTTCTTTTGAAATCATCAAGACTTAACAGAACCACTGCCATATTTTCTCTCTAATTAGAATCCCTCTATTTCCCTTGATGATGGTAGAGTTGTGAGGAGAAACATGTATCATTTCCCTGTATTAAAATGTGTACAGTTTATCCTTGTTTAGTCCATTATGATTGTTTAGTCCATTATGATTGTTCATTCACGTTCACCTTAATCTGTGTTTGATTTCAGAGTTTCTCCGTAGCTCTGATCTTTTCATCAAAAATGCTTGCAAGTCCTCTTTTCCATTAAAAGTTTTTTTCCCCCTCTAGAATTAATGCTGTTTTGTGAGATGTTATTCTTGACTGTATGTCCTTTGTCTTCTGGAATATTATGTTCCAAGCTCTCCATTTCTGTGTAGTGGTAGCTACTAAATAAGAATGGTGATATAATACTAATGATAATGCTGTTTATATAGTACCTACTATATACTAAGCACTATACTAAGTCCTTTACAATTATTATCTCATTTGATCGTCACTACAACTCTATTACCCGTTTAACAGGTAAGGAAACTCAGGCAAATTACATGTGATCTTGACTTGGCATTTGAATTCTTTCTTTCTGTCTGCTTATTGTATTTTTTTCTTTGACCTAGAAACTCTGGACTTTGACTAGAATGTTCCTGGGAGTTTTGGGAGGTGACTGGTAGATTTTTTCTTTTTCTACCTTACCTTCTGGTTCTAAGAGATCTTTTAAAATACAATGTATAAGCCCTTTGTTCATATTTTTCAGACAGTCTAATAATTCTCTTATTTTCTTACACGTAATTGTTTCTATGATTTCTCCTTTAACCTTCTCATTATTTAGAATTTCATTGTTAAGTATCCATTTCAGTTTGCGTGTTTTGTTTATATTCTCTGAATTGATTACTATTTTTTATGTTTATGGTCCATAAAGGATATTTTTACTATTTGTTTGTTTTCTTGTAGTACACTTAAATTTTCCTTTATGAATTTATATACTAAGACATTTGCAGTATATAAATTTACTATTGATATTTGTTGTCTGTGATTGCTTTCAGCATAGTGTAATTTCTTAATGCCTTTTAATATTTTGAAGTTTGTTTTGGCTTTGTCTGGTGATGTTTGCAACTCCTGCATTTTTGAATTCACTTGATTCATGGGCCTTACACTCATGTGATTAAAGCTTCTAAGGTACCTGTTTTGGGTTCATTCTTCTAAACAGTTTCTATGTTAGTGCCTTGTGAATCTTGCCTCTGGAGGGCCCCCCCCCCCATGTTGTGCCTCACTTTTAAAAATACCTTTTCCTCTAGCTGATAGAGAACGTGTGTCTTCATGTTAGGAATTTTCTTATGTCCCTGATTCTGGAATTTATTATCGACCTATGTCTTCCTTATGGTAATTTTCCCCTCTCATTTGCCTTGAACTCTCCTCCCTGTATTCAGAGCTGATTCCTCTTCTCCTTGATCAAGGATAAATGGTCTCTCTAAGCACTAAAATGCTTTGTGAGAACTCTCTCTTCCTTTATGTATCGTATCTCCTGTGGGATCATTGATTGATGGTACCCACTTTCACCAGTGAGTGAAGATTTCCATGTTTCTTACTCCCCTTTTCAGTTCTTTCTCTGGCCTCCTTGCTGATTCTCCTGTGGATTCTCTTTTTCCTTCTAGATTTCAGGAGTTATTTTCCTTTACTTTTTTTAGCAGTTGACTTGATTAGGACATATTACATATTCTTCTTTATGTTAGTCATCCCTGTACACTTTTTATGCACCCTTCTATTCAGCAATTTAGTTCTATAGAAAATACTGTGTTGTATGGTTTATTTTATGATGTTTCAGGCCTTTTTCTCTATCACTTGTATTTGATTTATGCTTTCACCCTTATTTCCTTTTATGCTTCTACCCACCTGCTTCTCATTGTTTGCAGAACCCTCTTTCTGTCTCCTTATATCAACCTGGGCCTTAAAAATGACTGGTGATTTTTTTCATGGATTTCCCAATCAGAATTCTGTCTAGTACATTTTCTGTCTGTTTTTCTTTGGAGGTGATGCTTGTTATTATTCTTCCTGCTACTCTGCCCTCTTCTCCCCAGCTATCTTCTTGATTGCCAGTCTTGGGGACAAAAGGATATACCTTAGAGCTTTAACTTTTTCATTTCTAGAACTTTTATCCTGGCATCTTGTTGACCTGACTTAGACCAAGTCATCTGGCCCACTATTTCAGGCAGCTCACACAGCCATGCTTCTCTTCACTCCCAAATCCCCATCCATAGTCTCTGCAACCCTGCTTTCTAATTCTGGAACCATAATCAAATCAGCACTGTCATTTTTCCTATAAGGGCTGACTCAGTTTACTCCCCCATAACCCTAGTCAGCATCCTTGTAATTTTATGGACCTAAGTGTCCATATTTAGTCATCATTCCCTTATGCTTATTGTTTTCCACTATAATTATCAATCAGACAGTCAGTAAACATTTATTAAGCTATGTGCCAGCTCCTCTTTGACTAGTGCTAAGCACTAGGGATACAAATATGTATCTGTCCTCAAGAAACTTATAAGCAGATAGAGATAAGCATACCAAAGAAAAGCTGAAAGGGGGTGGGGAGGAAGGTAAAGCTGTGATGGATAAGTCCAAAGAAGTCCTAAGGATAAGATCTGGATGGAAAATGAAGAGATGGCTGGCCTGGGCCCCCTCCCTAAATAGAGGTTTTGGAATTTTTGTTCCTACCCTCCAATCAGAAGTGTATGGGGTACCTACTTATGAGATTCCTGGCAACAATGAACGAGAAGACCAAAGAGGTGCAGCCAGGTGAGAAATGTATGCTCTTTATGTATGTATTCCCAGTGCTTAGTGCTTGACATATACTTAATTCATTGCATTTGTTATTAATTGGAAGATTTAGGGTTTTTTTTAATATGTAAATAAAACTACCATGGACCTGAAGCAGATGTTGCATTGCATCTTGGAAACCCTAGACAGTTGTTTAGTGCCCACATTCATGTTCTGTGCTTCATGATTTCATAACCCAGAGGGTTTGTATATTTACTTTTAAAATTTCTTCTATGAAGCAGCACTTTTAATTCAGTATCCTCTCCAGGCACAACATGTACCCCATATCCCATGGTAAGATTAGTAATAGCTAGTGTTTCTATACTTATAAGAAACCTCTGAGATAGATGTCATTATTATCCACATTTTACAGATGAGAAGTTAAAGCTGAGAGGTAAGTGACTTGTCCATTGCTATATAGGTACTGTCTCAGGTAAGAATTGAGTTCAGGTCTGCGTGACTCCAAATTTAGTGATCCAAATCCACTATTCCGTCTATATGCCATGAGGCTGGCTGATATTCCCTCCCATACTCCTTGATTGAGATAGACCTGAGGTAAGAGCTTCAATCACTGTACCACTGCCTCTGGAGTTTATTCTGTTTCTTCCCTATTTCCCTGTTTTCAAGGGTAGGGATCAGACATCAAGAAAGATCCAAAGACTGGTTTGGAGTTATCTTTCAAGATGATCTTGCCGTATTAGGTGCCTTGATCTTTCAGAGTTTTCAGGCTATCTCTTTTTTATATCTTAGTTGAAGGAAAAGAAAAACCTTACCTTTTCTCTGCAGTTGTATATAGCTCAAGGCGGTGTTTCAGAATAATTAAGCAGATAAGTTCACTTAGCTTTCCATAGGTCAGCAAAAAGCAGTATTTTAGTAGAAATCTTAGTATTTGCCTTAAGTTGGCTGGAAATTGGCATGATGCTCCAAGTACTTTGAAGACCATTGAAGCCAAAAAATGTGAATTTGAAGGGGACTAGGTCGAACTGACGATGATGGGAGGGAATGTGAATTAAAAGCATTTTAAGGCATATCATTGGCTTGTGTTCAGAAGAATCTATTTGGCAAACTTTTTGCATAATTCTGAGGGCTGAAGTCTAAGAAGAGTAGAGGGGGGAAGAAGGTCAATGAAACGGAAATTTTAGGTGTTTGGGGCCAAGGTAGTTTCAGTAAGAGATCTCTTGTGATTATAGCTGAAGGGGACCCCAGACAATCTCTCATTTAACTCCTGTATTTTACAGATGGAAGCTCAGGTCCAGCGAGGTTAAATGCCTTGCCTTAGGTCATAAAGTAGTAAATGTTTTGTTTAACATGGTATTTCAGAAAGAGAGCAAAGCCTTTAGCAGCTTAAAATAGATGAGGGGGCTAGGGCATTCTTGAAACTTTTCGGTTATGAATTTGTGAAGTTTCATACATAGCCACTGTTGAGATTTTAGCCTGGTTTGTACGGATTAGTTACCAGCATAAAAGCATATGCAAATGGAAAATTGATGTCATGTCCAAACCATATCATACATCTGGAATACAGTGAGATTTATAGTGTGAAATGTAAATCCAAATATATTTCCACTTAACTGGTAACCAATTTTCCCAAATATGGTTGTTTAATTCCTTTTTCTGACTTTTCTTTTTTTATGGTTATCATGGAAAGGGCATCTTCCCAAGGCTCAGGAGGGACCTTAGTTCGAATGCCACATTTAAACTGCAACATTTTGAAATAGTCAACATTTGTTAATGTTATTTTATCATTTATTTATTTAAACTAGCAAACTTTGTGACTGTTGGCAAGCCACTTGAACTCTGTAAGCTTTAGTTTACTCATCTGTAAAAATGGGATAATTATAACTTTAGTGTTAATTCACAATATTGTTGTGAGGAGAAAATGTATATGTATTGCAAAACTTAAAGTGTTAACTATTTTTGAATCAGTTTGTGGTTATATATTTGGTTGAATGGGCAGGCATCTTGGTTCTAGTCTATTGACCTGTTGATTTTATTTTTGCCTACTAGTATCAATAGTAGTCTTGATATTAACTGTTTTATAATGTATTTTAAGTCTTGGAATGCAAGATCATTTTTATTGGCTTTTTGTGGGGGGGGAGAGGAGGAAAGATAGGAAGGGCTGATATTCTTACCTCTTTTTCCACATATACTTCATCATGATGTTATCCTTGTCTGTGAAGAAACCCCTTGGTATTCTGATTAGTTTTGCATTAAAGAAATATTAATTTGGGAAGTATTATCATTTTTACTATATTAATCTAGGTGTTCATGAATGCTGAAAATATTTCCAATCATTTAGGTCTTTATTTCAATTATAAGCTTGCAGTGCTTATGCAGGTCACATATTTATTTCTAGCTAGTTTGTTTCCCAAGTCTTTGATGGTTTTTATTATTGCAAGTTGATGTTGCTTTCATTTCTGCTTGTTAGCTAGAAAATAGTACCAGGAATGGGAAAATTGAAAATTGTAAGCAATTGAGGGCAAAGCCTGCATTTTATTCAATTTTTGTATTTCCTGCCACAGGGCCCTGAAAACTGCTGAAATGAAGACTTAAATGTTGGATAACCAAGAGTCTACCCTATATTGAATGCCATGGTTTAACCTTTTCATTTCAGGAGAAATTAAATTAAGCAAGGAAATAAATAGTTTCCCTCTGACTCCATCCTTGTCCTTAAAAAAAAAATTTTTTTTTGAAGTCTCAATTTTTTCCCTAAATATCTTCGTTCTTACCATCCTTTTCAATACACAGGATTTGATTACTTAATGGTTTTAGCTTTTTTATGTAGTGAAAACTTTTGGAGGGAGTTCTTGGCTTCTTTAAGGGGGTCATTTCGTAACTTTCTTTAAAGAAATTTCTTTTTTGAACCACATCCCTAATGTTCTCTGACTGTATTACTGTCAGAGTGTCACCTCTCTTTCTAGTTCCTCTCTGCCTTTTCTCTCCCTGCCCCTCTCTTTCTACAAAAGTATGGTGGTGTTACAGAATGTTCTTATGTGCAGTCGGTGAGCTTTCTTAATTCATAGGGAAACCATAAGGTGATACTTGCATTCTCTGGGGAACCATTAGAAATCTAGGATACTGTTTGGTGAAAAACAACTGAGGATTGGCTAGCATTTGGTTTGCATAATATGGTGGACAGGAATAAAAAATCTAATTTGCTACTTCTTTATTATGTTTTTTGTGATTTTTTAGAAAAAAAATTTGATAAAATTTATTTGATTTTTATTTGGTCTATTTAATAAAATTATTTCTCTTCTCTGAAATGAGCAGCTTGCCCTCTCTGCTCTTTAACAAGCCCTTTGAAGATCCACTATCAAAGCAAGAAGCATCTAGTAAAGTCAGTCACAGCAAAACATTCATTCATGTCTACTTCAGCGCATTTGGTACACAATACCCTCTTCCAGTTTGCAGAGAGTTTTCCCCAGCACAATCCTTGGCTATGTTTACCTAAATTTGACTGAAGTCTTATTGTTTAGCCTCTTTGGACATACACTTCTATGGTTTTTGGCTCATTCTTAATATAACTTATGTCTTATGCATCCTCTATGTCATTGACTGAATAGACCATTGCCCTACAATTTGTTTCCTTTTCCAGTCTTTTGGTTAGAATCTCTCCTTTTTGGCTAAAGAAATAGCTGAATAGCCACTAGGAGATACTGGAGTTTCTTGCCTTTGTTTCTTATTTTGGTTTCTATATTAATACCAGTAATCACAATAGCTAGCATTTATATAGAGACTTTAAGGTTTGCAAAGTGCTATACAAATATAATTTCATTTGATCCTCAGAACAACCCTGGGAGATAGGGGGTTATTAGTATCCCTATTTTATAGATAAGGCAACTGAGGGAGGCAGGTTAAGTAGATTGTGCAAGGTGTCAAAGCTAGTAAGTATCTGAGGCGGAATTTGATCCAAGTCCAATGTTATATCTACACCGCCACCTAAGTGAATTACTGAATCTCAGAATTGGAAAGAATCTTGGAGGTTGGCTAATCCTTTCTGTGATTAAATAGGAATCCTCTACACGGTGTGCTTGACAGATGAGGTTGTCTCATATCTACAAATAGTAGGTATGCCCCTTGTCATATACCTTAATCTTTCAACTACTGTTTTTTTTTCTCCTTGATTATGTTGACACTGTGCATTGAAATAAAGCCTTTAGTTATCCATTATACCTCTGTCATACCAAAGTCACAGATATCTTTTCTTGATGTTATTTAAGGCTCAACTGAGGCTGCTGGTGTAGGTTTCTTTTGGGTGTATTTTGGAAAGGTAGACAGTGTTATTAGATACACACAACCAAAGTCAAATGTACATAACGAGCTCTCTCTTTAACCTCTGCCATAATGGGTGGTGTTTGTCTGTTATATAGCATTGTCAGTCTACTATAAAACCGGACCAGGGGGAGAAAACGACGAGGAAGGTAAGAAAAGAGATTTTTCTTTGTGAGGAAATTTTTTTTCTGTTTATTTTCACTTAGCTTGGATGTTATTAATATCTGTCCCTGGGAAGGGGAGGGGGAAAGGAGAAGGATATATAGAGTAAAATACGCCAAAATAAGCAGAATTATTTCCTGGTGAGAATAAAAGATTGCTTTAAAAGAATAAACAGCCTGCTTGCATGCTGCTTCCTTTTACCTTTGACTGCCGGTAGAGTTAGGGAGGAAGGAACTAGGTATAAAGAAAACATAGATCCTTTCCTTATTGCTATCTGCAGCCTTAAATGAGTAGTAAAGTGACAACTGTGTATTTCAGTAAAGAAGATGAGCCAGAGGTAATTAGGCCTTTGGCTGGATTTCCTTTTGAAAAATTCTCTTTACCACCAGATTATCATTCTTCTCTGCAGAGTGGCTGGAAAACATGAGTTATGGAAAGCCTCTGGTTAGTTTCTGATTTGCTACTCTTTTGGAACCACTTGAGGCTAGCTCTCAATATTCTGTTCAGGTTTAGAGCCTTACTTATATAGGTGAGATGTTTGTTTTTCAAGTTCAAGTAAGAGAAAGTGGAGTTACAAAGATTTTCTAGTCTCTGCTTGCCCAAGATCCTTCTGTTTTCCCCTTTGGTACATTTTATCCATTATAGCATCTCATGTTGTAATGGATTTGTTGGCTGCTGTCTGTGTGTTTTGGGCCTTCATCATTATGGTTCATCTCCATGCTGCTTTCTTTTTGTGCCCCCCTCCATGGCCTCAGAGTTGCTGCTCTGTCTTTGGGCCTCATCTGATGTGTCAGGTAGTTAATTCAGCTGGCTGTCAGGATTAAACTTGTTTTGGGAAGTTTGTGATTTCTTTCAGTATTCATGGTTGTTTTGATTCTAATCTCTTAGATTTTCCTATTAGGGCTTTTTTGGTTATTTGATTTCTGTTGCCTTCTAAAACCTAATAGTTTTAGGGCCACAGTTCACTCTTGATATCCCTCACATGTAGGCCTGGTGGTTTCTTCATTAATGAGTGTTAAATCTAATTAAGCAATTCAGGAGTTCCACAGAACTATATTGTTTTTCTTTGGCACAATCTTGCCTGACTCCTGACCTCCATCTGTGTTGATAAGCCCATCAGTGCTTTTATGTAGTATGCCCAGATCTGTTCTCTTAGTACATTTGTGGATATGTGTAATAACCATGTGAGGACAAGAATTCTCTAAATATGTCTGGAAAAAAGGGGAGAAGTATGTGAGGAAGGTACCAGTGACCTCTAGCGTCTTCTACCTCTGACTGTTGATGGGTTCTGCTACTGCTAAGGTCATCATGGTAGTTTTGTTTGCTTTTTAGCAATTTGCTTTTTCCTTGAGCACCATTTTCATGTGTCTTCAGCTAATATGTCATGTTTTCTGCTTGTAATTTTTAACCCTGGAATACAGAAATTTTGGGCTTTTCCTCCTGCTCAGTTATATATGGGGCTAGGTGAGATAATAAGTGTAGGAGGCTATGATTCAATCCTGTGATTTTGTTTAGATGAGTCATGTATTGTGCCTTCTGATTGGTCAGGAGGGACCTGGCAGTAGTATCTTAGTGATCTTAAATTCTTTCCTTCAGGGGAAATGGAAGAAGAAATGGAAAATCCAGAAATGGTCGATTTGCCAGAGAAACTTAAGCATCAGCTAAGACACCGAGAATTGTTCCTGTCTCGGCAGCTGGAGTCTCTACCTGCCACGCACATCAGGTAATGACTGTAGGAATTCAAAATAGAGCTGACTTTTTTCCTTAATCAAAATCAGTTACATACACCACTGTTGCTGTATGGTCATATTTCTTTTCCTCAAATACTATTTCTTTTCTTTTTTAGAGGCAAATGTAGTGTCACTCTGCTCAATGAGACGGAGTCCCTGAAATCATACCTGGAGCGGGAGGTATGACTCTGTCTTTGTACCTCCTAATAGGGCCTTCAAAAAGACGTAAATGTTCTATTATGTAGCCCTTCAAGTTCACTGAGAAATGGTCAGCGTGACAGGTCATAACTGAGCATGAAGTGATAGAGAAAGCACTGTTTTCTATTCTTGAGCGTGGGGGTGTCGCCATCAGCCTCAACCCCAGGAGCAATCTAAAGACAACATTTTATGTGTTTAACACATGTAAAGAGTTGCTATTGCTCTGGATCCCATATATGCAAATGAAGCAGTTGGTTGATAGGAAAGGCTTTCATTTAATTTGAGACCTTAATTTTGGGTTTTACTAAACAAATATTTTTTCAGGACTATCTCTTAACTCAGTAGCCTCACAACATGTGATCCAAGTAAAATTTTCCTCAAAAATGTGTCAGTATTCGACATTCAGAAATATTTATATGTACTCTTATTTCCTTGAAGTCTAGGCCTGTACACATGAATCTATGAACTTTAATTTCAGTGAATTTTCAACAGTTCTTGTTTTCCTTAATGTCTGAGGATATAAGACTTACACTTGCTTCCTGGTAGGAAACTCATTGAAATTCTTATTCTTCCATCTTGAAATGTCTTGGGTCTGTACATTAACAAGTGGACCAGAGCCCCCCAAGTTAACTCTCTTTCACATCTCTTGATAGTTATAGTTGGTTTTTCCTTAGGAAGGAACTACTTATGCTCAAGTTATAAATATGTGCTGGTAATTTGCAAAATTTGGAAAGGAATGATTTCTAACCTACTACTTTGGTCTGAACCCTTGATGATGGGAAACCTAAAAACAGATGGCTTATTACAGAGGGCCTGTAGGGCTCCTGGCAGGAACAAGTGAAAACAGTGCTTCTCTTTTTGTGTGGAGTGCTGTGTTCAAACAAACCTGTTGTAGAGGTTTTTATAATCTCTGTAGGTACTCCCTCCCCTAAATTTAGAGCCAGTTTAGGACTTAAGGGAGAAATACTTGTGGGAAGGAGTCACTGTTTACTGACATGTATGGTTGTGTTGTTTATTAAAATGTTCTGATCAAACTGAAGGAATGAAGAAAGAAGCAGAGATGTTTTTTGAAAACTCTTTGAGAGGGATCAAAAATACATACACAGGAAGGTGAAAGTGCTTAGAAAAAGCCAAGGGTACACGTTAGTAAAATGTCATGATCAGAGTTCATACCCAGCTTCTGAGGTAGCCAACTAGTTCATCTTTTCACCTGTTCACTCTTTCCCCACATCTGCAACCAGTACCTCCATCTGTGCTGCCTCAGCTTCTTTTCAGGTTTTCTGATATCTGGACTAATATTTTCTTCCTTATGCTAAACTTTGTTTCCTGTCTGGATGCTCAGTGATTCACTAAATGTCAGCATCTTAACATAATAAGTATGATATGGAATTGGAAGTAACTAACTCTTCTTCATTACCCTTTCTACATAGACAGTGACTGATTGATACTGCTTTAATAAGGTACTGAGAAAGAAGTACATCAGCTTTTGTTCCACATTTTCTTCATGTGGAAACGGTCTACATTGTTTTGAGTTTATACAGTTAGACATCTATAAGGTCTACGAAAAGCATTTTGTGATGAAGGAAATTTATGTAGAAAGAGAAGTTTGAAGGTAGTTTTTAAAAAAGAAATTTATGTCATGTGGCACATTGTTAGGCAGACATGAAGTTCCTTAATCCTTGTTGAACTGAATCACAAAATTACAATATTTAGGATGAGAAGGGACATCAGAGGAAATTTTATATGGTCTTTCACATTATGGTGAAGGTGGTTTGCATGATTCATTTCTCCCTGAAATTAAATTGCATTAAAATTGCTATTTGTTTCAGTAGCAATAACAATAAAATACCCAAATTTTCTAGACTAGTTAATAGTAGCTTTTGGGGTTTGTTTTGCTTATTTGATATAGATCTGTGGTTTCTTCAGTGTAGGTAATTCTCTACAAATGCAGATCAGTGACAATTCTGCAATTTAATTTTAGAGTTGTGTGGGGTACTAAGAGGAGAAGAAAATTGTATAGGGTCATGTAGTCAATATTTGTCAGGGCAGGACTTGAACGGAGATCTTCCTGATCCTGTAGATAGATGTCTGTTCACTATACCACAGTGTTTTTCTTTTTTTACTGATTAATTAATCTAAAAAATGAAAACTCTTGATAACCCTTTTTTGGTTTTTATATATCTTTGTGTTTTAGGATTTCTTCTTCTATTCTCTAGTTTATGATCCACAGCAGAAGACTCTTCTGGCTGATAAAGGAGAAATTAGAGTGGGTAACAGATACCAAGCAGATATAACAGACTTGCTAAAGGAGGGTAAGCTTCTGCATATTATATTGCTTTGCTAAAACATGTTGCCAGCCTAGTGTAAGTCATGTGTGTGGGACCATTAGCTAGTGAACTAAAATTGCATTAGGGAAGCAGCAAATCCTTTACCAAAAGAGAAAACCTTCTTTTGCATAGTTCATATGAACTTCATATTTACCAGATAGCATTCCTTCCCTCAACCTCATACGCCTGCACACAGAGAAAGTTGTTAAGATGTTGTCTCTGAGAAATTGAATCCTCTGAGGTTGAAGGCTATCCTGACTATGCAAATACAGAGTGGCTGTAAGAGACTGAGCTTTTTTGCTGTGTGGATATAGCTTTCAGCAGGAACCTATCTAGCATCTGTCTGCTTCTTTTCATTTCCTACCAGCTGGCTTTCCGGTGTTTAGTGGGCCAACTCTTAGATGTCTATGTGAACAGGGCAAACCCTTTTAGGAAAAAATCCACTTTACAAAACAGATGAATTAGGAAGGGAGGGTTTATAATTGATCAATCAAGCTTTTATTAAGTTCGTGCTATGTCTCAGGTTCTAGACTAGGTACTGGGAATAAAAAAGAAATATAACAGTCCTTACCATCAAGGAGGATAATTCCGTCAGACGGACAATGTGTGCACATATGAATATAAATTAAGTATAAGCTGAGCTTTAAAGGAATCTAGGGATTCATCGAGGCAGAGGTAAAAAGGGAGTGCATTTCAGGAGGGACAACCTGTGCAAAGGATTTCTTAAGTTCCTCTTCCATCAATAATTAACAAGCATTTTTTGAGCAGCTACTCTGTGCCAGCCATTATGCTAGATTCTGGGAATTAAATACGAAGAATGAATTTTTTCCT
>NW_020954668.1:742651-742892 GCF_900497805.2 Vombatus ursinus | reverse complement strand
TATTCCATGCATCAAGGACCACCAGTGTAAAGGTGCATACACTGGATGTTTGAGGATCAGAAAGAAGTCCAGTTTGACTGAATCTCAAAGTGCAAAGAAGCATAAAATACGGTAAGGCTGAAAGGATAGATTGAGGTGAGATTGCAAAGGGTTTTGCAACACAGAGAAATTCGTATATGATTCTAGAAGCCCCTGAAGTTGATTGAGTAGGGGTGTGATATGATCAAATATATATTTCAGG
>NW_020954668.1:737059-742609 GCF_900497805.2 Vombatus ursinus | reverse complement strand
AAAATCATTTTGTATAAAAGGAGATAATTCATTTACATTTCTATCTCTAGAACATACTATATGAAATGAGATTCACCTTTGCTGATGAAGTTTTAATCTGAGAGCAGAGGTTGAAAAACAAAAACTTCTAACTAAAAATAAAAAACTTTCAGTCGTTTTAGTCGTGTCCAACTCTCCATGACCCCATTTTGGGGTTTTCTTGGCAAAGATACTAGAGTAGTTTTCCCCTTTTCCTTCTCCAGCTCATTTTACAGATGAGGAAACTGAGGCAAGTAGGGTTCAGTGATTTGATTAGGGTCACACGGCTAATAAATGTCTGAGGCCAGTTTTGAACTCATGACGATGAGTCTTTCTTATTCTAAGACTAGTGCTCTATCTACCTTGCCAGTTCCTAAATTTCTCTGCTTTTTCTCAGTAGTCATGCCATTAGCAAGAAAGTTAACACTAGTTAGAAATGGACTTATAGAGGAACTGTAACTGAGCAGGAATTGGTATTCTCTAAAATATCCATGTCAAGTGATCATCCGGTCTTCTTTAGGGCCACCTTACGAGGCAGCTTGTTCTATATTTGGGGAATTGTAATTGTTAAATAGTTCTGCTGCTGCCTTTAAATCTTTTTTTTTTTAAACACTTTCCTCATTGCTCCTTGTTTGTTCAATAAACATTAAGTTCTACTATATGTATAAGGCACTGGGTTAGGTTCAGAAATGCGAAGATAAAAAAATATTTCCTTCCCTATCCCCTCAGGAGCAGGAATTGTAGCCTGAGAGAAATATTTGGGTTTGTAAGCTTATAGGGCAGTAAACAGAGCCATGGAAGAGTTCGCTGACATACTCTGTCTAGGAGAAATAGTAGATTTAATTTAATTATGTTTCCAAAATGGTAATAGTCCTAAGTATTGCACCACATGAAAGTGCCTTGTTCCAAAATAGGAAAATAGGGGTTCCTAGGGGAAGAGTGTGAGCAAGAAATACACTTGAAGCTTTAGGGAGCATAGTAATATAACCAGGGGAATAAATTGAAGTGTGACTGGAGCAGATTTTAGATGTATTGGGTGACCAAGGCTAACATCAATAAGTAGGCATTAACCAAGGCTTGGTTTCATGTCTGCACAGCAAGGCAGCCAGTGAGATGGCTGGGAAGTATTTAAAAGACTTGCCCATAGTCGTACACAGCCAATGAGTAGTAGAGGGAGGTTTTGAATGTGGATTTTACTGAATCCAAGTCCAGCACTCTTTCCACTCTGGCATATTATTTTTCATGGCTCTCTTCCTACACCTCTCAGCTTATGTGACTTGACATTTTCTAGACCAAGAACAAAGCATTCCACATCACTTTTACGAAACTGTGGTTCTTGTATCTGTAAAGTTAGGATAATGATTTTTACACTATGTACCTGACTGAGATATTGCACTGAGGAAAGTGCACTGTATCAGTTCACAGCTTTTTTGAATGGAGATTTATGTGTCTCAGTTTTATTCATTTCAGGGAAGGGAAGGGAGTGTTCTAGTTTTAAGTCATTTGTCCTTATTTGAAAATAGGATTAACTTTTAACAGAATACTTATCTCTTGTCCCCTGGATAACTAGGGTTCAGCCTAGGTTGTTATGGTACTATTTTTAAAAAATTTCTTAATTACTCTTTCTAATTTTTTTTCCTTTGTTACATTCATTTTAAAATTTTGAATTCTGTAATTCTATCTCTCTAGGCACCCCCCCCATTTAGAAGGCAAGCAATATGATACCCATTTAACATGTCAAATCATATAAAACATATCCATATTAGTTTAGGCTAATATTTCAAAAGGGATTTTCTTCTCCCTGAGTGTGTGAGCAGAGGGGAAAGGAGGAGGATGTTTGTTTATTTTGGTCCTATTTAGTTTGTGTGACATAAAGAGTCATCTAGTCATCTTTCCTAGAAATCTAATAACATCTTTATATTCAAAGTTTGTCCTAAAGACAGATTGCATTAGATGCATTCTCTAATCTAAAAAAAGATCTCGATATAATTTAATAGAATTATAAATAACATTAGCAGGGATTCTTAACTTTTTTTTGTCATGGACTCCCTTGACACTCTAGAGAAACCTGCATACTCCTTCTCAGAATAATTCTTTTAAATGCATAATACACATGAATTTACAAAGGAAGCTGATTTTATCATAATACAGTGATCAAAAAAACTTTTTTAAGTTCATGGATTCCAGCTGAAGAACTTACTCCATCTGAATATGAACCCCATTGTGATGGCCTTACAAGTACTTTGAAGTAATAAATGGTAAATACTTACTCTGGATCTATTTTTTTCCAAAAGAATGTGTTCCCTTTTCTAGGTGAGGAAGATGGAAGAGACCAGTCAAAACTTGAAACAAAAGTCTGGGAAGCGTATAATCCATTAATTGATAAACAGATTGATCAGTTCCTGGTGGTGGCACGGTATGTAAAGTTCTTGATACATGTCAGCTCATGGTGCTGTAAGAAGCTTTAAAGAACCATCGAAATTTTTAAAGCTAGAAAAGCTCTTACGTTATTTAGCTCAATTTCTTGATTTTACAAATGATGAGATGGAAGCTCAGAATGGTTAAGCTATTTGAGCAGGGTCATATAGAGGTATGATTCAAATCCAAGTCTTATGTCTAAGCACTCTTATTACTGCATCACATTGAATGTTATTTCCCAGATGACCTGGACTTCAGTGCCTTTTTGTGACTGTCAGGCACAAGGAAAAAGTCCTCAGTTTCTTAGCTACCCCCATCTCTACTCCCCTGCCCCATGGTGGAAATAGCTGTGTAGGGTCAGACAAACTGACAGCTCAGGTTTATGTGTTTTCCTATGTTCTTGGTTGTAATCTTGATGTTAATTGAGATCTAACATGCCTTTTTTAATGCTGGCTTGGGTTGGGGTCTGGCACCCAGCTAGGGAGATAATGATATAGTCCTGGCTGAGGTTCAACAGCTACTCTGTGAAATCATGCTCCAGGTTGAGGGTAATCTATATGTGTCATCTCCTTCTCTTTTCTCTGAATCTATGCTATTGCTCAGAGACATCTTGGCATTTTTCTGCCACCTGTTTTGAGGATGCATTAGGAAGGATCAGGAACTTTAATAAACTGTAATTAAGAGTGTATGTTGGAGTTAGGGGTAGCCTGTATCTCAAACCTTGCTTCTAGAGGTAGCAGCCTCTTTATAAGGCATTGTGTAATTGTCACTAAAGCATTCTTGTCTGTGTTATCATGATGTCATTTTGGTTTTCTTTGAGCATGAAGGACAAACAACATCTTTTCTCTCTAGGCTCTTTCTTTGATTTTACTGATATGGCTCTAGTGGAAGACCCTTATGCCAAATTGAGGGCATTCTTTTTATTTTTGTTGTTTGTTTTATTGATACTTTTGTTTTATATAAATTAATTTTCTTCATATTTTCTCCTCCATTGAAACACAGTTAAACAAAACTGTTCTGAGCACAAACCATCTCAGTGACTGTATCTGACAGCTATTTTGCAGCATTTCTCATCTGTAGTCTTTCTCTGTTGAGAAGAGGGAAGCTTGTTTCATCATCTGTTCTTTAGGGTCAAGATTGCCCGTTCTAGCTGATTAGAGTTCAGTTGCCTAGTTGTTTTAACATTTCATTGTGTTGTGGACATTGTGTGTGTTGCTCTGCTAAAAATTTGGCATTGGTTCATATAGGTCTTCCTCTACTTCATAGTGCTCCTCATTCATTCCTTCTTATGCCATAGTAATATTCCATTTCTTTTATGTAACAAAACCGTATCATTGTATGAATAGCTGCAGAAAAAACTTCCAGCAGAATATAATAAATCTAAGGTATTTCTTTAATGTGAACAAAGTATATATTTAAAACCAAGAACTAGTATTGTTCGCCATGGAAACCTGGAACCTTTTCCAATAAGTATAGGGTTGTCTACTTTTTCCACTATTGTTTGATATAATTCTGGAAACGTTAGCTGTGTCAACAAGATGAAATAAAAATTAGAGGTATATACATAAGCAAGAGGAGAAAATTATTATCCTTAGTTTCTAATATCATTATGTTTGACTTCAGAAGATCATAGATCTAGAGCTGGAAAGGACCTGAAAGGCTTTCTGTTCTATCTTTTCATGTTATAGATGAGAAAACTGAGGCTCAGGGAGATTAAGTGACACGGGCACAAACACATGTAAAAATTGGCCAGGATTTGATCTTACTGCTCCCTTACTGCTAGTCCTTAAACCTTCCTGTGCTCAGCAGAGAAACTAACAGAGACAATTAATAGTTTCTGTGAAGTACTAACCACTTTTTTAAAAGCTTTATCCCATACCAAGATTTGAGTTTGTATCTTAGCTTCCCAGTTCTTCATTATATTGAGCTCTTCAGTGTACACCTGGGTCTCATAAACCTCTTCATCTTCCATTACCTATAACTTTAATCTTTAGCCACCCTCAAGTAAAACAGTACAGCGTCCATGATGTGGAGCTCTGAAATTTCTTTTTATGACCAAACTCCTCTTTTCCATCTCTTGCCACTGTCTCAGTCCTCTTAAGCCTATATAAAATACCTAAGTTGACAAAAAGGTAGAGTTAAGAAACTACATTTATTATAAGACATAAGGCCACTAATGAACTACTAGGCCTTCTTTTCTCCACAAGACTCAAATGCCACTTCATTACCCATTATTCAAGTGTCCTCTTGCTACTTTATTGACCAAATTGAAGCCATCATTTGAGCCTCCCTATATCCCTTGATACATACTTAAAAACTTCTATAAAATCTCACCACCCTTTTCTCCTTCTTAGTTTCTGAGAAAGAGGTAGAACTTCCTTCCTCCTGTCCTCTCTCCCTTCCATCCTTTCCTTCCTCTCTCCCACCACCTTTACCTCTAGTCCCTTCTGTCTTTTCTGAGAGCTGGTCTCATATATCCTCTCCATGCTCCAGGCTTTAATGATAGCAAATTTCCCCTATCACTCCTTTATTACTGCCTTACAGTCTTTATAAAACTTTTCTCTTCACTCTGCCATCCTCTCAGGACCAGCAAGTATATTGATAGGATTAGACTGTATTGTATGTGTTGGAATTTAGAATGTCAGAAGATTGGAAACTTAAGAAGGGGCCGGGTTGTGAAGTGCTTTAAATATCATATGAGAGTTGTAGATGACACTTAGGTTTCAAACGTAGTTGACTAGAATGATGATAGTGCCCTTAAAAGTAATAGAGAGGTTCAGAAGAATGGAGGATATGTGAAGAAAATAATATTCTGTTGGACATGTGGGGTTTAAGATGCCAGTTTGAAATGTCTAACTATCTGTTGGTGAGGCAGGCTCTCATCACCTCACCTATATTATTGCAGCAGTCTCCTAATTGGTATCTCACCATGCCAGTCTATCCTTCACTCTCCTAAAATGGTTTTCTTTAACTTAAGCATTTTTCCCAACTTGGTAAATGTGAAAGAATCTTAGTACCTCTGGAATAAAATATAAATTCTTCTACTTAAAGCTCTTCATAATCGTACCCCAGCCTACTGTTCAAGTGTCATTTTATATTACTTCTTCTCTTGCA
>NW_020954668.1:736872-737019 GCF_900497805.2 Vombatus ursinus | reverse complement strand
TGATGTGATTCAGCCAAGCTGGCTTTCTCTCTCACACAATACTCCCATCACCTATCTGGAGGTGTTTCTGCTGGCTATCNGCCAACCTGGCTTTCTCTCTCACACAATACTCCCATCACCTATCTGGAGGTGTTTCTGCTGGCTATC
>NW_020954668.1:730201-736826 GCF_900497805.2 Vombatus ursinus | reverse complement strand
CCATAAACTCAGAATGGAATCTTTTATCTCTGTATCATAAAATCTCTCTTCTTTTAGTTCTGTTTACCTCCGTTTCAAATTTCCTGTTATTTAAAATACTTTGTATATATTTGTATTTATTAACTTTATATGTATACTGTATGTTTTTTTTTTAGAATGTACTTCTTGTCTCCCCCATTAGAATGTAAGCTTCTTCTGAGTAGGGATTGTTTAAGTCTTTGTACTTGTATCTCCAGTGATTAACACAGTGTAGATGCATAATAAATAGTTGATTGAATAGTGAATAGGTTTGGGAATCATATGAAGCAAAAAGAGAAGAGACCACAGGACAAAGCCTTGGAAAACAGTTAGTGGACTTGATCTGGATCCAGCAAAAAAGACCGAGGGGTAATCACATTTATAGGATGAGCACTGAAAAAGAATAGAAAGTATCCAGAAGGAAAAATTGATCAGTAATGTCAAATGCTGCAGAGAAGTCAAGAAGGATGAGGACTGAGAAAAAGTTATTAGATTTGGTTAGTAAGAGATCACTGGTAACTTTAGGGAGCGCAGTTTTAGTTCAGTGAATCCAGATGCCAAATTTCAGAGGGCTTAAGTGACAGGAGAGGAAATAATGATAGTTATTATAGAAGGCTTTTTCCAGGAATTTAATTGAGAAAGAAAGCAAATGTGCAAGATGATAATCATTGGGCATAGCAGTCTCTGATGAAGATTTTTTTTTTTTAAGTTTGGGGGAGACTTAGGGATGTTTGTAGGCAGCAATGAAAGAGCCAGTAGTTAGGGACAGATTAAAGATGAGGGTTGGGTTTTGGCAAGAGATGATTGGTAATAGGGCAAAGGGGACAAGGGATTCAAATGTTTCAGAGGATAGTGTAAAGTTGAACTGGTGGTTCAACTTTATAAGGTAAGCATTAGGAAGGGAAAGTATAACTGGAGAAGGGGTGATGGCTTGGGATAGTATGTTACAGTACTGAAAGTTGGAGAGATTGGAGATGTGACAGTGAGGACAAAGTAGGTTTAGGAGGAATGAGGGAGAGTTGTAAAGATAAAAGATTATATTAAGCTAAAGGAAATTCAGAGTATTTGAATATAGAATTGGAACTTTTGGGTGATGAAAAATTGAAAACATCGAGCACTTACTAACTCTTATGTTCAGTAATAACTTTGTGCTAGGTGCTAGGAATACAAAAACCAAGAAAATAAGATGGTCCCTACTCTCAAGGAGGTTATATCCTAATATAAGATAAAACATAAAATGGAACTAGAAAAAGTAGAAGAGTATCTGCATAGGAATGTGTCAGCTTAGTGTGGCAATAGAACAGACTGGAGAGTAAGCCAGAAGTAAAGTGAAACAGAAAGAATATGACCATTCCTGTATTTAGGTAAAGGATATAGGAGTAGGTTATGGGAATTGAATACATTGAGGAAATGGGAATTTAGGACATTTGAAGGAACCTTTTACATGTTGAAATCCCCTAGAATGAGGGAGGGAATTGGGTTGAAGGTGAAGACTGTGAGCCAGGCACTGGGGGTTGGTAAATAATGTGACCTTAAAAGAAGTTGCTGAGTGGTAGCCATAAAAAGAGACTGGAAATGGTAGTAGCGATCAAGGAGTATTGGAACAACCCCACTACAACCAGTGAGGTGGGAGATGAATGAAGGTGCAACCATGGCTGGAAAAGATTGCCAGGGATGCAGTATTGTCAAAAAGGAACCAGGTCTCAATGAGTAGTACAAGATGGGAGGAAATTTGGATATTATGGGGCAAACATTCCAAAGGGCACAGTAGAAGTAAAGAGGATTGGGGGAAGCTCGCACATGTGAAGTGAGATAATGTTGGGGTTGGAGTTGAGAGGACTAAGGAAATAGACAGTTGAGACTGGGAATTAGGATTTGTTCTTTAGGAAGTGTCTGGTTAACTGCACTCTAGCTTTTGACTTGAGGACTCCAAATGGTTGCCAAAGTTACAAATAGTCACTTAACTAATTAATAATAATCTCTTAAATTGATCAATCAATAAATATTTATTAAGCACCTACTCTTTGCTAGACACTGTCCTAGGTCCTAGAAATACAAATACAGTTAATGAAATTATCCCTTCTCTCAAGGGGCTTGCATTCTAATGGAAATTTTCTGTGTGTGTGTGTGTGTATGTGTGTGTGTTAAAGCTACTTAGGCTGGATTACAGGCTGGGAACAAGAGACTAGAAAGATAGTTTGGGGTAAGGTTGAGAAAGGCTTTAAAAGCTATTTGATCTTAGAGGCAATATGGAGTCATTGGAATTCACTGAGTTGAAGAATGACATGGTTAGATCTACACTTAAGAAAAAAATTACCTTGATAGTATTATGGCAAATGGACTAAAATAAGAGACAGGGCAAAACCAATTAGAACACCATTGCAGTAATCTAATTGATACACGATAAGAGCTAAGGTGATTTCTCTGAAAGAATGAACGAGTCAGTTGGGAAGAGATATTGTAGAGATAAAAACAATAAGATTTGGCAACAGATTGGATGTGTTTCTGGTGACCTTTAAGGCTCCTTTCAACCTTAAATCTATGGTTCCTTTGATCTTTTCCTGGATGTCCCATTGGCATCTTAAACTCAATATGACTAAAATTAAACTCATTGTCTTTTTCCCTAAATTAGCCTCCTGCAAACTTTCCTTGTTAGTATAGTGATGAGTATCCCTGCCCGTCACAAGGGAGACCATGATTTCATTCCCCAACAGGGAGACACAACAAAGTTTGGGATAGCTAGGTGACATAGTAGATAGAGTGCCAGGCCTGGAGTTGGGAAGACTCATCTTCCTGAGTTCAACTGGGGCCTTTGACACATACTTGCTGTGTGACTCTGGGCAAGTCACTTAACCCTGTGTCCTTCAGTTCTTCATCTATAAAATGAACTGAAGAAGGAAATGGCAAACCACTCCAGTATCTTTGCCAAGAAAACCCCAAAAGGGGTCACAAAGAGTTGGAAATGACTTAAATAACAACAAACAACAAAATTACCTATTTCTTTTAAGAGTATCACTATTCTTTTAGTTACCCAGATTCATTACCTAGTAGTCATCCATGACTCTTCCTTCTCCCTCATGCTTATATCTAATAAGTTGTCAGGTTTTATATATTGTACTTCCATGGGCTCTGTCTCTAATATGTGTTCTCTCTTATCCAGTAACATGACCTGTGAAGTTGAGGCTATTCACTTTTTGTATGAACTATTTTAATAGCTTTCTAATTGACCTCTCTGATTCTAGTTTCTCTTTCTCCAACCTGTATTCCACACAACCACAAAAATAATCTCTCCCTTATTCAGGAATCTTTATTTGCTCCCTATTGCCTTTGAAATAAAAAACAAACTTCATAGCATGTAAAACTCTCCATAACCTGGCATCAACCAGTCTTTCCAGAAGTATTTGCCTTTATTCATCTTTACATATCTTATGATCCAGCGAAACTGATATACTTGCTCTCCCAAGTACATGACATTGTTTCTTACTTCAATGCCTGGAATGTATTATTTCCTTATTTCTAGCTCTTAGAATTCCTACCTTCCTTCAGTGCTTTATTCAGATTGATACATCAGCATGAGGATTTTCCTGATCCTGTAGTTCTTTTAAAATTTTATATTCAATTCTATTTTCAGTTCCCCTCTCCTCTTCTCCTGTCCTACCCACTGAGAAAGCAAGAAAAATAAAACCTATCACAAGTTTGTGTAGTCATGCAAAACAAATTCCTGTTTAATCTTTGACCTAAGAAAAAAGAAAGAGAAGAAAATATGCTTCAGTCTGCACTCAGTCCATTCTCTTATCTAGAGATGGATAGCATGTTTCATCATAAGTCCTTTGGAATTGTGATTGGTCATTGTATTGATCAGAATTGCTAAGGTTTTCAAAATTGATTATCTTCACAATATTGCTGTTATTTTATAAATTATTCTCTTTACTCATTTCACTTTGAATCAGTTCATATAGGTCTTTCTAAGCCTTTTTGAAACTCTGCTTCACCATTCTTTTTTTTAAGGCGTTTGGGGTTAAGTGACTTGCCCAGGGTCACACAGCTAGTAATTGTCAAGTGTTTGGTCTGAGACTGGATTTGAACTCAGGTCCTCCTGACTTCAGGGCCGGTGCTCTATCCAGTGCGCCACCTAGCTGCCCCCTGCTTCATCATTTCTTACAGCACAATAGTATTCCATCACATTTATACAACATAATTTGTTCAATTATTTCCCAATTGGTGAACAGTCCTTTTAGTTTCTATTTCTTTACCACCCCAAAAAGAGCTGCTGTGAATGTTTTTGCACATGTGTGTCTTTTTCCTCTTTTGTTGATCTTCTTGGGGTATAGAGGTAGTCATGGTATTGCTGCATCGTGGTTTGATTCTGTTTTGGCATAGGTCCAAATGGCTTTCCAGAATGGTTGTACCAGTTCACAACTCTTAATGCTAGTACATTCGTGTTCCTTTTTTGCCACAGCCCCTCCAGCATTTGTCATTTTCCTTTTTGTCACCTTACCCAATCTAATGGGTGTGAAGTGGTATGGTACGTTAGAGTTGTTTTATTTACATTTCTCCACTTACTAGTGATTTAGAGCAGTTTTTATATGGTTGTTGATAGTATTCATTTCTTCCTACAAAAACTGCCTATTTCTTTGACCATTTATCAACTGGGAGATGCCACTTTTTCTTTTAAATTTGACTCATTTCCCTATATATCTTAGAAATGAGTCTTTCATCAGAGAAGGTTACCACAAAGGTATTTCCCAGTTTCCTACTTTTCTATTGTTTTAGCTGCATTGGTTTTGTTTGTGCAAAAATGTTTTAATTTTGTGCCACCAAAATTATCCATTTTGCCTCCTGTGAACCTCTCTGTCTCTTGTTTGGTCATGAGCTCTTCCCCTCTCGATAGAGCTGACAGGTAATTTCTTCCATGTTCTACCGATTTGCTTATGATGTCACCCTTTATGGTCAAATCATGTACCCATTTGGAGTACCTAATCTGGTTTACTGATATACCTCTCTATTTCCTACCCAGTACCAAATTGTTTGGATAATACATTTTTGTGGTATAGTTTGAGATCTGGTACCCTTCCTCTTTTATTTATTTATGTATTTATTGATTCCTTTGATATTCTTGACCTTTTGTTCTTCCAAATGAATTTATATATTATTTTTTTCCAGCATTATAAAGTAGTTCTTCAATAGTTTGCTTGGTATGGCACTGAAAAATGCAAAATAATTTAGGTATTATTGTCATTTTCATTACATTGACTTGACTTAACCATAAGAAATTAATATTTCTCTGGTTGTTTGGAACTGTCTTTCTTTGTCTGGAGTATATTGTAGTTGTTCATATAGTTCCTGTGTGTGCCTTGGTAGGTAGATTCTCAGATATTTTATACTGTCCATAGTTATTTTAAATGGAATTTCTCTTTCTGTCTTTTCCTCCTAGATTCGTTGTTAATATATAGAAATGGAGATGATTTCTATGAGTTTGTTTTATATCCTGCAACTTTGCTGAAGATGTTGTTTGGATTAGTTTTTTATTCTCTAGGATTTCTATTTTCATTCTCTAGGTTTTCTTTAAACTTTTATGTCATCTACAAAGAGTGACAGTTTTGTCTTTTCTGCTTCTCCTTATTCCTTCAATTTCTTTTTCTTGTCTTACTGCAATAATTTCTATTTCTAGTACAATATTGAATAGTATTGGTGATAATGAACATCCTTTCTTTCCTGATTAGCTTCTTGCTTATCCCCTTCACAGATAATGCTTGTTTTTGGTTTTAGGAAGATATTTATTATCCTTTGAAGAAAGGCTTCATTGATTCCAGGTAATGTCAGCAATAAGATGGTAAATTAGACATTTTCTTTGATTCCCAATGATCTCTCAGATCTCTCCAAAACAGAGATCATGCACCAAAGATAAAGCAACTTTAGCACTTTCCATGGTCTAGGACACCCAGAATCCGAAAGGCTAAATGCCCAAATACTCAGGAACTGCCATTCACCGATTCTGACCTCAACACTCCTTCCCCCTCCTTCTACGCATTACCACTAGCACACCCAAAGACACAACACAGAACTTACATCAAAACCCATTCCTGTACCTTAGTCGTCTTTCTTTTTACCATGTGGAAATTTGCTTGGGATTTGACACAGCCAGCTTGGCCATACCCCTTTAGGAACAAAAGCCTGCCCTGTGAAAATGCCAGGGAAAACAGGCTCTGAATTGCTTGTGCCAGGCCAGACAACTGAAGAACAGAGGAAGTCAGACAGGTTACTGGTAGAGGACGCTGTGGGGGGTGGAGAGTGGGGGGTTGGGGGGACTGCACTGCTTCACTAAGCCTGAGGAAAGAATTCAGCATCCAGCTGGGATCAGTTCTGACCACTGAAAAATCATTTGGGGCAGAAATCTAGTCTGGTGATCTGTAAATTGCCCAGTGTGGGAGGAGGCTGAGACACTTTGAGATCAACCTCCGAGGAAACCACAAGTAGAGTCAAAAAGTGAGTGATAAGGAAAATAGGTGGGGGTTAGGGGGAGGGGGGGGCTGAAAGTACCAAAGTTTTTTTTTATTAATAAATTTATTTATTTTTAGTTTTTAACATTTACTTCCACAAGATTTTG
>NW_020954668.1:729750-730191 GCF_900497805.2 Vombatus ursinus | reverse complement strand
CTGGAATTTGGTTACAATATTCCTAGGAGTTTTCCTTTGGGGATCTCTTTCAGGAGGAGACTAGGACCGGTGGATTCTTTCAATTTTGATTTTGCCCTCTGGTTCTAAAATATCAGGGCAGTTTTCCTTGATAAAATGATGTCTAGGCTCTTTTTTTGATCATGGCTTTCAGATAGTCCAATAATTTTTAAATTCTCTCTCCTGGATCTATTTTCTAGGTCAGTTGTTTTTCCAGTGAGATATTTCACATTCTCTTCTATTTTTTCATTGTTTTGCATTAGTTTTACAGTGCCTTGATTTCTCAAATAGTCACTAGCTTCCAATTGCTCCATTCTAATTTTTAAGGAAGTATTTTCTGGATCAACCATCCAGGTTATCTCGGGCTGGAAATTTGTTTCACTCTTGTCTTTTTGTGGGTTCTACTGCTTTAGAATTTGTTTA
>NW_020954668.1:714897-729716 GCF_900497805.2 Vombatus ursinus | reverse complement strand
CCCTTTTTTTACAGGTATTTGGAGGTGTTTCGGGGAGAGCTCAGGCAGGTCACTCCTTTCACTCCGCCATCTTGGCTCTGCCCCTGAAAGTACCAAAGATTTCAGGAAGAAGAATTCTCAAAGGCCTTGTGAACATAGATAAATTGATAAGAAGTACAATAGCAGAATCAGCTAGGTGGTACAGTGGATAGAGCACCAACCCTGGAGTCAGGAGGACCTGAGTTCAAATCCATCCTCAGACATTTCACTAGCTGTGTGACCCTGGGCAAGTCACTTATCCCCAATTGCCTCACCAAAAAAAGAAGGAAATACTGTAGCAACAGAAAGAATTATGGCCTCCAGATGTGGTAAATGAGTTTAGGAATCTATGAATACTACAAAATAAAGGAAAATGATTCAACACTTGATGAGACGGAGGACCGTGTGGAATTTGAGAACATAGAAGCAAAACACATTGTTCTTGAGGGGTTTAAAAGACAAATGAGAATTGTAGAAAAATTTGAATTTGCTCCAGCAAGCTTCACCAAAGAAACGAAAGAGAAAACAGTAGATAAGGAATTCAGATACAAGGAGGTGAAGAACGACCTAGAAGAAGAGAAGCAGAGGACAATAACATTAATAGAAAATATGCTTACTTTGCAAGTAAAACATAGATCTCAAAGACAAGATGCATAGAGACAACCTAAGGATCATGTGTTTCTAAGAAGAACTTGATGGGACAAAAAAACCTTAATATCATATTGAAGGAAATAATAAAAGAGAACTGCCTAGACCTTCTATACATAGAAAATGGAATCCCAATTGAAAAAAATTCACAGATGACTGCCATTAAAAGCAAACAACCCACCCAAGGTTGCAAACTCCAAGACACATAGTGGTTAAATATAACAATTTTATTTGAGAAATTCTACCAACCATTAGGAGAAATACTTAATACAAAACAAAGGACATTTGACTAACACAAGACTATTCTACACCTACCAGAAAAAGAACCAGGGAATGTAAAAATGTGTTCCAAAGAACACTGGAGCTCAAGATATACCCCAGGGTGACTTTTCCTGCAAATCTTAGCATAACCGTAACAGGACAAAAGATGAACACTTAAGAATAATGAAGATTTTGAACATTTTTAGAAAGAAAACCAGAACTGAAGAGATTTTCTTTTTGAATATTCCAAACAACAGAAATGAAGGAGGAATGAATAAATGCAGACAGCAACAGCAGCAACATGACAGCCAAAAGACCAGTAAGAGACTTTTTTCTAAAGATACACACGGAGAAAGTTGTAAAGGTAGAGGTAACAGTGAAGAGGGGGACAGGGATTATCATTCATGGAACCTGGTGACACTTTGCCTATAGGTGAATGCTGCTTTTGTGGGACTACATTACAGCATGGGAAGAGCAGGGTACATGAAAGGTTGGAAGGGGAGAACTGAAATAGAGAAGAATCAGTTATATTCTGGGGTCAAATCAAGGACTACCAATGAGAAGAAGGTGGCCTCTGTGGTCCCAGAAAGAGAAGAGTCTACAAGTCAGTAGGGTGAGGAGGAGAGGGAAAGATTGAAAGAGGGCACGGCAAGGAAGGAGGCCTTACTTCGGAGGTGGGAAGAGGTTCCACTGATGAATGCCCCTATAGGTAAAGGTTGAGATCCTTACAGTGTGATAAGGTCTGGGGGATTTGTTGCCTGTAAATGTACTTTTCTTGGCAGGGTGGGAGTTAAAACCCCTGGGTGCAACTGGCATCAGGAGTGAGAAAATATGAACACAAAGAGGAGAGGCAAATGTAGGGGGGAAAAAGATCAGCAAGAGAGGTGATAAGGACGAGACCCCACAATGGGGCAGTGTCCTCTCTAACACTGGCAATAACTGACATTCTTCTGAGAATGAGGCACAGTGGAAAAGGAAATTCCATGTGGTAAGCCCTACAAGGCAGTGGCAGAAAGTGCTTATATAGGGAAGAGCCTAGCATGGATACTTTGATTGTATGAAGAATACAAACAAAAGAGAGAGACCAGATTATTTTAGGGGTCTTAAATAAGAGAAAGAGAGTTCATAATGAAGAGAAAGAAAAGGAAATTGGATAATGAGAGTGTAGAAATCCTTTTTGGAAAGGGGTGCAAAATATTGAACTATTGAAAAGGATTAACTTAATTGGTGAGAGGAAGGAGGAGTCAGTTTGACTGAGGAAGAAAGAGGGGGAAGAGCTATATGACTAGGTAAAGCAGGAAAGAGGAGCTAATAAAAAGGAAAGGGGGGGTAACAAATGAGAAGAATGGGATCAGTGGTGAGGGAAAAGAGCCAGTGGGAACAGGGATACCTTAAAAAAGGTAAATTAAGGAAAAACCTGTAAAGACTTACATGAATTGATACTGAGGGAAGTAAGCAGAAGCAGGAGAACATTGTACGCAGCAGGAACATTGTGCAATGACCAACTTTGATAGACTTAGCTCTTCTCAGTAATACAATGATCTAAGACAATTCCAATAGACTCATGATAGAAAATGCTATCTCCATCCAGAGAAAGAACTATGGAGTCTGAATGCAGATCGAAACACATTTTACTCTCTTTTCTCCTTTCTCGTGGCTTTTCCCTTTTGTTCTGATTCTACTTTCACAACATGACTAAAGTGGAAATATGTTTAGTAAAATCATGTATGTATAGGGACAAATGAAACAGTAGAAAGAAAACTAGGGGCCAGTATCATTAATGAACATTGAATAAATTTTTTTAATATTCTTTCAAACAGATTATAGTGGTTTATCCAAGAAAGCATGACCAAGTGGAAATTATGCCAGGAATGCAAGGAAAGAAAATAATCAACACAATCGTGTTAAAAATAAAACATCTAAAACCACAAGATCATCTCAATTGATGGAGAAAAAGCCTTTGAAAGTACAACACTTTTATGCTAAAAAATCATACAAAATATAGACACAGAAGGATTTTTAAAAATATCATAGGAAGCATTTCTCTAAAATCAAAAGCAAACTTCATGTGCAATGGGAACACACTAGAACATTTTCCAGTCAATACAGGAGTGAAGTAAGGATGCCCAGTCTCCTCACTTTAATTTGATATAGTTCTGGAAATAAAAACAATAGCAATAAGACAAGAAAAAAGTGAATTAAAGTAATAAAGGTAAAGAGGACATAAAACTATCTGTGTTTGCTGATGATAAGCTAATGTACTTGGAAAACCCTGGGGAATCAATAAAGATTCTCATTGAGACAGTAGCTTCAGTAAAGTTGCAAACTACAAAATCCTCAAAATTAAATAGCAGTTCTATATAATAATAACGGAATATAAGAAGACGCAGTAGAAAGGGAAATCCCATTCCATATAACTACAAAGTGCATAAAACCTCTAGGTATGAATCTCCCAAAGCACACAAAAGACTTGTATGGATTCAATTACAGAATGTTCCTTAAAAAAATAAAGAACAAGGGGCAGCTAGGTGTCGCAGTGGATAGAGCACCAGTCCTGAAGTCAGGAGGACCTGAGTTTAAATCTGGCCTCAGATCAAACATTTTACACTCACTAGCTGTGTGACCCTGGGCAAGTCACTTAACCCCAACTGCCAAAAACAAAAAAATAAAGAACAACGAAATAACTGGAGAATTTTGGTACTTAGGACGATGCCATACCAGTATAATAAAAATGACAATACTGCCAAAACTAATTTATACCTTTAATGCTATACCAATTAAATTACCAAGGGAATACTTTAAAGAGCTTGATAAAATAATAAAATTCATTTGGAAAAACAAAGCTCTAGATTGTCAAAGGAAACAATGAAAATAAAGATGGAAGAGGAAATAGTACTTCAGACCTCAAACTATATTGTAAAGCAGCAGTCATCAAAACTATCTGATATTGTAATGGAACTAATTATACAAGGGAGATTCAGAAACACTAGAAGTCAATATCCTAGTGTGTTTGATAAAGTGGAAAATTAAGTTACCTAGGGGAAAACTTCCTATTTGATTTTTTTAAAAATTCTGGGATACCTGGAAAGCATTCTGTTGGAAATTAGGCTTACACCAACGCCTTATACCATATGTACTCCACAGTATGTTCTGATTGGGTATGTGACCGTAATATCATACTGTAAGAAAATAAAAATGGAAACATCATATACTTCTCACAGAAATGGGTAGATATTTTCTTAACCAAACAAGAGACAGAGACAGTTTCAAAAGATAAAATAGATAACTGATCACTTGAACTTGAAAAGTTTCGGTACAGACAACATTAATGCATATCAGATAAGAAGTTGTCAAATGAGGGGGAAAAAAATCACAATTTTACCAACAATGAATCAGTGTTCTAATTTTTCCATATCTTCTCCAGCATTTTTCATTTTCGCCAATCTGATAGGTGTGAGGTGGTACCTCAGAGTTGCTTTTTTTTTTTTAATCTTTTTACTTGGTTGTGAATTCACCTTTTTCATACTTGATTTTCTTTATTTTTAAATAATTTTTACTAAATTTAAATTTTAATAATTTAATAAAAATTTTACTTGGTTTTCTTTATTTTTAAAAAATCAAATTTGATAATGGCTTATCTGGGCAGCTGTGTGGTGCATTGGATAGAGCACTGGGCCTGGAGTTAGGAAGACTTATCCTCCTGAGTTCAGATCTGACCTCAGACACACCATCTGGGCAAGTCATTTACCCAGGGCAAATCACTTAACCCATTTGCCTCAGTTTTCCTCATCTGTAAAGTGAGCTGGAAAAGGAAATGGTAAACCACTCCAATATCTTTGTCAAGAAAACTCCCAATGGGGTCGGGAAGAACCAGATATGACTGAAAAATGACTGATCAGTGACATGCCTATGTTATTGTTTTGTTTGTTGTTGTTGAATCTTTTTTTAAGCTCATAATTAAGTTCATAAACTCATTAATTCAATTTTTATTTTTAACTTTCAGTTTTGTTAATATCTTCTTTGATTTTAAAAATTTCTTATTTTGGTTTTTCATTGAAGTGTTTTATTTGTTGGTTTCCAGTTTTTTTTTAATTGCATGCCCAATTTTTTTAGAAGATCTTTTACTAATAAAAGTGTTTTAGAGATATGAAATCTTTCTTTAATACTGTTTTGACTGTGTCCCGCACATTTCGCTGTTGTGTCATCATTTTTAATGTAATTATTGATAGTGCCAATAATTTTTCCTTGATTAAAGTGTTTACTTTCCAATTCATTTTTAATCTTTTCTTCAAAGGCCCTTTTTAAAATGTAATTTTTACTAAATTTTGGTCTCCTTTCTATTGTCATTCAGTATTATTCAGAGGGACGGTATTTTTCTAAGATTCTCTTCATATCCCTAACTTCTTTTTGTTTAGTTTTTGGTTCAGTTTGTCCAAGTCTGACATCCTCCACTATTGTTATTTTATTGTTTTTGTTTTCCTATAACTCATTTTACTTTTCTTTTAAAAATTTATTGCTATTCCATTTGTTGTATATATGTTTAGTATTGGTATAAAACATTTTAGGAAAATATAGTTTCTCTTTTAATTGGGACTTTTTTTGGTTTTACTTTTTGTTCAGCATCATGATTGCTAGCCATGCTTTTTTTTTTTTTTAACTTTGGCTAAAGCATAATGTATTCTGCTTTAACTCTGTATATCTTAACTCTATATATACTTGAAACAGAAGTTTCAGGTATATTGTGAAAACCATATTTTTGGTTTCTGGTTTCTAATCCATTTTCCTTTATCTTGAATCTGTACCTAAGATGTATTTTTTTTCTGCAACTTTGTAGTTGTTTTGGGGTCATTCTCTTCTTCTTTGTGTCTTGAACATCATTGTCAATATAATTTCTTTTTATGGTAGGATTCTTTTTTGGTTGGTTTAGTCATCACCCTGCCTCCTGCCTTTGGACTTGATACCCAGACTGGACTCTACACACTTCTGAAGGAAAAGTCTAGGCTGGTCCTGTTTCTTTCTTGGGGCTATTGAAAGTTATGTTATTCCCAGATTGCAGAGCTAGCTCAGGCTGAGGGTCTGCAAGCTTCCAGTATTCCCAAGTGGTCTGATCCAGGGCAAAGTCTAATTTCTGCCCCCTCTGGTCTGAGCTCTACAAGTTCTTGAGCTGGGTTTGGGGGTGATCTGAGCATTAATTGACTGCTGCTTGACTGCAACTACTTTCAGCCAGCTGGGAAGATCTCCTGGTTCAGAGTAATCAAACTGTAGGGTCTCCCTGGTATCCTTGCCTTGGTTATTCTTCTGCGTATTTCAGACTAGGAGATAGAAATGAGATACCACTCTCCTCCTTGGGTCTGAGCTACATACTATTTGCATCTGAACTTTTATCTTTTCATAGTGTACTGCCTTTGGGCCTGCAGCCTTTCCTTTCTCTGTGGAAAGGTGCTCATTGACCTTTGGTGTCCACCCGATTCACCCAGCTCTAACTTGTGGCTCCAAGAAGCTGTAGCATTCGAAGTGACCACTCTGTGGTGAACAGTGTCAACAAACAGTCTAAACCAGGTTGAGGGTAACTGACAGGCCTCAAAACCGTTCATGAGTTAGGGGGATGGTTACCCTAAGCTTGTAAAAGATTTTTTCCAGAGGAGTGGTCAGATGAGAACAATTTGTTCCAATATCCATGAAGGCAGCTGAATCAGGTCTTAAATGATTAGAGCTTTGTCAGACATCAAAGATGCTAAGGTTATACACTGCATCCTGGGCCATTGCTAGTTGTCTTGACTTTTGTCTGGACTTTGATGACTCAGGAAGAGAGAGTTGAGGCTGACTACTTTGTGCAACTCTGCATCACTTAAATCTAATTCACAGCAAAGTCAAGACATCATCTGTGATGTCATTGGTCCTCTTCGAAAATGGAAGATAAACGACACCCTGACTGCCATCGTGTGGTATTGAGTCTCCAGTTCACCTTGGATCTAGGACTCAAAACTGAGTAACCAGCAGCAGAGCTCCTAATTGTCACCTTTTCTTGCACCCTGCATGATATTGAGGTGCTTTAGTGTGAGTCTTAGGCTTTTCTTTGTTCTGGTGCATAACCCTTCCCTGAAATATTCTGTGCCTGACCCTATCCCTGTAAACCTCTCTGGTTGACCCCTTTTGCTGACCTGGGCAAAAAAAAAAAAATAGAAATGACTCTAGGATTTTCCATGAAGGATTTGTTCTAGTGGATTTTGTAGTTCTTTTTGGAGAAGTTTGGTATAGAGTTGGGCTGTACTTCTTCCTTCTACTCCACCATCTTGGCTCTCTCTCTCTGTCCCTACTCTTTATCTATTGCGTTCTTTTCCATCTTTTATTAAAGTCCTATGCATAAGGAATCAATTGTCCTGACCTCTGCATTGGAAAAAAGCTGTAGTTTTGAAGTCTTAAAGACCTGGTTTTACATCCAAATTCTGACACATCTGTGAATCTGGGCAAGTCCTTTCACCTTTCTAGGCTTAAGTTTCCTTACCTGTAAAATTAGGGAGTTGGTAAATATCTTTCAGCTCTAAATTCATGATCCTTTGATTCCTTGTAAACCTGCCCTGATTTGATGACAATCAACTTACTCATAGTTATTATAGATATCATTTTGCTTTGTAAGTCTCTAGTATTCTTATCATGTGTTATTATGTGTTGAAGCTGTCTTGTCTATGTTGATATCTTTTTCTTTCCTATAGGACTGTTACTTAATTTTGACTGAAAGAAGCCTTAACCCCCTATCTAGCAAACTAGAACATAATGCCCCTTAAACTTTTTCATCTTTTCTGCTATAAGGGAAAGTTCACATTGATACCATACAACTGATTCTGTCAGAACAATTCTTACACTTTTGTGTATTCATGCACCCAATATATATATATATATTTTGCATATATCTCCATGGCACTTGAAATTTGTAGAAGCAGTATATTTTCTTGACTCTGGGAACAGCAGTCCTGAGCCCCAGAGGACATTTTTTAAATTTAATTTTTTATTTTGCCATTAGATATTTCTGCATGAAGTCTTTTAATAGTATATGTTACACAGATTGAGAGACACTCAGTGTTTCATCCCTTGAGTTCCCAAAGGGTGGGTAATTGAGCCTACTTGTCTTTATTTTCATCTTGGTTCATCATTATCATATAATAGTTTATATATATTTTATAAAACCTTTTCTCTATGACAACCTGGTAAGGAAGGCAGCACAAAGAGAATGGTAGGGATTAGAGCTTATGGTAAAGTAGAAAGGGACTTTAAAAGTTTATAGCTTTTTGCATCAGGAATGTGAGATCCTGTTGATTGAAACAAGTCAGACCAGATCACACAACTTGTCAGTGGGTGGGCTGGCAGTCAGGGATTCTATTTTCTTGTCCAGTGTTTTTTTGTTATACCATAGGCCTTTCCTACCCAATTGTTATAGACACTTTGGGGGATATATCAGCTCTCTTAGAACAAGAGAATGAAGTTTAGTTGTTGGGACTTTAATATAATATAATTGTCAGTATTCTTACAAGGGGAGAACATTACAAGCTTTACCATGGGGTCCATGACACATGATCAAGCCTTACCCCTTAATTTATAGCTGAGGAAAATGAAGCCCAGAGAACAAAAGGTACTTTTTAAAAGCATACAAATAGGTAGTAGAAACATGAATTCAGGGTTGGTGGCATTAGTGGCCATTAGAAAAGGTATCAGGCATGGGCTCAGTCTGGGCATGGTTATTGGAAATTGTGCGGTGTCTTCTTGGCCTACTCTTACCTTTCACAGAAAATTCATGTTTTTTTTTTTTCATCTCTTTCAGATCTGTTGGTACTTTTGCCCGTGCCCTAGACTGCAGTAGTTCAGTCAGACAGCCAAGCTTACATATGAGTGCTGCAGCAGCCTCCAGAGATATTACACTGGTAAGTGAGGATGAAATCTGGGTTTTACCAGATGGCAGCGATAGATTCAAGTAGACTTTTAGCACCTAACAGCTTGCAGATGGACAGATTCCTTTTTGTTACCTCTTGCTCAATCCTTCACCTGCCAAATAAGAAGTCACTACTAAAACATTTGTACTTCTGTGTCGTCCTCTCTTGCCCAAGGGATACTGGAAAATTCTTAGTAGGGCTGGGAGCAAGTACACAAAGAGATCCCCTTCTCAAGGAATCAGCTTGTTCAGAGTAAGTTATTTGTTTTTTAGTTTTTTATAGCATAGTACTGGGATTCTTAACCTGGGTCTATGAACTTTTTTTTTTAGTAATTTGGTAACTGTATTTCAAAATAATAGGTGTGTATTTTTAGGAGTGCGTAGGCTTTACTAGACTGCCGAAAGAGGTGGAATGGGGAGCGTGAACAATAACAAAAAAGTAAGAACCCCTGGTGTAGTGGATAGACAGCTAGATTCAAAGTAAGAAAGACCTGAATTCAACTATCACCTCTGATATTTACTGACTACGAGATTCTGGGAATTAATTTAATCTCTCAGTGTCCCAAGCATCAGTGTAAACCTGTAAATCGCATAACAGTTACGGATTTATATTAGTAAAGATAGTTTCCTTACCTGAGAGTTCCCTCTACCAGTAATTTCACAAGTCTAGTTCTTACCTTTATCATTGCTACAACAAGAAGTGTTGCTATAAATATTTTTGTGTAAATGTAGATCCTTTCCGTTTTTGTTCTTTTTCAGGTGTTGTATGTGAAGTAGAGGTATTGCTAGATTAAATGTTCATAATTCAGTGACTTTCTTCATATAGTTTCAGATTATTTTTCACAATGGCTTGACTATTTCTTTGTTTTTTTGGTCTCCGTATCTCATCCCGATTAGAAGTTTACTCATTGGCTCAATCCCAGTGCTCATTGGCATTACAGCTTTGACTTATTCTGTTTTCAGCTTGAGTTCTTTCAATTCTCTTTTAGGCTGGCTGGGGGCTCGCCATAGTAGTGCTGGACATAATGCAGACATTACTCAGTTTTAACCATACTGCAGCTTAAAACTCTTAGGCTCAAGCAATTCACCTTCCTTAGCCTCCCTCATTTCAGGGATTACAGATGTGCACCACTATGATGAGCTTGGACACCTTCACAGTTCCATCACCAGTGCTTTAACATCCTGTCTTCTCACAGACCAGCAGTTTTTTCCAGCAATTTTCATTTTCCCTTTCTTTCATCTTTTCCAGTCTGATGGGAATGAATTGAAATCTAAGGATTGTTTTAATCAGTGTTTCTCATTTTATCTGTAATGTGAAGTGTTTTTTCCATGTAATTGTTGATCACTTACCCTTCTTTTGGAAACTTGCTGTTTTGATAAATGGCTGTTACCTGTTTGTATCAATCCCCCTTGTATCTTAGAAATCAGTCCTTTATCAGAGAAATTTGTTAAAAAGATTTTTTTCTTAGTTAACAGTTCTCTAATTAATTTTTTTATTTTATTTGTGTAAAAGCTTTTCAGTGTTACGTAATTAAAATTATGTGTTTATCTCCTGTCATCCTCTTTAGCCTTTGTTTGATAAATACCTCCTTACTTATCTGTCATTGTAAAAGAGCTTCTTTCTTTCTAAATTTTTTATGATGTGACTTTTTATATCTAGGTTATTTATACATTTAGAATTTATTGCATAATATGATTTGAGATGTTGGAATTAGCCTAATTTCTACTAGTCTATTTTTCACTTTTCCCAGCAGCTTTTGCTGAATAACATGGGGTCTTTATGCATGTAGTTGGTGACCTTTGGTTTTTTGAACACTGTTAGTATTTCAGTTTCTTATAGGACACAATATATTTTTGACATAAATAAACATTGTATTTTTTTATTTCTTAAATAAAAAAATAACATTTTTCTCAACATGTAAAGACTAACACTCATTTAAAAAAAATTTTTTTTTAACTTCCAAATTTTCTCCCTCCTCTCACTTTCCCCTTCCCTGAGATGGTCAGCAATTTGATAGAGGTTACATATGTGTAGTCATGCAAACATAATTTTTATTTTAGTCATGCTGTGACAAAAAAAATCCCACGAAAAAATAACGGAAGTGAAAAATAGTATGCTTCCATGTGAGTTCAGGGATTATCAATTCTATTTCTGGATGTGAACATTGTTCTTGAGATCTTGATCGGTTCACAACTCCACCAACAGTGCATTAGTGTCGTAGTTTTCCCATAGCCTCTTTAACATTTGTGATTTCCCTTTCTTCTCTTATTAGCCCATTTGATAGGTGTGAGGTGACACCTCAGAGTTGTTTTAATTTGCATTTCTCTAATCAGTAGTGATTTAGAGCATTTTTATATGACTATAAATAACTTTAATTATTTTATCTGAAAACTGCCTGTTCATATCCTTTGACTGTTTATTAATTGGGGAATTATTTTAATTCTGTTTTCCAGGTCAGTTGTTTCTCCAAGGAGATATTTCACATTGTCTTCTGTTTTTTCTAATTTTGATTTTTTTTCTATTGTTGCTTGATTTCTCATGGAGTCATTAACTTCCACTTGCTCAGTTCTAATTTTTAAGGAATTATTTTATTCAGTGAGCTTTTGTACCTCCCTTTCCAGTAAATCAATTCTGCTTTTTAAGGAATTCTTCTCTTCAGTGGATTTTTGTTCCTCTTTTTTTGGGCTTGAGTATTTTTTTTGTGCCTCCTCGCCCTATGACTGAGGACCAAAACTGAATATGGGCCATGCAACCGAGTCCTGCCCCCAGTGCCAGCAAAGGGTTCCCTGTAATTTTCTTTTGACCAGTTGTCCAACCCCTTTACCATCTATGGGCTGAAAGCTCTAGAAGCCATTGTTGCTAATTCAGTTGCTTCCAAGGCCTGCTGCTGGCTTTTCTGGGCTTTGCTACTGGCTTGCCCTGGAGCTTGGGGCTTCACTGCTGGCTTTCAGGGGTAGCCTGCACTGCACTGTACGCCATTCTTGCCCCAGTGAGACAGACTTTTCCTGCTGACCTCCTAAGTTGTCTTCGGCTGGAAAATTGTTTCACTCCATCCTGTTGTTGGTTCTGCTGCTCCAGTTTGTTTTGAGGTATTATTTTAAGGGTGTTTGGAGGAGATTTTGAGAGAGCTCAGACAAATACCTGTTTTTACTTTGCCATCTTGGCTCTGGCGCGCCCCCCTCCCCCCATTATTATTTATGATGTATATTTCTGTGATACCAGTTCCTTTTTCAAGGACCTTTAGTCCTTTAGTGTCTATAAAATAAAAACTCTTCTGCTTGGCTTTTCACAATCTGGTACTTTCTCTTTCCAGGTTCATTGTACTGTCCTCTACTTTCTATATTTCAACCAAATTGCCCTACTTGTTATTCTTTTGTGTATGATATTTCATCTCCAGTTTGTGCCCTTTTGCCCTGAAATCTATATTTTTAAAAAACGTTTAAAAGTTTTTTAAAATTATGAACTTAAGAGATCAAAAAAGCATTTGCATATATGCAGCAAAACACAAATAAGATTGCAATATGAAATATGAATTTTCATTTTAAATTGCTTGTTTTCAAAATAGGCACATAATTCCATGTTACTTTCAAAACTGCCTTGCTTATCTGTATTGCCTTCTGTTCCTTTGTGTATATTTTTTAAAAAGTTTAAATGGCCCTTTGTTCCTAACCTTTCCCGTACTGTCACACCCCTCCCCCCCATGCCTCCACATATTAAAAACTGAGATAAAGGAAAACAAACTTATTAACAAATGATAATAGTCAGCAAAACAAATCCATGTGGTGGCCAAGCACACAAATGTATGTCTTTAACTGTTATCTGTCACTTCTCTTTCAAGAAAGTAAATGACATGTTTGATAATAGGTAGCTTGGAGACAAGTTTGTCCATTACATTGATCAAGGTTCTTAAATCTTTCAGTGTTGTATTTTTACGTAGTGTTGTTATCTTTGAATAAATTGTTCTGGTTCTCCAACTCACTCTGTATTAGTTCATGATAACCTGAGATTATCTGAAATTCTTTCCTAATTTTTTCCATTCCCTGATTGATGGACAGAGGCAGTTAGATGGCAGAGTGGATAGAGTGTTGGGCCTGGAGTTAGGAGGACTCCTCTTCCTGAGTTCAAATGTGGCTGCAGACACTTACTAGCAGTGTGACTCCGGGCAAGTCACTTAACCCTGTTTGCCTTAGTTTCCTTATCTATAAACTGAGCTGAAGAAGGAAATGGCAAATCTAGTATCTGTGTCAAAAAAAATTCCAAAATTGACTGCAAAACAATTAAACAACAAATTGATAGACATCTGCTTCTTTTCCAGATTTCGCTTCCCTTTCCTGTCCTCCCCTGCCCTCCATAATCAGGGAGCTTGTTTTGATTGTAGCTCCTTTCTCCCCAGTATTATTCTCCTTCTTAAGCCCTCCCTTCCCATTCTCAAATTGTTTGGTATGTTACTATTTTTTAAAGTACTTTCTTATCCTCTGAGTGGTTCGTGGGTCTTGATGGAGAAATGGCTTTTTACATGGGTTTTGGAAGAGGTTTGCAGGGAGTACCCACAGTCCTGAAGTAAGATGGGGATATCTGAACTTATTATGCCTCACAGGATAAGTTTCTCATTGCCTTCAGCTAATGCAACTCAAACGGTATTTAATTTGACAGTTTAGGCAGTATATCAGAATTTAAGATGCTAGCTTTGATATGATGATATGTTAAGATGTACAGCCTTAATGGCTATGGCTTCTACAGTATTCCATATGACAGACTTCTTGATGGTTTTGTGCTTGAGAATTCACTAAATGCGTTGCTTGGACTGAAAATTTTTTTTAGCCCTTTTTGCTAAACGCATTGTTTCTTCTCTTTTTGTTCGTCTTGGGAATGAGTTTGATACATTTTTATATCTCTCTGTGGTTACGTCTCTGTATGTGTGTGAATTCTACCTTTCCTTGTTTTCTCCAGATTATCATTGATATACCTCACCCTTTCCTCCATATTTGTATGCTCTTATCATATTCCCACTTTTGAGATATAAAAAATTCTACTCCTTTATTCCTTCTTTCTATACTAGTTAATTCCATTTGTCATCTTTTCTTTCTCCATTCTTGACACACTTAGGACTAATTCATCCTCCAAGACCTCAATTTTCCTTACTCAACTTCCTGAGTACTCTTTGAGGACAGTTTCTGAAGGGACAATTTTCTTCTCCATCATTAGACTTTCATAGATAGTGCTTTCCAATTACTTGAAGAATTTTACCTTTGAAGATTTCTCTTGATTCCTGTATTTGTATTTCAAAGTTCATAATAATTTCCTTCTTGTTATCTGAACTACTTGATAACTTCCTAGTCTATTAAAGGTCCATTTCCCTCCCTGTAATATTATACTAAAATTTGCAAGGTAAGTTATTCTTGGTTGTAAGCTTCTATGTCCTTGGTCTTTTGGAATATTTGAAGATCTCTTATTTTTAGTAGAAACTTGTGTTTTGTGTGATCTGACTGTAGTTCCTTGGCACTTGAACTCCTTATTTCTGGATGCTTCCACTATTTTTTTTTCTTTGTTGCAAAAGCTCTGGGGTTTGACTGTAATATTCCTGGGACTTTTCCATTTGAGGTTCCTTTCAGGAGATGAACCTTGCAGACTTTCTGTCTTTATTTTGGCCTCTGGTTCTAATAGGTCTGGAAAGTCTTGATTTATGATTTCCTGAATTTTAATGTTCATGCTTTTTTTTTTAGATTGCCAGATAAAGCATTTATTTATTATGTATATTCTTTTTTAATCTTTTGTTTTAGACAAATATTAATGTATTTAGGTTAAGAAAAGAAAAAATGTCATGGGCACAGCAGAACATAGGAAAGACTTCAGAATATCTAGCAATAGCTTTTCATTTCAAGAAAGCCTCTATGTTAAATACTGTACATTATGTTGAAAGCTGTCCATTTTTTCTTTGCTTCCTTGTAGGTTTTCTTTTGTTCTCTG
>NW_020954668.1:698524-714848 GCF_900497805.2 Vombatus ursinus | reverse complement strand
TTGTACTTTTTACTTTGTTCTTTTTTCCCCCTTCCTCTCCCAGGCTACAATTAAACATGGATATATTTGTGTGTGTGTGTGTGTGTGTGTGTACACACTTTCCCTAAAAGATTCTACTCCTAATCTTTATTTTTTTGTTTGTACATATCTCTTTTTTCCTCTCTCTCCTAATTCCTCTGCTTTACTTTTACAACTGTCTTGCCCTCCTATTTCTTAAACCTACCGCCCCTTCCAGTGATCCCTCCTTTATCCTCCCATTCCCATTAATCTAAACACCCTTCTATATCCCCCTTTTAATGTATTCCCTCACCCTCCCCTCTAAAGATCCCTCCTTTATCTTCTCCCCCCTCCCTATCCCCTTAGAGTTTTATTTCTTTCTAAATTTAGAAGACTTTTATACTCTTCTAGATATATATGTATTTTTCTCTTGAACCCATTTCCAATGAAAGTAAGATTCCAGAACTAACAACACCCTTCTCCCATCTAATTCCTCTATATTTGTTCTTTCTCTCACACCCCATACATTTGTATAAAATAATTACTCTTTTAGCTGTTCTTGAACTCTTTTACTTTTTGAGGTCATATCATACTCAGGTCTACCCTAATCATTTTTATAAGCTACCTAAATACTAATAAAAGTCTTAGACGTAGGTTTTACATTTTACATATTGAAAGGTAAACTATCTATCCCTATTGAGTCCTTTCTAATTGGTCCTTGGTATGTACTTTATATTTCTCTTGGCTCTTGTATGTCAAATCTTCTATTAAGTTCAGTTTTTTTGTTTTTTTTTTAAACAAAGTCCTGAAAGTCTGACAATTTATTAAATGTTCTTTTTTTACCCCCCTATTCAGAATCATGCTTGGCTTTACTGGGCATATTTTTGGTCAGAAGCCCAGTTCTTTTGCTCTATGGTATTCTAAGACCTATGATCTTTTAGTGTTGCCACTGTCAGGTCTTAGAATGATTCTGATTGTGGTACTGCCATATGTAAATTGTTGGGGGTTTTTTTTTTCCTTGTTGCTCATAATATTTTGTCTTTGAGCTGGGGGTTTTGGAATCAATGATCTGTGGATTTTTTTCTGTTTCTACTTTCCCCTCTTATTCTAATGCTTCACAACAATTTTCTTTAATTATTTCTTGTATTGTATCAAGATGCTTTTTTTTCATTATAGCTTTCAGGTAGCCTGATTATTCTTATGTTTTTCTCTTCTTGATCCGTTCTCCAGATTAGTTGTTTTTCCTTTGAGATGTTTCATATTCTCTTCTTTTTGTTTCTTTTTTATATTTTGTTTTTTTCTTGATCTCATAACTTTGCTGGATTCCCCTGCCCTAGTTCTGATTTTCAAGGAGTCATTTTCTTCCCGAAGATTCTGTATCTCCTTTTCTAATTGGTTGACTTTCTTTTCATAATCGTCTTGTTTTTCCTGGATTATTCTTATTTTTCTTTTTAGTTTTTCCTCAGTGTCATTTGATTTTTAAAGTCTTTTTTTAAGTTCTTCAATGAATTCTTTTTGGTTAGGTTACCATTTGACATTACTCTTTGGGGTAGAAGAGAGTTTCTTTGCTTCAGAGTCCTCCTCTGAAGACAAACCCTGGTCTTCTCTATTCCCATAGTAGTTCTCTGTGGTTGGATTCTTTCTCCTTTGCCTGTGCATTTTTTTTTAATAGTTTAGTTTTTATAATCATCTCTACCCTCAGATCTTCTTCAGTTCTCCGCTCTGACCTTGAACTCAAACCAAGACCTCCAACCTCCTGTAAGTGCCTGCAGACAGCAGCACCCACTGCATCTTCTTCACTCACTGGGATTGTGCTGGTTCCTTCTGTTTCATGGCCTTGTCTCTGCAGCACAGCTGGGTCTGGCATTGCTTATTAGCAGAGGTTCCCTAGATCTTCCCCAGCTCAGTTGCCCAATTTCCCTCACTGTCTGAGGGTAAAAGTTCCTGTGTGGCAGGGGCTGGAGCAGCCTCCAAACCCAGTTGACCTCAGGGCTTACCCTTGTTGTATAAGTGATCCCTAGCCTGGAGGGGTTTACTCTTCATAGGGATGAAAGGTCATCCTGGGATTTTTCTTCAGCTCTTCTGATTGTCTCAGGACAATTGTTCTGTTCTGCTCCTACTCTTATATTTTCACAGCTCTATGTTTTGCGGCGCTATTTTATCTCTTTTGTGGAGGAAAATCTTGAAAAGAGCTTGAAATTTTCTTGCCTACTCTGCCATCTTCCCAAAATCCTTTCCTCTGTTCATGCTTTTTTTCTTTTTTCTTTTCTTCTCTTTTCTTTTTTTTTTTCTAGATTATAGTTTTCAGGAGTCTAGTTGTGCTTAAATTATCTCTCTTTGACTTTTGTTCTGCGACACTTATTTTGATAGCAGGTAACATACATATTTTCTATTCTTTCAATCTTTTGACTTTGATTAGGTATTTCCTGCTGGATTATGAACTCATTTTCTATGTAGTTTTTCGAGTTTTCAGGGAATCCATTATTTGTATAAGGTTTATCACTTTCTCTTTTAAGATATATATCCTTTCAGTTCTTTTAGCACTTTTATCTCATTTTAAATTACTTGATTCATTTCTTGTAGATATTCATGTAGTCCTTGTGGAAAGTTCATATTTCCTTTAGGTTTCTGCTTATAGTTGTTACAGAGTCACTCCTTTTTTGGAGTATGCTTAGAGTTGTAATAATTTTGTTGATATTTTCTTGATGTACTCTTTAGCTTTATCTCTTGAATTAAGACTTTAAGGCCAGGACTGTAAGTCACCTCCCCCCCCCCACCCCCCAGCCCCTGCTAGGCTTTTAGGTGGGGTGGTAGTCTCTGCCTATTCTCATCTTGAATCCCTTTGGTCTCTGTACTGATTTCCTGGCATTAGGCTGCCTAGGATCTTTAGTTTCTTGTATTTTATATTCAGGGACCCATAATAAGAACCTTGTAGACTCTGTGTGCCCTGGTCTGCCCCCCTGCTGTGCCATTCTGTTTACTGTTGACTCGTAGGGCTTTTGTACCTCTTTGTGATTTTGGATAGAGGGTTTTATAGAGCTTTGCTGACTACTGTATCTTTGGTCCTGTTGGATCACTGGGCTTGTTTATAGGCACTTGTTTTACTGGCTTCCCCTTTCCTGTTACTCGCAGGTTTCTGGTTAACTTTTATGCAGTTATGGGCAGGCAGAGTTCACTTACTGTAGTTCTTTTGGAATTTCTTGGCTCTTATTTGATCTAGTGCAAATTTCAGGTTTTTTTATGCAAGCTGAGCAGTCTGCCCCTTTCTATGCAGCCATCCTTGCCAGGAAACCATTTGCTTTTGCACAAGCTGTCTAGTATACCTGGAATGTGTTCTCTAGCTTTCCCTACCTTTTGTCAAAGCTCTGTTCAGGTACCTAACATTTGGTATTGTCCTTCACGTGTATATTACTTTGAATATTTTTAGTATTTAATTTTCTTTTTACATTGTTTCCCCTTGTTCATGTAGCTTCATTGAGTGCAGGGACTATTTGATTTTTGTCTTTGTATCCCCAGCACTGCCACAGTGCCTAAGACATGGTAAATACTTTTAAAGTAAATTTTTATCTATACCTTTGTTTTTGTCACCAACATTTCCCAGTATATGCTTTCTCCTTCCCCCTCAACTTCAGACTCCCAATAAACATTTTTTGTAAGAGTGAAAAAAGAAGGGAGAAAGCAGTTCAGACAAATAACGTCTAAACAAAATTAATCAATACATCAAAAAAATTTGGCATCTTTTGTTTTTCATACATATAATCCCTGACCTCATCAGTAAATCAAGTGAAGTGCTTTCTCATATCTCATCTTTAGAGACTAGCTTGATCATTATAATTCTCCAGCATTCAGTTTCAATTGATTTGTTGGTATTCTTTTTGTTTGCATTATTGTAGTTATTGTGTGTATTATTTTTGTTGTAGCTATTCTGCTTACTTCACTTTGAACTAGTTCATATGAACTAGTTCAGTTTCTTCTCTGTGTTCATGTTCATCATTTCTTACAGACATTTATATTCCATTTTATTCATGTGGCACAATTAGTTTAGCCCTCTCTTAATTGTTGGGTATCTGGTTTGTTTCTAGTTCCTTCTACTGAAAGTAGCCACTATGAATAGGTGGAGCTTTCTTTTTTATCAGTGACCTAGTATGGACATTTTAATTACTCCATTTACTTAATTCTAAATTGCTTTCCTATATGGGTGAACCAATTTGCAACTCCACCAACAGTGCATTAATGTGCCTGTCTTTCAGCAGTCTCACCAACATTAACTGACCATTTCCATCTTTTTTATTATCTCTGTCTAGTTACTAAGTGTGAAGTGAAACTCTCAATTTTATTTAAATTTCATGTTATTGTTAGTGATTTGGAGCATTCTTTCATATAGTTTTTAGCAATTTGCAATTCTTTTGAGAGCTATTTGTTCATGTCCTCTGACTCCTTATTATGGGGATAACTTTTGATTTCATATTTTTGTTAGTTTTCTATATATCCTGGATATCAAAAATATTTGATAGTTTTTCCTAATTGATCTCTTTCTTTCTAATATTGGTTGCATTTTGTTTTGTGCCAATGCTTTTATATTTCATATACCAAAATTTTCTGTGTGTGTGTGTGTGTGTGTGATTACCTCTAACCTCTGTTTAAGAATTTACCTCTTAGTCATAGATGTGAAAGATATTTGATTATTTTTTCCTTGTAATTTTGTTTATGGTATGACTTTTAATATTCAGGTCAATATCCATTTTAAATTTATTGTGATAGATGGCTTAAAATGTTCTAAACCTAATTTCTGTCAGACTACTTTCTAGCTTCAAATAGAAAGTTTTTCCTAAACATTTTGGGGGTTTATCATACATACCATAATTAATTCAGTTGTTTTTTTTTAAAGGTAATGGGGGTTAAGTGACTTGCCCAGGGTCACACAGCTAGTAAGTGTCAAATATTTGGTCTGAGGCTGGATTTGAACTCAGGTCCTCCTGACTTCAGGGCTGGTGCTCTATCCACTGCACCACTTAGCTGACCCCCCAGTTGTTTTTTTTTATTCTTCATCTACTCTATTCCATTATTGTATTTTTCTTCTTTTTTTTTTCTTAAGGCACTACCAAATAATTTTCATCATTATTACTTTATAATATTGTTGGTGTTCTGGAAGTTCTGTCCATTCTTCATTCTTTTGTCATTGCTTCCCTTATTATAGATTTTTAAAATTCACCATTGTTTTGTCTAGCTCCGTAAAGTATCCTCTTGGAAGTTTGGTATAGAAATGATTGTTCAACGAATGAATGGTGCCATCACCATTTATTTTAGTAAATAGGGTAGAAAATCCTAGAGTGCTTGGGTAAGGCTCACCATATCTGAAGGTAGGACTCAATATATACACATTGCTAGATAAATGAAGGTAGCATTATTTCCATAGACCAGTGCAGAACAAATGGATGCTGCTAGAGGAATGAGAGAAAATGGGAGTCCTTTCAGGAAAAATACCACTAGCACCACCCCTAGCCTTACCTCTCTTCGAGATAGGGAGAAAGAGAGAGAATATACTTAGGGATATTAAATTCATGTATAAAATACGAACTCAGAATTATAATACAAGACAGAGTATGATTAAGTTCTGAAGAGGATATAGAACATTCCTTAACTAGGATCCCATTTATTGTGAAGTCATTATGGTTGCTGAGTGATACAGTGGGTTGGTGACTTTGCTATACTGCTTATTTTGAAAACATGAATGATTGATATATTAGGGAATGATTTGAGCATAATGTGAATTTTGTTTGCTTATGCGCCATTTCTTCTGCGAGAAATAGGGAGAGAATACAGAAAATTGTACCACTTTACAATAACTCACAAACTACAGCCCTTCTGATGCCCACTTCCACAACCAAACTTCAGGTCTATTTCAAGGTAAAGTATATTTATTATATGTCTTCTAGTGTAGTAGGAACTATGGGCAGAAGAGCAGCCTACCCCAACCCTCTCCTCCACCTTCCACCATAACTCAGGTGCTTGGCCCCAAAATAGAAGCCCACCTAGGCTGTCCTCTTGCCTACAGCAACTTTCTCTGCCTCAAGCCCTGTAGCATTCAGGATGCAGGACAAGCAGCAACTCAAGGTCACGGATGCCAACACTGTTTCTTGTAATATAGATTTGTTAACCATTTAATATGTGTAAAACTGATCAAATGAGATAATATTTGTAAAAGCACTTAGCTAAGTTCTCCGACACATTGTAGAAACTATATAAATGCTTATTCTCTTTCCCACCCCCCTTTCCCTTCATTAATCATTTTTATTACATTTTTTAGTGTTGTACCCCTAACTCCATTTTTCTCATAAGTCTTATAGTTTTTATTGCATAATTTTACGTAGCACTGGTGATTTTTTTTAATAGTGCATATGTCAAATTATAACAAAATGACTATATATTGTCAGGATATAAGATCAGGAGATCTTGGTATATAATCCCATCTCAGATATTTACTAGTGTCTTTAGAGTTTTTGTTTCCCTCATGTGTAAACTGGGGATAATGTTTGTACTACCTACCTCTTTTTGTTGTTGTGAGGAAAGAGATTTTAGCACTTTAAAAAAAAATCTCTTTCCTTACAACAACCCCAGGAGATAGGTAGTGCAAATATTATCCCCAGTTTACACATAAGGGAAACAAACTATCAAAATATATTCTTTCAGCTGATCACATGGGAAAATGCTAAATGAGCCCTGGGTCCCAAATAAGACGTACAAATAAATTATTAAAGTTGAAGGTAGAGGTTATAGGATAATGGATTTAGAACTAGCACAGAATTTAGAGTTCACTTAATATAAACTCCCTTATTTTGATGAAACTAGATCAAGAGAGGTTAAACCATTTGTCAGACACCTAATAACTTGCTGAGCCAAGATTTGGGCTCAAGTCCTTTTCCTCTAAGCTCAGGCCCTATTAATGACAAGAGAGGTTGCTGCCAAATACCCAATTCTGTTTTTCTTGTGGAATTATTTGGTGGAGAAGGGGCAGGCAGGAGAAGAAAAACAGAACCTTTAGGAAGACTATAATATAATTTGTCACTTAGATGAGTCTTCTCTTAAAACATTCCAACATTCTTATTCCTGCCTTGGGTCTGAATTCATAGAGCTTAACCTATCAGTAAGAACACCTAAATTCTACTGCTACCTCAGTGTCATATGGCCTCGGAGAAGCCAATTAATTTCCTTCTATGGGTTTCATTCTTAATTATAAAATGAAGGAACTGAACTAAACAATAACTAAGGTGCTTTCCAGCACCGGCATTATCATATCCTGGATTCACATCCTTGTCTATCCTCACTTAGTTGACTTTAATTTCTATTTCTGTAGTTAGTGGAAGAAAAGGTCCTTGTAACATTCATAAAAATATCACCTTCCTGGTTTGAAGTTCTGTGCAGGAGGGAATGTCTTTTGGTCCTGGCTTCCCTTAAAAATATATGCTATAAGTATCTTTCTGAATGTGCTTTAGGGAAATTGTGCTGGGTTTGTGTGGATTGTACTGCTATTGGGAAGAAACAACTGGGTTCTGTTCATCACGGGAGGGATGTGTTTGGGCCCCTCCTTTCCTTTCTTTTTCACCTTTACCCTTGTCCCCTCTGTTCTTACTTCACTCTTTTTAATCGGTACCCTTGCCCAGTGCTCTGTACACTGGTTGGTAGTTCCAGCAGCAAGTAAAGTTTTGTCACTTGAAATGTGAGACCCATCCTTAGGGGAAATTTTCTTCTGAAGTTATTTCTAATCTCTGGCTGTTTGGGGATTATCTTCTTGAGCTGACTTGGTGACTAGAGAGGGAATTGGAGGGGAGAAACATTTTATATCTTTTTTTTTTTTTGAGATATTCTTTAATCCTTTGTTAGTTTTTGCAAGTACCTAAACACATTTTTCTTATTATTGAGCCGGAATCACTGAACTGGGCCAGAATAGAAATGCCAGCAGTGACTTTTAATATCATGATTCATAGTAGAATAAAAAATATTATATACTCAAAGTAACTACAGTCTCACAATCTCAAAGCTTGGACCTACAGTGCTTTAATCCATTTTGTAACTGATTAAGAATCCCTAATCATAGATTTAGAGCTAGAAGTTAACTAGTCTAACTTCTTATTTTACAGATGTATAAACTGAGACCATGGTGGTCAAGTGATTTTCCCAAAGACCAAATGTAGAAACGCAGTACTTTTTGAAAGAGTGATTTGTTATACTTTTGGTTAGCTCAGACTGGTAGGGATTTTTCTTTAAATCAAGCTTAAATCTTTCTCTCTCTTTATTAAATGATTGTCAGCAGATCTGCTCCTTCCTTGTATGAACTTGTGTACTTCCCTATTCACATCATTTCAATTTAACCAACTTTTTTTAAGAATCTCCCAGCTAGCAACATCCTTCAACAGGTCTTTGGCTTACACTTCAATTTCCCTCTCTTCCAGGACACCCTTTAGATGTCTTGCCATCTTTTTGCTGTACCTTGGGTAGGCTACTTCCCGTCTCTGAGTCTCAGTTTTTGTAAATTGAGAGTCATTGATAAGCTGTTCTCCACTGTCACTTCTAGCTTAGCATTTCTGTGTAACACCGTAGTGTCTTCTGAGGGGTTGGCTTCCCAATAATAGAAATTGGAGAGTCCTTCTGCCTCCCTTTTATATGTCAAATTTCCTTTTGAACATGATCCTCCAACTAATGAACAAACTCCTTTGTTACTCTTCCTTTAGTTTCATGCAATGGATACTTTGCACAAAAATATCTACGATATTTCCAAGGCCATTTCTGCTCTGGTGCCTCAGGGCGGTCCAGTTCTTTGCCGAGATGAAATGGAAGAGTGGTCAGCTTCAGAGGCCAATCTTTTTGAGGAAGCTCTAGAAAAATATGGAAAAGATTTCACTGACATTCAGCAAGATTTTGTAAGTATTTTCACAATGATGATTACAGTTTGTCTTTAGATTAAGTGAATGTGTGACTGAGGAATTTTTACTATTTGGCCAAAGCATAGGGAAAGGAATCTGTAGTCAAATACAGTTAAGGAAAGGGTAACCAATTGGCTGTGTTTTACCTTAATCAGCATCAGGATGATAATGGAAAAGGAAAGTGGAAGATTCTGGAAAACTTAGATTTGCAAAGCACTTTCCTCAGAGCAGTACAAGCACCATACGTATTTTACAGATGAAGTAACTGAGACTGAGAGTTTTTGACTTGCCCATGATTGTAAGCTATAAGGCAAGATTTAATCCAATTCTTGTAACTTCAAATCTGTTACATTACCTCTCAAGATTTTTCTAGCCTCTCCTTCTTAAAAGATATTTTGAAAATGGTCAAAGGATATGAACAGGCAATTTTCAAATGAAGAAATTAATGCTATCTATAGTCATATGAAAAAAATGCTCTAAATCACTATTGATTAGACAAATGAAAATCAAAACAACTCTGATTAATCAAAAATCAATTTTAAAAAACCAGTCAAATCATCACACATATCAGATTGGCTAACATGACAAAACAGGAAAATTATAAATGCTGAAGAAGATATGGGAAAATTAGAATACTATTGCATTATTGGTAGAGTTGTGAACTGATCCAACCATTCTGAAGAACAATTTGGAACTATGCCCAAAGGGCTATAAAAATGTGCATCCCTTTGACTTAGCAATACCACTTCTAGACCTGTATCCCAGATAGATCATACAAATGGGAAAAGGACCCACATATAGAAAAATACTTACAGCAGCTCTTTTTGTGGTGGGAAAGAAGTGGAAATTGAGGGGATGCCAATCAGTTGGGGAATGACTGAACAAATTATGCTATATGAATGTAGTGGAATACTATTGTGCTATAAGAAATGATGAGCAGGCAGACTTCAGAAAAACCTTGAAAAACTTGAATGAACTGATGCTGAGTGAAGTGACCAGAACCAGGAGAACACTGTACACATTAACAGCCACATTGTGCGATGACTAACTTGATAGACTCATCTCTTCTTAACAATGCAAAGATCCATACAACTCCAAAGGACTCATGATGGAAAATGCTGTCCACATCCACAAAAAGAACTATGGAGTCTGAATGCAGATCGAAACATATTATTTGCTCTCCCTCTTTTTTTTTTCTTTTTTTTGGGGGGGGGGTTCCTTCTTTCTTGTGGTTTCTTCCATTGTTCTTCTTTACAACATGGCTGATGTGATAATAGGTTCAATATGAATGTATATGTGGAGCCCTGTATCAAGTGGCATGCCATCTTGGGGTGGGGGTAGGGAAAAGATGAGGAGAAAATTTGAAACTCAAAATCTTATAGAAGTGAATGTTGAAAAGTAAAAATAAATAATTTTTTTAAAAAAAGATATTTTGAAAGCATACATATGGTTCCCTAACACATTCTCATTCCATCTCACTCTCTTATTTTTTCTCTCTCCCCCCCACTCCCAGCCTGTCTCCCTATCCCTCCCTCTGTCGTTGCTTCTCCCTCTCCATCTTCCTCCTTCCTTTCCTTCTCCCTCCTCCTCCCCTCTTCCCCACCCCACCACCCTGACCCCAGACACATTCCCCAATGTTAGGTTGTTGTCCCATTATTCTCGTCAAATGCTATTCCTTTTTTCATTACAACATGAACTTTTCTAAGGTATGCTTTTGTAAATTTCTTCCCCTTTTGAACCAGAAATAAATGTCATTATAAAAACTTTGACGTTTATTTTCCCCTCATTTCCTTCATGTAGAATTTGTACATTTGACCCAGACAGAAAGGTCATAACGTAATTTAGAATTCAGATCAATAACGTTTTCATCTTAAAAGTAAGATGTTAATGGAATGATAAACTAGAGTGATGCAAGTGAAGCTTTCAGTGTGACCTATCCACTTTTCCATTGCAGCCTTTTTGAATAAATGAATATTATTTGACTCTCTGAGGTATTTCCTCTGTTCTTGTTTGTCTTTTTGACTTTGGTACTTCCCTGACCCTAGTGTTACAGTAACTCTGCATTTGAAAATGGTTAGTGGCTCCAGGTGCTTGCATTTCATTAGGATTCAGGCTCTAAGGAATTTCTTCCCTGCCTATATGCACTGTACAGAAAGGAAACTGTTGAATCTGTCTTTTATATTTAATAGGAACTGGGATGTAAAACAGTTGGGTTAGAAACAGGGTGTGGTGGAAAGAGCACTAGATTTGTAGTCAGAGGATTTGAGTTTGCTGCCCTGGTATCTTTGTGACCCTAAGAAAGTCATTTGTCTTAATCAAATAGAAAACACATATCTAATAGATGATAAATACTATGACCTCAAAGATAAAAGTCCTCTCTGTAGCACATAAAGATGAGCTCCAAGGCTATTCCTCTAAATGTTTCTACCTAAAGTCGGTTTCTCTAAATTCCACATACTTTGTTGTATCCATAATAGCCCATCTAACGTGGTAACAGTTGCCCATTTTCGGCCTTTACCTGCTACCAGACTGTTGTACACCTAAGAGTAGAAGTTAGTACATCCAGAGGAGTAATATGAATTGTATTACTCTGGCCTCAGGTATTGTAGAGCTACCTACTTGCCTTTCAGATGGTAAAACTGTTTATTAGAAACTTCAAACCTTTCAACAAAGAAATAGCCACCCTTCACTCCCCCACCTCCCGCTAATCTAACTATCTCCAGGTACTTGCTGCAGTCTGTCTCAGTCTTTCTCTGAGCCTTTGGGCATGACTTGCATCTAAAATATCTTAACTCTTCCTGCTACATAATTTGCTTTGCCCTTTAACTTCTTCCACTTACCTTTTTTTTTTTCCTTGTCTTATCTTTGCCTCATCTTGAGTCTTTCTCTTCAGGTTCTTATTCTTTGATCACTCTTGATCTACTCAGTCCAGTTTCCCCTCCTTCATTTCTCATAGAAGCTTCAAGCAGAATTTGGGAAACACTTTTCACTCTCCTTTTTCATCTCAAGTCTTTCTTTTCCAGGTCTTTCTCAAACTGAAACTAGAAGTAGAAGCTGGAGCATAACAAGAGGAGGGTAGCCAGTATGGCAAAAGGCATTTACTAGATATGTCATATGAAAATAGAAGGAAATGGAGAATGTTTATCCTAGAGAAGGGAAAATTTAAGGTGGGCGTGATAGGTGTTTCTGAGTATTTGAAGGACTGATTTAGACTTTTCTCTTGATTGCAAAGGGCACAACCAGAAGTAAGAGGTAGAGTTTCAAAGAAGCAGATTTTGGCTTAATTTCAGGAGAAAACTTCCCAACCAATTACAGCTATCCAAAAGCAGAATAATGGGCTGCTTTAGGAGACAACAGATTCTCCCTCTAGAGAGTCCTTTATATGATAATTCAGATTCCTTTTTGAGTGTGTTAGACTGCATGAGTGTCCTGTATCTCCAATAAACTAATATCTCCAGGACAATAACTGAGATTCTCCTTGTTCTCTACCTTGGTGTCATGGGCTACAATATACAGAAAGTGTGATACTAAGTTAACTACACCAACTTTCAGCTTGATTGATGACAGATGTTTTCTTTGCATGTTTCCAGCTTCCATGGAAGTCCTTAACCAGCATCATTGAATACTATTACATGTGGAAAACAACAGACAGATATGTTCAACAGGTGAGAACTCTTTGGCTTCCAAATATAATCTGTTGTGTTTCCTCGAAAGAGTTGTGCTCTTTTAAGTGAAAAGTATTACTTCCCTTGCGAATTTACTGCTGAGGAATTACACACCTGAGGAATTACCCTTCCCTGAAACTCCTTAGGATGCTTTTACAGTGTGTTAGGTGTGTGCCTATGGCTGGCTCCAGGGCTTTTTATTTTTCTGGCTTTGGCACTTTTCATTACTCATACATACTCAATCTCCTTTCTCTCCCTTTTTCTTTCACGAATAAGATACTTCCCACTTAACTTTCCTGGGTGTGAGGGACATGAAAATGTCAGGGGCTTAAAATCCCTGATGAGTTTCAGTTATATGCTTTCATATGCCTACCTTTCCCATACCTGTTTAAAGCAAAAACTTTCCTTGCCAGTTATAAGAGCACTTTAGGTATGTAGTTATTTACATGTAATGGATCCCATTTACACAGATGAGTGCAGAGGCAAGGCTGTTTTTTGTGACTTGGAATAAGTCTTCAAAGTTTGGATAAAATGTGTATATGTTTAAGAGAGAGTAGGAAGAAAACTATAAGAGGAAAATGAGAGTTATGTAAAATACTTTATTTTTCCTTTTTTTTGTTTTCAAATAAATTTTTAAAAGTAAATCTAAAAATACATGCAATGTTACATATACTTAAACTGAGATGTGAGTGAACTGTAATTGGCTGCTGTTATTTGAAGTAGCTACTCTTATCTTGCTAGAAGTTAGAGCCTTTTAGATCAACTCTTGTTTTTGTGTCCTTTTGGGAATGGTGTATATATATCCACATTAGGGAATCATGGTAGCTGCCCACTGAGAAAAGAAATATGACTTCAGGAAAGGGGTGGAATTAAATTGGAACTGATGAAGAGAAAGTATTAAGAACAAACCTTTAGTCTTTATTCTAAGACCCTAGACTAAGTAACTTTTGCCAGTTACATCACACATGATTGAAAATGATCCTAGTTTGCTATGATTTTTGTCTAAAAGTTATTTATCTTTGTTCTGGCTTTTATTTATCATGAACTCCTAAGTATTTGGCTGTAATTTGACTTAAAAATATAAGAATTTGCTAAATCAGAAGAGATAAGTAGGGAAATTAATTTATGTTTAAAGGCATCTCAGATAATAAATTATTCTCTCATCTGTGTGTGTGTGTGTGTGTGTGTGTGTGTGTGTGTGTGTGTGTGTATGTAGAGAGAGAGAGAGAGCGCGCTTAGCTTTCTCTTAGTATAGATCTGAAAGAATTCCTGAGAGACTTTTAACCTTTAGGGAGAACTCTTTTCTCCTCTGAAAGCATCTTAACAAAGACCATACCTAAATCTCTTTCTTTAATCAGGACAAAGAACCACATTTTCTTCTCACCACTCCTGAAGTCATAGCTACACTTCCCTTTTTCTAGTGATAGTTCATGGAGCACTGCCCTTCCATGCTCGACTGTATTTCTTAAACAGATGTCTCTGACCCTTTGTCTCTTTGTCTCTATTTGCAGAAGCGGTTGAAGGCAGCTGAAGCAGAAAGCAAGTTAAAGCAAGTGTATATACCTAACTAGTAAGTGGCATTGTCATACAGTGCATTATTCTCAAAATCCTGAGGAAAGGGCACATAGAAAACTATTTAGGGAGCAAACAGTGTGCTTATTGACAGTACTGTGTTGCCAAAATCCTTGCTAAATGTTCTTCTTTTCTGCTTTTCATTTTTCCTGACCTTCCTAAGACATCAAAAGTAGTAGTGTGTTTTCTTATTTCTTCTCTAGAGTCAGCCTTTTACAGTTTGTATGAGTCAACAAAAGAAAACTTTGGGCCAGGGGGAGCTAAATTAATACTTTAACTCTGTGACCTCAACCCTTTTTAACTCACGTCTGCCTGAAAACCCTAACATTTCCAGGGACCAAGGGGTTAGATCGAGCCTTTCTATTTGGCCCCCTCAAGATTCATTTTGGAGATAAGAGTCTTGTTTTTTCCTTTTTGGCGAATGTTAGGACATAAAATAAACATGTTGACATCATGCTAGGGATCCTTAGTTCCTCCCTCTGCATCTCTAGTCTGAGAATCCACTCATTATCTTTTCCCTAAAACCTATCACTTACTATGTTTGTTTGTATGGGTTTTTTTGGGGTGGGGGGGTTGTTTTTTTGTTTTTTTGGCCAGAGGTACCAACCATCATTCTTGTGGACCACACAGGTTCCCAATTTCATTATTATCCTCAGTTCTTTAGTCTTCTTCACTTCTGTCATCCAGTGAGTTAGTTGTCATTGCCTTTGGTTCAATGGATAGAATGCTGGGCCTACAGTCAGAAAAACTCGTCTTCTTGAGTTCAAATCCAGCGTCAGACACTTACTAATTGTGTTACCCTGGGCAAGTCACTTAATCCTTGGTTTGTCTCAGTTTCCTCATCTGTAAAATGAGCTGGAGAAGGAAATGGCAAGCCAGTATCTTTGACAAGAAAGTCCCAAAAGGGCTCACATTAAGTTGGATGTGACAGAAAAATGACTAAATAACAATTGATTCTATTGCCAGACTATGTCTCATATCCATCCTCTTTTTTTCCATTCATTCACCAGCCTTATTCAGGTAGGCCCTCAACATCCCTCAATGGTACTAACTATGATAATAGCTTCCTAATTAGGTTCCCAGCTTTTTGTGCCTCCCATTTCCAATATATTCTCCACATAACTCTAGAAGAGATAATTCTAAAGCACTAACCCCTCAGTCTGCAACTGGTTCATTATCTTATCATTTATCTTTTTCTAACCAAGTTCAAAGGCAGTCTTGTAAGTATAATATTAAATTACCTCAGAAATTGCTTGTGGTGAAAATTTTCTCATTATATAGTAAGTTCAGAGCTTCCACCGCTGTAAAATTGGGAAAACTATCATCCCATCACAATCTCAACCTAACTTCTCCCCTACAGGACTCCTTTCATAGGCTTAACCACATCACTATTGCTGGCCATATAATATTAACAAATAACACAGAAATATAGATAAATATTTAAACAATGTTTTGACTGTGAAGAGGCTCACAGTCAGAATTTCTTTTGTGTTCTGGAAAATCAAGGGAAAGAAATTACTGACTAGAACTTCTCTAACCAGTGACTGACTATATCTGATTTTTCTAAAACTTTTGAACCACAATCCACAATTCACTTCTTTTCAGAATGTAGTTAACTTAATTCCTCTGAGAATGGCATTTAACTCAATTCTCAGAAATGTCAGTTCATTGTTTATCTTTTCTCAGCTGAGTTCACCTCAGGATGGCAGTTCAAGTTTCTCAGTGTCTCTCAAAATTTTTTCTCAGTAATGTCTTCACAGAATATAGTAGTTCACTTCAGCTCTCATGAAGAATGAAAGACAGTTAACTCAGTTTGCCTCCAGAAAGGCAATTCAGTACCATCTTTTCCCCCCTCCCAGAGAACCATACCCTATAATGAATAATAAAAAAGAGGAGGGGAAACTAATTTTCCACAAAACCAACATATCCAAAAAGTTTGTTACGTGCACTGTTTGACGGTCATGTTCCTCCACTTCTTCACAGTGGGGATAGGCATCATCTCATATCTCTTCTTTGAGTGCATGTTTGGTCATTATTTCACATTTTTCAGTTTGGATTTGTTGCTGTTCTTCCCATTTACATTGTTGTAGTCNCCATGTTTGGTCATTATTATTTCACATTTTTCAGTTTGGATTTGTTGCTGTTCTTCCCATTTACATTGTTGTAGTC
>NW_020954668.1:664189-698477 GCF_900497805.2 Vombatus ursinus | reverse complement strand
ATTGTGCATAATATTTTTCCTGGTTCTGCTTACATTAGCATCACTTTGCATCTGTTTAAGTCTTCCCATGCCTCTTTATCTATCTATCATATTCATTGTTTCTTACCGAACATTGATAATAACACATTTTGTTTAGCCCTTCAGTAAATCAGTAAGTATTTTTTAAATTTTATTTTAGTTTCATGAAGATCCTCCCCCCCTCCCTCCCACCTTCCCCATCCTGAGCCCCATTGAGGAAGCATGAAAAACAAAACCTGTGTTCCACAAGTTCTTTCATTGTGCATGTCCCAAAAAATATGTCTCAGTCTGTACTCTGGGTCTGTCACCACGTGATCAGAAGGTAGGTAGCATGTTTCACTGTGAGCCCTCTGGAATTATGGTTTGTCATTGTGTTGGTCATAGTTCCAAAGTATTTGAAAACAGTTTGTTTTTTTGTTTTACAAAAATTTATTATTTATTTTTAGTGTTCTTTTTTTTTTAAATTTTGAGTTCTGAATTCTTTCCTTCCCACCACTCTTCCATTCATTGTGAAGGCAAGAAATATATCAATTATACATGTGAAATCATGCAAAACATATTTATATGTTAGCCATGTTGCAAAAAAAAAAAAAAAAAAGGCAGGGCAGCTAGGTGGCGCAATGGATAGAGCCCTGACCCTGAAGTTAGGAGAACCTGAGTTCAGATTCAGCCTCAGACCAAACACTTGCCCAAGTCACTTAACCCCAATTGCCTTACCAAAAAAAAAAAAAAGGCAAGAAAAATAAAATGAAAAAAATTTTGCTTCTGCATTCAGATTCCATTAGTTCTTTCTCTGGCAGTGGATAGCATTTTTTATCATAAGTCCTTTGAATTATCTTTGATCATTGTATTGATCAGAATAGCTAAATCATTCAAGATAATTTGTCTTTATAATATTATTATTATATGAATTGTTCTAGTTCTGTTCACTGTACTTTGCATCAGTTCATATAAATCTTCCCATAAAAACTTTCAGTTTTTCTGAAATCATCCACTTCATCATTTTGTATAGCACAATAGTATTCTATCCACATTCATTTACCATAACTTCTTCATCCATTCTCCCAATTGATGGGCATTGTTTCCAAGTTTTTGCCAACAATAGCTGTAAATATTTTTGTACATATGAATGTCCCTTTCCTCTTTGTCTAGGGGTATATACCTAGTTGGGATTATTGCTTCGTCAAAGAGTATGCAAATTTTAATAGCTTTTTGAGCGTGATTCCAAATTGCTTTCTAGAATGGCTAGACCGACAGTTCAAAGCTCCACCAACAATCCCCAGTTCTATCAACAGTCCATTCACACACTTGTTTTCCACGGCCCCACTGTCATTTGCCATTGAATTTTTTTTCTTATCAACTTTGCCAATATTATGGGTGTGAGTTGGAATCTCAAGATTATTTTCATTGTCTTTTCTCTAATTATTAGTGTTATGGGACATTTTTCATATGCCTATTGATAGCTTACATTTTTTCCCTTCAAAACTGCCTATTCATGTCCTTTGACTATTTGTTTATTGAGTGGAGAATGGCTCTTATTTTTAGGAATTTTTATTAGTTTCCTGTATATCTTGGAAATGAGACATTCATCAGAGAAACCTGATGCAAAGATTTTTTTCTCATATACCTGCTTCTCTTCTAATTTTGGCTGGATTGGTTTTACTTTACCTTCCATAAGCCTATTTCTTGTTTGGTCGTGAAACTCTTACTCCATCTGTAGAAATGACAAGTAATTTCTTTCTCGCTCCTCTAATTTGTTTAGGACCTCACCCTTAGGTTCCCATTTGGAGCTTATCTTGGCTTATTGAGGTATTACTCCATATCTAGTTTCTGCCAAACTGTATTCCAATTTTCCCCACAGATTTTTTCTCAGATAGTGAGTTCTTGCCCCAGTAGTTAGGATTTTTGGGTTTATGAACTATTAGACTACTATATTCATCTGCTTCTGTATGTGTGCCTAATTAGTTTTCCTTGTCATTTCTTAACTAGTACCAATTTTTTGATTACCATTTAAGATCTGCTACTGTTGGGCCCCCTTCCTTTCCACTGGTTAAAATTAATTGCCTTGATATTCTTTTTCTTTCTTTCTTTCTTTCTTTTTGGGGGTGGGGGAGTGGCGGGGAGGCAGTTGCACTTGCCCAGAGTCACACATCTAGAGGGTGTTATTTTTCTGAGGCTGAATTTGAACTCAGGTCCTCCCAACTCCAGGGCCGGTGCTTTATCCACTGTGCCACCTAGCTGCCCCATTGCCTTGATATTCTTTAGCAGATATTTATTAAGCTCATGTGATGTGCGAGGCAGTATGCTACATCTGGGGTTACAAGTACAAAGAATGAAATAATCCTGACTGACAGTGAGCTTACATTCTAAAGGGGGCGACAAATATAGACATAAATATGTGGCATAAAATAAATTAATACATATATAAAAAAGTAGTTAAATGCAGGATAATTGGCAGGGGGAAAGGTGGGGAAGAAGAGCACTAGCCATTGGGATCAAGAAAGGTATAGTGTATTCTAGATATGGAGGACAGCCAATTGAGTTGACTCAGGAGTTAGGAAAAAAGACCAATTTGCCTCTAACTCACAGTGTTGGAGGGTAGTAAAGCATAATCCTCAGTAAGTGAATATCCACCTTTTCTCTAATTGTTTCTACCACACAAAGTATTCCTTCCTGTAATTATTTTGGTGTTTGTGTGAGGTTTTTCTTTTTGTCCTTGACTTTCTTGAGGGCAAATGCCTTATGCTGGGTCAGGGGTGGAGAACCTTCAGAATATATATGGACATTTAAGTGGCTTTCATCACATAATTCCATATTGCTTTTCTTAATGATTAGACTAGTACAGAGCTCCACTAGCAGTTCATTGATATACCTGTCTTTCCAGAATCCTCCCAACATCTGCTTTTGATGTCTTTATCAGTTTGCTGGGTGAGAGATGAAATCTTTGAGTTACTTTGATTTGCATATCTCTTAATTTTAATGATTTGTAACATTTCTAAAGTATGGTTGTTACTAGTTTGCATATCTTTTCTCACTTTGCTATTGGGAAATATCTTTTGGTTTGTTATATTTCTATTGTCTATCTATTTTGAATATCAGACCCTTCTCAGAGATATTTAATACAAATACTTTTCCTCACTCAACCAAATCCATAATCACAGTTGCAGTAATTTTTTTAATGCAAAGGCTTTTCAGTTTTATATAACTGAAATTATCCATTTTATCATATTATCACTTCTTTCCCAAGTTTGGTTACTCCATAGCTGTGAAAGGTATATGATCTACTTATCTGCAAATTTTTCTATGTTTTCCTTAATATTAAGATCTTATAGTCATTTGGAATTTATTGTGGTGTTAATAATAATAGCTAACGTTTATATAGTTTACTTTGTGCCATGCAGTGTGCATTCAGTCTTTATAATTATTATCTCATTAATCCTCACAACAACCCTGGGAGGTAGGTGCTATTATTATCCCCATTTTACAGATGAAGAAACTGAGGCAAAAAGAGATTAAGTGACTTATCCAGGGTTTTACAGCTAAGAAGCATCAGAAGCCAGATTTGAACTCGAGGCTTTATCCTGGTGCTGTATCCATCGACCACCTAGCTGTCCCAAAAGCCGTTGAATCCTTAAACAAGATGCAACTTATCAGAAATAATGTCTTGTAGAAGGTGAATTTTAATCCAAGTGTGAGAAAGGTGATGGTTCTGAATTGGCAGACAGGATATGATCTAGGGTTTAGACCAAAGAATAGAGGTTACTCTTGTGGATGTAGGAGTTTGAAATGATTACCTTACAATTTGAAGAGTTAATTAAGGGATAGAGAGGTAGGAGTTCCTATATTCCCTCTGCACAAAAATAAATAATCAGTGCCTGTTGTTTCCCCCATTAGAATATGAATTTCTTGAGAGCAGGTACTGTTTTGTTTTTGTTTCCTATTTCCTGTACCTGGCACATAGTTAATCATTTAAGGAGTGATTTGTAAAATCCCCAGTGCCTTTAGTTTTATGGTAATGAAGGAAATTAAACTAAATTTTAAATCTTGTGGATAGCTGACATGAATTTAGGATAAATGAGTCCATTTTTTCTTTTTGTATTAGATTTTCCTTTTATCTTCCCACTTGTATATTATAAAGTTATTGGTTATTTCTATTTTATTTAACAGTTTTGGTGGATGTGTATATGCATTGGCTAACTATGGTTAGCCAGTTTCTTTCAAGTATAATTATGGGGGCTTTTTAACAATTTTGTTGTCACATTCTGAAAAGTATATGTTAGGTTTGAGAGCTGTTGTATCTGAATTTAAATTGAAAATCAAATGTCATCTCCAGTGACTTCCTGTTTTGTCTTTATTTTTAAAGTAACAAGCCAAATCCAAATCAGATTAATGTAAATAATGCCAAGGCTGGTGTTGTAAATGGCACCGGAGTACAGGGTCAGAGCCCAGGAGCTGGCCGGGCCTGTGAAAGCTGCTATGGTAAGTTCCTCAAAGACATAGCATCAACCAATGCCATACCTTATCTATGATAAACTGATGGTGTAGCTGCCTTCCCCCCCACCCCCTTTGCAGAACAAGCTTCTTAAAAGTATCTTATTTGGTTTAGTCTCTGTTTTTATCACAGGGAAAGATTATTAGGACATAATGTCATCTACTGGGGGAAAGGATAGGGTGAAATGAAAATGAATGAAAATATGCACATCCAAATTTATTACAGGCCTAAAGAAATTACCATTAGGCAAACCCTAGTAGGCATTAGTTCTTGTTAGTGTTATTGGTAACTAAAAACACACTTTGGAAAGAGTCTCCTGGATGATAGGTTGCAAATGTGGGAAGTCTTATTAAGGATTAACTTGATATTAGGTGCTCACATATCAAGGAGACTGATGAGTCTTTGAGTCTTTAACTTGTTTAGTAGTAAGAATGATGCTAATACTACATTTGTAACAGTTCATAATTTCCTTTTATTTTTAAGTGTTTAGTTTTCCTGAGGGCAAACTGAATGATTTTTTAAATTTTTTTTGTGGGGATGGTATGGATAATCTATAAATGATCTTTGAAATAGTTCCGCTTAAGAATATATATATTTTCAACTTTGTTATCCATAGCCACACAGTCTTACCAGTGGTATTCTTGGGGTCCCCCTAACATGCAGTGTCGTCTCTGTGCATCTTGCTGGACATACTGGAAGAAATATGGTGGCTTGAAAATGCCAACCCGATTAGATGGTGAGAGACCAGGACCAAACCGCAACAACATGGTATGTAGAGGGTAGACAGGTGTATGACAGCAATGACTCTGCCATTGGCAAGGATGCTGGATTGGCATATGGCAGGGGGTCATTTCTCTGCAATGATTTGTTATTCTTGAAGAGGCTTTAGAATGTAGAAGTTCTGAAATAAAATCATAGAGGGTAGAATGTTTAAGTTGCAAGGAACCTTAGAGAGCTTCTAACCTAACCTATAATCTTGTACATTTCTGCTCTGCACCAGGATGGTTTGAATTCCCTGTGTCTCCATCACCAAAATGACGAAGTTAGCCAAAAACGTTGTCCTTTTCTGATAAAGATGTTAGTATTTATAAAGCATCTCCAGAATAAAAATGAACTCCATATATGGTAATATGTCTATATATGTTTTCCATTATTAGAGTCCTCATGGCATCCCTGTGCGAAACAGTGGGAGTCCAAAGTTTGCTATGAAGACAAGACAAGCCTTCTATCTACATACAACCAAACTGACAAGGATTGCCAGGCGCCTGTGTCGAGATATATTGCGTCCTTGGCATGCAGCAAGACACCCTTACATGCCTATCAACAGTGCTGCTATCAAAGCAGAATGTAAGATTCCCTTGACATAAGAATTTAGTTAAATATCTTTTAAAGTTAATTACAAATCATATAGTTGGCTGGCTGTGAGTCTTTCTGTGACTGGAACTGTTTTTTCATCTCCTTTGTTCCAAGAGTACAGAGTTTCCCTGCTGAAAGGAAGGAACAATTTATAGTAACTCTTTGCTAAATGCACAGTGTTGAATATAAATTTTACATTGAGAGCAGTTAATGGGACTTTTCACTTGACAAATAAACTATTGATAGGTCTTGAAGAGCTATGTGGAGTAAAGAGGGAAACCATGTGGAGTAAAGAGGGAAAAGATCACGTAAAGTTTCAGTTAAAAAAGACTTAAGGCTATTTAGTCCTTTCTGCCTATAAATAAGAATGACTGCATATTTACAGAAAATCCCTAAGAAATGGTCATCAAATCTTAACTTAAAACTATCAAAGGGAACCTCACTACTTCCCTAAAATATCTCACTCCGTTTTTTGGACAGCTCTAATTGATAAGAAAATTTTCCTCACTTTGAGCCAAATCTGTTTCTTTGCAGTTCGACCCATTGCCCTGAGTCAAATAGAACAAGACTCCTTCCCTTTTCCCCATGATAGCCTTTTGGAAACTTAAAGACACAGCTATCATGTCCTGTTAAGTTTTCTCTTTTCCAAACTAAACTTTCCTAATTACTTTAACTGATCCTAGTATAGCTTGTTCTCTGTTCCCTTACCATTCTTGTTTCTCTGCTCTGGACTTGTAGTGTTTTTAATATCATCCTGACTAGGACAGAGTTGAGCCAGACTATCACCTCCATCATTGTGTTTAAGATTGCTTTCTTAATCCAAGGCTGCCACATCACAGTGTTCAGTCATTGAGCTTAAAATCTTCAGATCCTTTTCACCAAAGTTAGATAATAAACTTACTCATCTTCTACTTAAGGAGTTGATTTTTTAAAAACCATCTTCAACTTCCATTAATCTGTTTGAAATTTCATTTTATTGGATTCAATCCATTATTATAGCCTATTGAGACATTCTGAATCCTGGTTATGTTATAAAATGCATTTTCTGTCCTCCCATCTTCATGTCTCATTTATCCAAGTCATTGATAAAAATGTTATATAGCACACAAGCAAAGAAGACAGATCCCTGAAGTTAGAAGTAAAGGCAAAATTCCTACCAGTTAATATTTGAATCTAGTCATCCAACAGTTCCAAATTCAATTAACTGTACCATTATCTAGCCCACTTCTTTCTATTTTAAGTACAAAGACAGCATGAGGCTTGATCCAGTACTTTTCTAAAATCTGTGTCCATAGCTTTTCCCTGATTACCAGTCTAGTAACCTTTCCAGGAAAGAAAAAATGTCATTCTAGAATGGCATGTTCCATTTCTGAATAATATCTTTCTAGAATTTTTCTAAGAGTTGAACTTCATCTTATAGGTAATGAACACTTCTCCCCTACCTTTATTTTTTTTTTAAAATAAAGCAACATTTACCCTTTTCTTTCACTTTGTCTACTGTCTTACAAAGATGAACAGAACAGCAGTCATATCCACTAATCTTTCAGTGTTTCTTGAGGTTGGTTTTTTTGGACTTTATCACTTGGATTTATTGAGGGTTAAGTAGTTATCTTATTTTCTTTTTTATCCTAGGTAAGTCATTTTTCTTGGAAGAGAAAACAAAAACAAAAAGGTTTTAATTCTGCTTCTCTATGAGTAGCAACTGTTATTTTCATTGGTGGTTAACGTTCCATGCACTCCAAGCAGCTTTTTTAATGTTTCGGTTCTTCTCTTCTTTTTGGTATCCTTTTGTTCATGATCAGCCTCAGCTCATTTTAAGCATTTGCCATCCTCACACTATTCTTACAAGACCATACTGCTTTTTGGTATTATTCTTCTTTTACTTACCCTTGCTTTTGTCATCTCTGTGTGTATTTATTTTTTTAAATCTAAGTTGGCTTATTAGTCTCCTGTGAAAGTTATTTTCTTTAGTTTAATTTTTCTTTCCTCATTGTAATTTTTTCTCTTTTGTTTAGAATCACATTCTTGAGAGTTTCCCATTCCTTCTAGGCTGACTGTACCTATAGAATTTTGTCCCATTAAATCTTATTTATCCTTTCTCTTAGCCTTTTTTTTTTTAAGGCAGTTGGGGTTAAGTGACTTGCCCAAGGTCACACAGCTTGTAAGTGTCAAGTATTTGGTCTGAGGCAGGATTTGAACACAGGTCCTCCTGACTTCAGGGCCAGTGTAATTTATTTAGATACTATTCTTTTAGCACAGAAGGACCTTCAGGAGATGTCAGGATAACTGTGGCAGGCTTGTGTTCTTATTCACAAGTACCTCATCTGTTTTCTTACTCTATTTCAGTAGGTCCATACTGTATACTCACAGAAAATATCACATGTGTATTGATCTTCACTCAAATGCTCTGTACTGTTTCTCTTACTTTTCTGTCTTACACTTTACACTCTCTCCCCACCTTCCTTTATGTATATTTTGATCCAGTTATACTGACCTTCTGACTGTTTCTTGAACAAGATATTCCATCTCTCGAATCCAGGCATTTTCTCTTCTTGACCCCCATACCTGGAATGCCTTCCTTCCTGGTCTGATCCTCGTGGCTTCCGTAGTTGCCTTCAAGTCCCAACCAAAATTTCACCTTCTGCAGGAAATCTTTCTCTTACTAGTTCATAATTCAAATGCCTTCCCTCTGTTAATTATTTTCTATGTATTCTGCATATAGTCTGTCTGTATTTGTTTGCTTGATGTTTCTCCTTTTAGATTATGAGCTCCTTGGGGGGAAAGGACGGTCTTTTCCCTTCTGTGTATCTCCAATCCCTTAGCTCAGTTCCTAGTACATAATAAGTGCTTAATAAATTTTTTTACTGACAGACTACCACCCTTCCCTATTCCAGATCTTCAGTTTCCTAATGGGTATATTTTCTTAATATACAATTGCAAGTTGATCTTTATTTGAGCTGTTTAATATTATAGTTGATACTGCTGAATAATAAAGTAAATATATAGGACATTAGTATATCTAACCCTCAAATATTGTCTTGGTAGGTACTGCTCGATTACCAGAAGCCTCCCAGAATCCACTGGTATTAAAACAAGTGGTACGAAAACCTTTGGAAGCTGTGCTGCGGTATCTAGGTAAAAATGTTGTTGGGAACCTTAGTATTTGATTAACACTTGATGCTAAAAAGATTGGGGAAAATAGTTTTCTTCTCTTCCCTCTCCAAGACTTCATTTAGCCTAAGGGGCTACCCTTTCTGAAGTTCTCAGAAAAAAATATAGGAGTAACTTTTCCTTCCCCAGAGCGAACTATAGAAAGACCTAGGGTCTTTCACACTTTCTTGACTTTTTGTTTTCTCCTTACCTCTTAACACACTTTTGAAAAGATCAGGGTATACTGACTCAGAACTTGGCAGAAGTTTTCTTAGTTTCATTAGTTAGATTCCATTCGTTCATTTCCCTTCCAAACAATGAGTCAGATGAAATTAGCTGATTGTCCTGGACTTGCTGAAAGTGAGCTAGCTTAATTGCACTTACTATACTGCTTCACACTTCCTCTGATGTGTTGCAAGAAGGGCTTCTTATTTCCATAAAAATGGAAAAACAAAGGACTGACTTCTTAAAAAAAAGGAGAGGTCCAGAAAAACTTGGGAAAAAAATGAACAGTAATAGGAATCAGACTAATACTAATATCAGGAAGAGTATGTTATGAGCTTGACACCACCTTATATCATTTCCATCAGGATTTAAAAGTCTTATTTGTCCATATTGGATGAGATTGGATAGTGAGGAAATACTGACCAAATACTTAAGAAATACATTTCTGCCAGTATGATTATCTGCTTTCTGGAAGTTTTGATTTATGATTTCTTGAACTCCAGTATTCAGGGTTTTTTAAAAATCATGGTTTTAGGGGCAGCTAGGTGGCACAGTGGATAGAGCACTGGCCCTGAAGTCAGGAGGACTTGAGTTCAAATCTGGCCTCAGACCAAACACTTGACACTTACTAACTGTGTGACCCTAGGCAAGTCACTTAACCCCAATTGCCTTAAACCAAAAAATACCCCCCAAAAATATGGTTTTTAGGAATCCAGTCATGTTTAAATTATCTCTCATTGACCTATTTTCCAGGACAGTTATTTTTGATAGCAGATAACATACTTTTCTTTCTTAAAAGTTATCTGATGCCACCTCATGGTATGGATGTGACATTGGGTTCTTAATGGTTATTCTAGTTGAGCACAATGTCTGTGGTAGGTCCTAACAAACTAGCTGAACAAACTGGCTGATAAGGTTTCAAGTAAAGTTATAGGACCATATATACAATCCATTTAACACACATAGATCAGTCTACCGATATTTAGAGGAGCTTATTACTATAATATCAGTTGCCAGGTGATGATATTTTTTTTGTCATAGGAAGTCACGAAAGCCTTTAACTACAGTAGTACGAAAGGGTTTGATTTGATGTTGTGTATATAACAATGGATCTCATTTGGACTTAAAAATCACTTTTTAGAGAGGTTTTTTAAATTTCTGAATAGAGGTGAGTTTTATTTCCCAGATTTCATATGCTCCTAGTAGAGGACCCTCACTTCTGTGATTTGGGGCAACAGCTGATATATATGAATCCTTGTTCTCATTTATCACAACCCTTTTATGACTTTTCATTGCATATTCTATAATTCTTATCTATGTTTTTTCCACATTCCACAATAAAGGATTTAAAAATTCACAGGAGAACTTGCTCTGGGTCTTTTAATATTTGGAGATTACAGGTACAACACTTCAACTATCTAATTGTGGACTAGAATGTCAGATCTGAAATAAAGACCTGAATTTGAATCTTGTCTCAGACAGTAGTGGTGTGATGCTGAGCAAGTCATTTAAACATCTTTCAACCTTAGTTTCCTCATTTGTAAAATTTGAATGATACACATTTAGCCAAAATGGCTGCCTGAATGGGAGACAGACTACTCATCTTCCACATACTTCATCCACCAAAACCTTAAAGTTCACACTAAACTAATTAATGATTATGAAATCCAATGAGAAACTAAAAGTGACTTTTCCACCCCAGAACTGCACAAGAGGTGAGAAGCCCAAGAACAGTTGCAAAGGGGCTACCAGTACAGGGCATTGTACTCCTGAAGGGTGGCCAGAGATAAATGTAGCATGCACAGTTTTGTGTGTGAAGGTGTATGTGTGAAAGTAACAGCAATTCAGAAGTCATTTGATAAAGCCCTGCTAGCTGTAGCAGGCAGCAGACAAGGATCTGGGCAATGCTACAGATCATTCCAAGATTCTTCAGGCTCAAAGCTTGTGAGGTTCCTAATGCTCTACCTTATGTTGCCAGAAAAGACCCTAAAAGATACTCTATACCTCAAAAATCCAAGTCGGCCTAACCCCAAAATGGGTTAAGATCATGCTCAACACCCAGAGGACCCCAGATGAAAATGAGCAGGACCCACCATCACACCTAAAAGCCCTACAGGGAATGGAGTTTGACCATGGCATAAAGTCTGAATTCAGAAACTAAAGGTGGAGAGAGGAGTATATCAAAGAAAATACCAACAAAATTATTAGAATTCTAGAATAAGAACTCCTAGAAGAAATGAAGCATGAAAGAGAATAGTTTAGGAGATAAAGTAGCAAGTGTTACCCAGATACTAGAATCCCTGAAAATTAGAACGACCAAACAGAAATCAGCAACTCTGTAATCCAGCAAGAAATAATAGAATGAAATCCAAAGATTGGGGGAAAAAAAAAAAGAAAAGTATGTTATCTGCTATCAAAAATAACTGTCCTGGAAAACAGGTCAAAGAGAGTTAAACATAATTGGATTCCTAAAAACCATGATTTTTTTAAAAAGCCTGAACACTAGAGTTCAAGAAGTCATAAATCAAAACTTCCCAGGCATATTAGAACCAGAAAGCAAATATGGAAAGACTACACAACTTACTTTCTGACAGGAATCCCCAAAGGAAAGTCCCAGAAGTATCATAGCCACAATCCAGAGGTCTGACATCAGAGAAAAAATAATGCAAGCATCCAGAAAGAAGCAGGTCAAGTACCAAGGAAAAATAGTCAGGGGTAAACAGGACATGGCAGCTTCTGCTAAAAATGAAAGAAAGTCTTGGAATACAATATTCCAAAAAACAAAAGATATAGAGGCTTACAACCAAGGATAACTTACTGTGCATAGCTCAGTATAGTACTACAGTGGGGAAATGGATCTTTGATGGTATAGAGGAATTTAAAGCACTTCTGAATTTAAAAAAAAAAAAAAACAGAGATGAGCAGGAACTTTTCGTACAAACACAAGAGCCAAAAGAAACCTCAAAAAATGTGAAGTGTACTGCAACTGATATGATAAGGCAAAGCGTTGAGGCTAACAGAGCATGGTTGCATAGACTTCTGGGCATTGTAATCCAAAGGGATGATGTAAGTTCCTGTTTTCTGAAGGAGCAGAAGCATGAGAACTCATGAAGAAGAGCTCACATAGCAGATTAAGTTTTGGTTCCAAAAAGGGACGAGTCAGTGAGTAGAAATTTATTAACTGCCTAATATGTTACAGGCATTGTAAAGAGAGTTGTTGCAGTAGTGTATTGGCAATTTGAGAAAGAGAAGTCCTTGTAGGCATTTTGCAGTGCAAATTCAGAGACTGGAATGTGGATGTTGCAGGACTGGCTTTACTGGATATGGCCTCTACTTATTAGAAAAAAATTTTTTTTGTTGTCTTAACTTCCAGATCAATGGAAAGGACAGCAAAGGTTCAATTTTCCTTTTTTCTCTTTCTGCCCTTCCCCCATACATATTAAGAACTTACTTCCTAGATTTCTCTTTTGAAGTAGTTTCTAATAACCAATTTTTTAAATATAGTATTATTTTTAGCAATAAAATTAAATAAATAAAATGGAGGTAATAATAGCACTTAGCTTATAAGGTTGTTATGAATATCAAATTAGATAATGTGTAAAGTGCGCTGCAAACCAAGAACTCATATCCACCCTGGAACTGCAACTAGGGCCCCTGCTCCCTTGTGGCTGCAAGTGCATTCTTTTGGCCCTGGACCTGTAACCCAGAGCTGTGCCTAGGCAAAGCAACAGGGTCCTGAACCCAGCACCAGCAAAGGGTCCCCTTTAATTTTCTTCTGATCATTTATCCAATACCTACCCACTCCACCTTCCATGGCCTGAGAGCTCTTAAAGTTGCTATTACCACCAGTGTAGCCTCCTCCAAGACCTGCTGCTGGCACTGTGGTGTAGCCTGCCCTGCACAATCCCAACCATCACCCTGGTGAGACAGACCTTTCCTACTGACCTCCTACGTTGTCTTGGGCTGGAAAATTGTTTCACCCGACCTTTTGTTGGTTCTGCCACTTCAGAATTTGATTTGTGGCATTATTTTATAGTTGTTTGGAAGGGAATTTGGGAGAACTTGGTTGAATGCTTTTCTACTCTGCCATTTTGACTCCAGACACTTTATTTCTATTAATTTTACTATTATTTAAGAATTTTTTGGAAACATGAACACATTCCCCTACTTTGTCATTTAAAAATGTTTATTTTTAAATTAGAAAATACTACTCATATGGGGAAGAAGTATGAGATTTGCAGTCTAATCCTTTCTGTCCCTCCTTAAGCCTTCTGTGCCTTCCCTTACCCCAACCCCCCATCTCAGCTAAGAATTTTATCTCATATTTCACTGAAAGAAATTGAGACCTTTCAGAACAAGCACCCTTTTCTCTTGTCTTCATCTCACGTCAGTCACATCTTCTCCAACTTCACCTCTGTCTTACATTAAAAGGTGGCCCTTTGGAGGTAGAGCCAAGATGGTGGAGTAAAGGCAGGGACTTGCCTGAATTCTGTAGGTCTGATGCTGAGTGAAGTGAGCAGAACCAGAAGAATGTTGTACACAGTAACAGCCACGTTGTGCAGTGACTAATACTGATAGACTTAACCTTTCTCAGCAATACAAGAATCTAAGACATCTCCAAAGGCCTCATGATGGAAAATGCTATCTATCCAAAAAAAGAACTATGGAATTTGAATGCAGATCAAAGCATACTATTTGCTATTTTTTTTTCTTTCCTCTTTCTGGTGGTTCCTCCTATTGATTCTAATTCTTACTTACAACATCACTAATGTGAAAATTTTAAAAAAAACCCAAAAAAACCTCCAATACCTTTAAAAAAAAATGACTCTAAACAAATTCTAGAGCAGCACAACCCATTAAAAAGATGAAGTGAAGCAAATTTCTGGCCCCAGAAAACTTAGAAGGTTGGCAGAAAAGGTCTCTTGCATCAGGCTGAGAGGAGTATAGTCCAGCGTAGGCTGCACCAGCGTGAACCAGGCCCCAGCAAGTCCAGAGCAGGCCTCAGGGCAACTGAATTGCCAGCATCTGTGGTGGTTTCTGTGCCTCTCAGCCCACAGACACCAGGAACAACTTGGAAGGTCAGCAGGAAGGGTGTGTCGCACAAGGGTAGGAATGGAGTGCATTCCAGTGCAGGGCCCTGCCATCGTAGCTTGGCCCCAGCAGGCCAGGAGCAGTGATTCTGCTGTGATTCAGAGTGACTGAATCAGCAGCACCAGTAGCAGAGGCTGGTTCCGGGGGTCTTAGCCCATAGATGGGTAAGGGGGTCAAACAAATGATCAGAAGGAGATTATAGAGGTCTCTTTGTTAGCACTGAGGCAGGACTCTGTTGCTTTGCCCACACTTGAATGGATCCCAGTCCTGGGTGGCAGTCCCAGGGCAAGGAGGAGCACTAGCATAGTAGAGCTTGCAACCACAGTGGAGGGGAGACTCTCCTCACAGTTTCAGGGGAGAAAAAGAGTGCTTGTGGTCGCTCACAGACCAGAATATAGATCAGGAGGGTAGAAAACAATTCTTCTTAGATAATAAACTTGGAAGAACTGAAAACTTACAGGTCCCTAGAACTATCTCTGAAAACAGCTGCACAAAATCCCTGAAGCATGAGACAGTGCAGCCTCCATCCTGGAAGCAGAGCCCTACTTTATCAAACAGTTAAAAATTAAGTGATAGGCTGGGAAAATGAGCAAACAATGGGGAAAAAAACTGACTATAGAAAGTTATTACGGTGACAAGAAAGATCAAAACACATACTCAGAAGAAGATAGCAAAGTCAAAACTCCTGCATCCAAAGGCTGCAAGAAAAATAGGAATTGCTTTCAGGCCATGGAAGAGCTCAAAAAGGATTTTGAAAATCAAGTAAGAGAGGTAGAGGAAAAATTGGGAAGAGAAGTGAGAGTGATGCAAGAAAATCATGAGAAAAGAGTCAGCAACTTGGTGAGGGAGACATAAAAAAATACTGAAGAAAATAATGCTTTAAAAAGCAGAATTGGCCACATGGCAAAGGAGGTCCAACAGCTCACTGAAGAAAATAATTCCTTAAAAATTACAATGGACTAACTAGCTGTGTGACGCTGGGCAAGTCACTTAACCCCAATTGCCAAAAAATTAAATTAAAAATTAGAATGGAGCAAATGGAAGCTAATGATTTTAAGAGAAACCAAGAAGCAATAAAACAAATAAAAAAGAATGTGAACTATCTCACTGGAAAAACTTACCTGGAAAATAGATCCAGGAAAGAAAATTTAAAAATTATTGGACTGCCAGAAAGCCATGATCAAAAAAGAGCCTAGACATCATCTTTCAAGAAATTACCAAGGAAAACTGCCCAGATATTCTAGAACCAGAGGGTAAAATAGAACTTGAAAGAATCTACTGATCACAACCTGAAAGAGATCTCAGAATGAAAACTCCCAGGAATATTATAGCCAAATTCCAGAGTTCCCAGGTCAAGGAGAAAATATTGCAAGCAGCCAGAAGGAAACAATTCAAGTATCGTGGAACCATAGTCAGGATAACACAAGACTTAGCAGCTTCTACATTAAAGGATCTGAGGATTTGGAATATGATACTCCAAAGGGCAAAGGAGCTAGGATTACAACCAAGAATCATCTACTCACCAAAACTGAGTATAATCCTTCAGGGGGGGAAATGGACATTCAATGAGATAGAGGATTTTCAAGCATTCTTGATGAAAAGACCAGAGCTGAATAGAAATTTTGACTTTCAAATACAAGATTCAAGAGAAGCATGAAAAGGTAAAGAGAAAAGGGAAATCATAAGGGACTTAATAAGGATAAACTGTTTACATTCCTACATTGGAAGATGATATTTGTGACTCATAGGACCTTTCTCATTATTAGGGTAGTTAGAAGGAGAGAGCACAGGTGTGAGTTAAATATGATGGGATGGTATCTAAAAACTAAAATTAAGGGGTGAGAGAAGAATGTACTGAGAAAAAGGGAGAGGTAGAATGGGGTAAATTACCTTACATAAAAGAGGCAAGAAAAAGCTTTTACAATGGAGGGGAAGAAGGGGGAGCTACGGGTGAAGTGAGTGAACCTTACTCTCATCAGAATTGGCTCAGAGAGGGAATAACATACACACTCAATTGGGTATAGAAATCTATCTTACTTTACAGGAAAGTGAAAGTGGAAGGGGGTAGGGTGATAGAAAGGAGGGCAGATTGGTGGAGGGGGTAGTCAGAAACAAAACACTTTTGAGGAAGGACAGGGGGAAAGGAGGGAGAATAGAATAAATGGGGGTAGGGGAGTAGGATGGAGGAATTAGTTAGCATTAGTAACCGTGAAAAAAAATCCAGTTTCTCTGAGAAAGGCCTCATTTCTCTAACATCTAGAGAACTGTGTCAAATTTATAAAAATAAGAGCCATTCCCCAGTTGACAAATGATCAAAAGATATAATCAGTTTTCAGATGAAGTAATCAAAGCTATCTATATCCATATGAAGGAAATATTCTAACTCACTATTGATTGGAGACAAACAAATTAAAACAATTCTGAAGTACTACCTCATACCTATTAGATTGACTAATAGGACAGAAAAGATAAATGACAGATGTTGGAGGGGATGTGTGAAAAATGAGACTTTAATGCACTATTGGTGGAGTTGTGAACTGATTCAACCATTCTATAGAGCAATTTGAAACTATGCCAAAGGGCTATAAAACCATGTGTACCCTTTGACCTAGTAATACCACTACTAGGTCTATATCCCAAAAGAGATAAAAAGAAAAAAAAAAAGGACCTATATGTACAAAAATATTTATAGTAGCTCTTTTCTGGGAGTAAAGAATTAGAAATTAGGGGGATACCCATCAGTTGGGGAATGGCTGAACAAGTTGTAGTATATAATTATGATGGAATACTATTATACTGTAAGAAATGATGAAAAACCTGGAAAGACTTGCATGAGCTTATGCAAAGTGAAATGTACTGGGTAGAAAGTAACAACAATATTGTAAGATGATCAGCTGTGAATGATTTAGTTATTCTCACAATACAATGATCCAAAACAACTCTGAAGGACTTAGGGTGAAAAATGCTATCCATGGGGCAGCTAGGTGGGGCAATGGATGGAGTCTTGGCCCTGGAGTCAGGAGGACCTGAGTTCAAATCTGGTCTCAGACCCTTGACATTTACTAGCTGTGTGACCCTGGGCAAGTCACTTAACCCCATTGCCTAACAAAAAAAAAAAAGAAAGAAAGAAAAATGCTAACCATCCCCAGAGAAAGAACTGATGGTGTCTGAATACAGATTGAGGCATGCTTTTTTTTACTTTATTTTTCTTGAAACTTTTTTTGTCTGTGTTTTCTTTCACAGCATGATGGATATGTTTTGCATGACTACATATAATATAACCTATGTGGAATTGCTTGCCTTCTCATTGGAGGGTAGGAGAGCAAGAAAGGGAGAAAATTTGGAACTCAAAGTTTTAAAACAAATGTTGAAAATTTTTTTCACATGCAACTAGGGAAAAATTAAATACTAAATATATTTCTCTCCCCCCCCCAAAAAAAGGTGGCACTTCTTGCCAAGGCAAACCTTATTATGTGTCCAAGTGATTCCATATTATCTCATCTTACCCAGCAGATTCACCCCTTTATCATCCTCATTGTTGTTAATCTCCAGTCTCTTTCTACTGGCTGCTTCTCAGATGCCTGCTATGTTAATAATTATTTAATATTATAGAATTTTACACAAATGATTTTTGAAAGGGTGAGGAAAAGATTAAATAAAGTTTAACTTTAGAATAGCAGGGTAATCTGGTTAGACTTGCACCTAGGAAAATCACTGTGGCATCTGTGTGCAGCAAAATTAAGGGAGTAGGGATAATCTCCATGGTTAGCTTGGTTAGCTGTTGAAGCAGTGATAGCATGTCTTCCCACCCTTTGGTTGATCACACATCCCTTAGGATTAGCTCATGTCCTCTTTGGAGAAGTTCCTACTTTGAAGATCACCAGTCTCAGGGTATTCCGAAGTTAAATAGAAACTTTAGGCTTAAAAAAATATTACTGGATGAAAAACATAAGTGTCACTCTTAAGTTGTCATCCAGCATTTGCTTGAAGACCTAGTAAGGGAGATAACCCCTACCTCTTAAGGTAGTTTATTCTACTTTTGGATGTATTTGATTGTTCAGTCTACTTCTATAACTTCTTTCTGTTGGTGGTCCTAGTTCTACTATCATTTCATTCAGTGCTTCAACATAACCCCTGGAATCAAACTTGAAAACTTCTACCTCTGTCTATCCTTGGCATATTTTAAGAATTTACACTTGTGAAGTCCAAATGAGTTTTTATATCATAAGAGAAGGGTAAGTCCTAGAGTAGGGGTGGGGAACCTGCAGCCTTGAGGCCACATGTGGCCTTCTAGGTCCTTGGGTGCAGCCTTTTGACTGAGTCCAAGTTTTATAGAACAAATTCTTTTATTAAAGGGATTTGTTCTTTGAAGTTTGGTTTCAGTCAAAGGGCCACACTTGAGGACCTAGAGGGCCTCATGTGGCCTCGAGGCCGCAGGTTCCCCACCCGTACTCTAGGACTTATCTTTCTTTTATGATATAAAAATTCATTTGGACTTCACAAGTGTAAATTCTTAAAACGTGCCAAGGATAGACAGAGGTGAAAGTTTTCAAGTTTGATTCCAGGGGTTATGTTGAAGCAATGAATGAAGTGATACCTGTAAGATAACTTGAGTTTCCTTCAGGCAAGACACATGGAACATAAAGATATGAAATAATGCTGTGATTGAATACATTTAGAGAATTACTGGCATCCTGAAATCCATACTGAGAGGCAGGAACACATTTAAAAGTATACATTTATGCAGTAACAGTGTACATTTTTGGTCTTACAAAATGGACCATAGCAGATTTTGGAAAGAATTCTCACAAAAACTCATAATAAGACGACGACACAGGATTCATCACTCTAAGGCAGTTTTAGAAAGGCTTACTTTTTTTATCAAAAAGAAGAAAGAGAGTTGTTATTAGAGCACGTGATAAATGGGTTAGAAACCAACAAAATACTTTTGGAACAAGCAGACGTTGCACATAGTAATACTGAAGGCTGCTAAATAGGTTTTTACCTTTGGATTTACTGAATGTAGCTGAAAATGGTTTACTATAATAAAGAAGCTAAGATCTAAGAGTAGACTCAAAAGACCTTTCTTGGGTCACATCTAATCATCCAACATTATGTCAACAAAGAAGCATCAAAAGAATGGCTGAATCTTGCAATTTTGTTTGTGGAAATGGAGGAGTTATGATAGTGATTCAGGACCATTGGTCCCAGAAACTATGTAATGATTATCACAAAGAAATCCAGATGACTTTCTAGATGACTTATGCAAGGAAATGGAGGGAAGAAGGGGACTATGCAATGCATCATGACAAGCTGCAAAAATTTAGCACTTCCCAAATACCTAGCAAGTTGTGATGTGATGACTACAATTATACCTGATAAGCTTACTATCTTGAATAAACTAATGACAGATCCCCATATTACAAATATGTAACACAAAATATCTGTGAGATTCCAATATATAAACTGCCTTTTCTCCATTTTTAGTGTGAAATTTGTATCCTCCATCTAGGTGGTTGGGTATGAATTTGGAATTTACCATCTGTGAGTCGTTTAGTAAACTGTTTTGTGCTTTTTATCCACAGAGACTCATCCCCGCCCTCCAAAGCCAGACCCCATAAAGAGTGTGTCTAGTTCTCTCAACAACCTTACTCCTGCCAAGTCAACTCCAGTCATTAATAATGGGTCCCCAACCATCCTGGGCAAGAGGAGTTATGAACAGCACAATGGCATGGATGGTAGGTATATCTGTATGATTTTAAAGGCGTCAATTGGTCCCTTGGGCCTTGAGGACGTTTATGTAGGGATTGCTTTCCTGTCTTAGTTTGCTTTTATTTTGGTTAATGACTTTATTGCTGGGCTGAGGAGTGAGATAAGCATCACTTTCTTCTTTCTTTTCACGGTGATTGTGAATGGAAAGAGATCCCTCCCTCCTCTTTGGGACTTTGAGAGTATCATGCAAGTGTTATCACACATCATTTGGCCCAGAGCAGGGGTTCTTATTGTGGGGTCTGTGAAAACACACACACACACACACGCACGCACGCACGCACACACACACACACAGAGTTTTTGACAGTCTTTCAGATTGGTTTTATTTACAATCCTTTATATTTTATTTCATTCCTTTAAAAACATTCTTCACCAGATGCCAAATGGTTGATACCAAAAGGTTAAAACTTTTGCCATGGACTATATCTCAGTTGGTCTGTAACCTTATTTTAATGCTAGACAAGTTAATTCACTACTGTGTGAATTGGCTCATTTTCCTTCTCAGTCAAATAGTGATAGAAAAAAATACCTGTTCTGTCAGGAAAGGGAGGGAGGAAGAGAATAGGCATATACTCTCTACTGTGTGCCAGGTACTGTGCTAAGTGCATTTTACCAGTATTATCTCATTTGATCCTTACAATAATCCTGTTAGGTAGACACTATTATTATCTTCATTTTACAGTTCAGGAAACTGAAGCAAGCAGAGGTTAAGTTACTTGACCAGGGTCACAGCTAGTATCTGACTAATAGCTGGATATGAACTCAGTCAGGTCTTCCAAACTACAGGTCCAGCACCCTACCTACTGTGCCAAGAATTTCTGTGAGGATTAAATGAGAAACTTAATATGAAAGTGCTTCATGAAGTTCAAGCTGAATAACTGTATTGTTTATCATTATGATTGTCACTCTCTTGTAGAGTGTCAGAAATAGATAAACAAGGTTTATCTCTTGAGGAGAAGCTCTGGGGATTGATACCCATTGGGTTAAATGCCACCTTTGGACCATCTGCACTCCTTCTCAGTTTTTCTGGGAGTTATATGTTACATGTGACGCACAGGAGGGAAGGCCTTTAGCCTCTCTGAGCAGGTATAAACAAGGTCTGATTACTAGAGACAGGCAGAAAAATCATTGCTTCCTTGGAATGCCCTTGGATACATTTAAAGTGATCAAATCTATGACTGTGGCCAAGGCCCTTTTTACGCCATCTTGAGTATGTTGGCTATAAGCCAACATGTCCAGTATTAGGAACCCTGGCCTTAATCCCTGCTGTCTCTGTGAATTATACTTGTTAAATTCAGTGTCATTGTTGGGATTGTTGATGTGGTATTTTTTTCTCTTTTCTGTTTACCTGTGCTTTGTCAGGCAACATGAAGAAACGCCTTTTGATGCCTAGCAGGGGTAAGACCTCACAGCTGTGCTCAGCTGATGCTAGGACAGTGTGGTCTCAGTCTCATTTGTGGCTTCTTTAGCTGGCTTGTCTGTGCTTTGTGGCTACTAATGCTATGTGTAAATCTTGTCTTGGTAGCTGAATATCCTTTGGACAATATCTGCATTGATGGTCCACACAGATGGGACACCATGCTGGTTGCCTCCCTCCCCTAGGGGACATTACTGGGATTATCTGACTTCTTGGCAATTCCTCCTCAAATATGAGAGTCAGTTCAAATTGAATTTTATTTTAGTTAAAATGACAATCTTAATTTAAAATCTTTTTAAATTAACTTTAATGAATTTTGTAATACCCCATGAAATAATTTAAGAAATTCTAGGGTGTTGCCTAGCCCAGAGGTGGCAGTCATTGGTCTGAAGTGTAACTTTATAAAGTGACTGAGTGTGCCTCATCCTGCAGTGGTGTATTTCTTGATATTTCTTTCACAATTGCTATTTTTTCCTGAGCTATAGGCCTTTCCTAAAGGCAGCTCTGAGACTACCTTGTGGTCCAGATTTCCGTAAAACAGACTCAGTTGCTTCCAAGGTTCCCATGAATGAAGTAGGAAAGGTCCTAGGAGAATTAACCCCAGGGAAAAGAAGAACGTTAACTGCTTCTCTGAAGCCGAAAGACCTGCTAGGAGACTAAAATAGTCATCACCAGGGAACCTCTCATTCCCAGGCTGGGGAACGAGTAGCCTGCACTGTGGTCTCTTTTTTGAGGTTAGTTTGTCACTCTTATTCATAATCATTCTCATTTGACTGGTAGAATGTCAGGAGGGCCAAATAAGTCTCATGCATAGGGCTCTTCTAAGGCATATGTCTAGACCACACTGTTGGCTTATCTGCTGCATTGGGAGCTTCCCTTCATCCCAGCTAACACAACTCTGGCTTACCTTTGGGGGAATCAGAGACTTCTAGCATCTGCCATAGGTGGGCTTCAGGGCCAAAGGTCATCGTCTCCTTGGGAAAGCCAGATAAACCTGTTGTATATCATCTTGAAGCATACTGACCTTGGTCATACAGATATAGCCCTTTATTTTCATAGTGGGCCTTTTTACAGATATATATCGATAGACAGGGTGTAGATAAGCACTTTCGGGAAATAGTTTCTGTTGGGGAACTACCGAATACTTAACTTGGCCTTAGAATGAGCAAACATGAATTCTGGACTTCAAAACAAACAAACAAACAAACAAGTCCCTCATATGCTTATGTGGACCATTTCAAAAAGGATATTGTCTGTGTGCTGTTTGCAGCGTGCTGTGCTGGAGTGGGTGCCAGTATGCATAGCTGCCTGCCTACCTACCTGCCTCTCTGTTGTGTATGTACCACATCACCATTGTGATATGAATGATTGGCATGTCCTTCACTCCTGCATGCCAGCTCCTAAGGTCGTCTCACACTGTGGTTCTAAACATCTTTTATTTGATCCTTCTAATGTGAGATGCCAGGTGGAGTATCTTCTTTTTTACCAACTCATATACATGTTAAGCAAGTTAATACTTAAGTTACTCAGAAAATGATGAACTTTTTAAGAGATTGGGTTAGATTTTTAATACCGGGAAACTTCGTGGCATACCCTGAGCATTTCTTGGGCTTTGTGTGGGTATGGCTTTTGGTAGGAATGTCCTCCTTACACACTTACACTCTCTGTATTACAGGAACACAGCTGGATGTTGTAGTTTACCATAGTAGACTTTAAAGCATTGTAACGGAGCATAGGATAGTCCCATAGGACAATCCTGAGATGGATGGCTAGAGTGGTACAGAGATAGGGCTTAGAATTGGCAGAATAGGTTTCTATTTGTGTTATCTGAGACTACTCATTTTCTGGCATTTGGTCTGCCCACTACCTGAAGAATCTATATATCTTTTACTAATGATCTTAGATACAGAAATCTCTCCTCTTTCAAAATTTTTTGGGTTTTTTTGGCTTCTACTAGCTCTTTGTATGCCCACCAAAATAAGGCAGTGGTTGTGATGCAGAAGGCTGGAGGATGAAAAAAGATTACCAGGATCTTTGGGGGTGGAGTGGGTAGATGGAATCAGGGGCTTCTTTCAAAAGTTACTTGGGGGGTAGGTAGGTGGCGCAGTGGATAAAGCACCGGTTCTGGATTCAGGAGGAACTGAGTTCAAATTCAGCCTCAGACACATAACACTAACTAGCTGTGTGACCCTGGGCAAGTCACTTAACCCCATTGCCTACCCAAAAAAAAAACAACATTACTTGGACTATTTCCATTTACAGTGAACTCAATACGAACAAAACTTGTTGCCACAGATCAGGGTAAGTGAATTCTGAGGGTCTGCTCACATGGGAAGCTTCATCCTTTGCCCTTTTGTAGTTATGCAGTTTAATATATTCCACAGACTTCATTCTTGAGGTTAGTGTGCAAGAAGGACTCTTTACACCCTCTGGGAAATCAACAGTCACAGCTATATATGGGCACAATGCAAAAACATATTAAACCAAACACAAATAGCTCTTATAATTTTTGCATCTAATTCAGGGGAAATGCTTCAAGAAGTGGGGTAGAAATCAGAGTGATATCAATGAGAATGTAACCAGGACATAAGTAGCCTATAGAACACAGGTGAGAGAACTAAGGCTGTTTAGTTTTTGAGAAGAGAATACTTGGGGAGGACATCAGTGTCTTCGGGTATTCAAAGGGCTATCTGTCATGTGTATTAGACTGACTCCCTTTGGCCATGATGAGAAGAACCAGGAGGAAGTGGGAGCAGGAATTTACAGAGGCTGACTTCACCCCGATGTAAAGAATAACTGTCTGAAAAATTAGAGCTCTTCAAAAGTATAATGGAATATATTCAAGTAGAAGCTGGATGACCCTTGCATCAGATGTTACTTAGATATCTGTGAAGTCCCTTCCAGCTCAAAGATTGTATGATTCTAAGGGTGGAATTAAAAGTTGGACTGAGATTTCAAAGTAAAAGCATCCTAGGAGAGAGGGCATATCTAATTAGAAGTGGAAATGGAGGAACCTAGACATGTACGGAAGTGATATGAACAGATTAAAAGGACCAGGGCTTTGGCTGAGAGGTAGGAAAAGTTGAGATTATAACTTGCTTCTCCTTGAAAAGGGCTTTGTTGCAGCCCAAGTTCAGGTTAGTGAGCTAGATCCATGGAGCAATGGGAAGTTGGTTGAATTAATCAAATTAGAGAAATAGATATTAAAATTTTAATTTTTGAGGACCTTAATATGCCCCTTTCAGACCTAGATAACTAAGAAATAAGAAAAATATTAAAGACAAGAATACAATTTGGAAAAATTCAAGCTCTTTGGCAACTACCAAATGGAAATAGAAGGGACTTTACATATCCCTGTACTGCACACAGAAGCTTTACCAGTATGACCATGGGGCATAACAACCTCACTAAAAAAGTATAGAAAATCAGAAAAATAGCACTTTAAGCACTAACAGCGTGCCAGGTACTTTGTAAGTGCCAGCAATACAAAAAAAGGCAAAAGATAAGTTCTCTGTCCTTGAGCTCATAGTCTAACGCAGGAGACAACAAACAAACAACTGTTTAGAAAGAAGCTATATGCAGGATAAATAAGAAATAATCAAAGGAGGGAAGGCACTAGAATTAAGAGGGATTGGGAAAGACTTCCTGTGGAAGGAGGATTTTAGCTGAAATTTGAAGGCAGCTAGGGAAGCCATGAGGCAGAGATGAGGAGGAAGAACATAAATAAAAAACACGTTATTTGCTGATCACAGTGCAATAAAACCACTAATCAGTAAATGGTCCTTAAATGAGAAGTTAAAACATAATTGGAGACTAAATAAAAATTCTAAAGAACTGGTGGGTCAAGGAACAAATTATAGAAACAATAGAAAATGTCATTAAAGAAAATGACAATAATGGGATAATATACCAAAACTTGTGTTGTGCAATTCTAAGGGGAAAATGTATCTAAAAGCAGTTGTGAAATGAAAATTTATATCATCAACCAAAAAAAAAAAAAGCAAATCAGTGAATTGACCCTGCCCTTTCAAAACCAGAACAGCAAGAAATCAAAAAGTAAAAACTCTTGTAATTGAGGCAGCTAGGTGATGCAGTGGATAGAGCACAGGCCCTGGAGTCAAGAGGACCTGAGTTCAAATTCAGCCTCAGACACATAACACTAACTAGCTGTGTGACTCTGGGCAAGTCACTTAACCCCAATTGCCTTACCAAAAAAAAGAGAAAGAAAGAAAAAAAAAAGAAATTCTTATAATTAAAGAAGAGATTAGAGGCAGCTAGTTGGCTCAGTGGATAGAGTGCTGGGCCTCAAGTCAGGAAGATTAGTGTTCAAATCCAGCCTCAGATACTTACTAGCTGTGTAACCCTGGGCAAATCATTTAGTTTCTGTTTGCCATAATCCACTGGTGAAGGAAATGGCAAACTACTCCAATATCTTTGCCAAGAAAATCCCATAGACATTTAAAACTAATTTAAAATAAGGAGCAGAAAGCCCTGTTTGTTTCAAAAATGAGAAGGAATTTATAGCAGTTGAAGAGGAAACAAGTGAAGTTATCAGAAACTTTTGCCCAGATATATGCTAACAAAACTGATGAGTATTAAAAATATATGAATACTTAGAAAAATATAAAATACTAACATTAACAAAAGAAAGACTATCAAATATCAGAAAAGAAATTTGTTATTGTTCAATCGTGATCCCGGTTAGGGTTTTCTTGGCAAAGATCCTGGAGCAGTTTGCCATTTCATTCCCTTCTCCAGCTCATTTTACAGATGAGGAAACTGAGGCAAACAGGGTTAAGTGACTTGTCTAGGGTCACACAACCAGTGAGTATCTGAGTCTGGATTTGAACTTGGGTCTTCTTGACTCAAAGCCCAGTACTCTATCCACTGTGCCACCTAGCTACCCTTAAAATCCACCACATAGAATCCAATCAACGTTCTGGAGCAAAGAGCTGCTTGTGGTTCCTTTAATAGCTGAATTCTTTTAATACATTACTCAGTCCATCTTTTGTTTTTCAGGCTCAGGACTGGTGAAGATTGCCAGTCCCTGTGGCTTCAGTACTTGTCTAGCTGCAGTGCTAGACATACAGAGAGGGTGTGAATGCGGGGATGAGGGGTGGGAGGTGGGAAGGTATAATAGGAGCAAGCAAGTTTTCATTGATAATTTTCTATAGCAGGCACATTTTTATCATCACATAACTGAGAGATTTGGAGAATATAATTCTGCTTTGTGATTTCTTTGTTGATTTATATAAAGAGAACTTGCCTCAGTAGAACAAAATACTACCTTTAAGACTCTTCTCACACATAGCACCTTCCTACATACTCATTAAAATTATACAAAAGTCTCGGATAGGTGTGACTATGGTAACAACTTTTTTTTAAAAGCATTCAGCTGAGTATTCATGTCAAGTAAAATGAAAAGCAGGGATCCATGTGCTTACCCAGTGTGCCCACTTTGGGCTTGGAAAATGTTCTGTGCAAAGTGCAAACAGAACAAGTATTCACTGTGGATGATGTGATTTTTTTTTTAAATCCCCCTATTTATAAATCCTACTGTATGCATCACATTGTTCTAGAATATGACAGACCTAGGGAAATTCAGTTTATCCATCTGGATAAGAAAATAGATGAGCCCACTCCTTTGGTACAGCAATACTTGAATGGGTGATGCAGATGATAAGTGATCTTATGCTGCTCTCTAAATTTTTAACAAGTCATTTCAAAACCATGCCGCATGTATTTTGGATACCTTCCTCATCCCCATCCTACTGGAATTTAGATTCTGCCCCTGGGACCCTGGACTTTGATAGCAAGAAAAGAAATTAGACAAGCCATAAATAAACTCTTACTGAAAATATCTTCATTACCAGTTAGATTCACAAGTTAATGCTTATCAGACTTTAATTAATTCCAATACTACATGAATTGTTTACTTGAATAACATTTGGCATCTTTCCTGTCTCTTTCTAAGATACCAATATGGTCTTGATACCTAATCCAGGAAGAGACAAAGCAAAGAAAGAAAATTACTGGCTAATAGTCTTAATGAACATTGACGCAAAAGTGTTAAATAAAATATTAGGAATTAAGCTATAATAACATATTAGAAAAATTACACACTATGACTAGGTTAGATTTATACGAGAATTAGAGATTAGTTTAACATAAGGAATCATATTATGAATATAATAAACTATGTTAATAATATCAATAATAAAAAAATATGATGATATCCATAGAAGCTGAAAGGCTTTTGACAGAATTTTACTAATTTCTCTTAAAAGATTTTAGAAATCCTAGGAATAAATGGACCTCTCCTTAATATTGTAAATAAGTGTGTGTGTGTGTGTGTGTGTGAATGTGAATGTGAATGTGAATGTGAATGAATGAGCATCAGTTATATAGTAGAGAAGAGACTTTTCCAGTAAGAACAGGAATAGAGCAAGGCTCCCATTATCTGCCCTGCTATTTAACATAGTGCTCGATATGCTAACTATAGCAATAAGACAAGAAAATTGAAGAAATAAGAACAGGCAAAAAGTAAACAAAATTAATGCATTTTGTAGGTGATAGGGTAGTGTACTTAGAACAACCCTTGAAACAATAACTTAAGCAAAGTTGTAGAGTTTATCTACTGATGCAATCAGGCATAATTATGCATGTAAGTATGAAACATTCTTTGCAGAAATAAAGACATACCTAATTATCAGAGAATCATTTATTGCTTGTGAGTAGATTGAGCCAATATAATAAAAATTATAATACTTCATAAATTAATTTATTCAGTGCTGTACTAAAGGGATTCCCAAAAGAATATTTTGTATAGATGGCAAAAATGATAATGAAATTCATGTGGAAAAAGAAAAGGTCAAGAATATCAAGAGTAATAATTTTAAAAAAAAGGAAAGGAACAGGGTCAATCAGTACCAAATCTCAAACCATACTACAGAGCAGTAATTATAAAAAATTATTTGCTACTGGCGTAAGAAATGGAGAGGTAACTCAGTGGAATGGTGTATGTGTATAACACACAGACACAGTAACTTAATATTTCATAAACCCAAAGACCACAGTTACTGGGGAAATACTCACTACTTGACAAAAACTGCTGTAAAAACTAGACATTAATATGGAAGAAATTAGATTTAGACACTATAAACCAAGATAAATTCCAAGTGATTATATGACCTGAAGCAGGAGATCATATAATTTGCAGAGCAAAGAAATTACCTTTCAAATCTATAGATAAAGAAAGAGTTCTTGCCTGAACCAAGGTTAGAAAGAATCATTCGAGGTAAAATAGATAATTTTTATTGACACAAACAAATATAATGAAAAAATTAGAAGGGAAACTACGTAAAGTTTCTAGAAATTCTCCAGAAGAACTAGGAAAAACAATTTTGCAACATATTTCTCTGATTAAGATCTCATTTTCTCCAAGATGGTTGAAGAACTGATTTCAAATTTATAAGACCAAGCCATTAGACAAATGGTCGAAGGATATGAACAGGCAATTTTCAAAGGAAGAAATTTAAGCTATCAGTAATATTTTAAAATGCTCTAAAATACTAATATGTAGAGAAATTCAAATTAAAGCAGATTTGAAGTTCTACTTTATACCTATCAGATACATGTTGGAGGGACTGGGGAAAAGCAGACACTTCTCTGTTGGTGGAGCTGAATGGGTTAAAGAGGAAAAGTTCCTATATGTAAGTAAATATACATATATTGAGTTTCCGTCCTCAAAAAAAATGTATTTATGGAAGTGTGCATTCAAAAACATTTGGATAGCACTGATGTGTAGATATGGAACTTGGGAAACTGAGAGACTGGGATGTTTGAGGGGACATCAATATTAAGTTAGTCTTCATGATTTAGAAGTGGAATAAAAATATAGGCAAATGGTGCTTAAAGCTAGTGCTACAAAGTTTATTAGCAGTAGACAAAGTAGCAGTGTTTCAAACCAAAAGTTTCAAGGAAGTACTTGGAATCAGCTTTTCTGGTTCCCAATTTCTTACTGATCTGTTCTGGTCCCTGAGAATCCATGCATCTCATGCGGTAATTTCAGCAAATCCTTGTTTAGAATTATAGTCTAGATCTGAGCAGGAGCAGCATTGTCCAGGAGTGGTATTGTTTTAGAATGTCAAAGGAAGCTGGAGCCTTTTTTCCAAATGCACCTTCATACCTCATGAGTCATGGCTTTGCCTAGGTAAAGATGCATATGAACATTGCCAGACTTGATTTGTCATATGGAGAGTATACTTTATTTAGTTTTGTTTATTCTCTGCTCTGGAGTGAGGGGAGAAAAAAGCAGAGTCTGACCAGATAGAATAATTCCAACCTCTTGACAGTTGAGGTATAACCACTTAGTCTCCTTCTAGGACCCCTGCAGTAGTTATTTTAAAATACATACACACACACACACACACACACAAAATTATACCAACATAGGGACTTCTAGAAAGGTCCAAAACAAAGACAAATGCCTGAGATATTAAGAGTATCATTCTCCAAGATATCGCAAGAAGCATTCTCACTAGTACCAAGAGTTCAAAATTCTTTTTCAGTTCAATCCTAATTATTTAATCTCCTTGCTTGAGATCTTTAGTTTTTGCTTCTGTTTTGAGGAATTCTCCCATGTTGGGCATGTGGTGATGCAAACGAGAGATTAAAGAAGGTCACCATCCCTTACTTAAATATGAAGACAACTGTGGAGTTTTTTTCCCCTTTCACTGCAGTGTCCAGAAAAGAGTAAGGGGTAAAAGTGCTATTCTATCACACCAAGTCTCATGTCTAATCTTCTACCTCCCTTGGGAAGAAGAGAAATGCTTTCTCATTGGGTCAGATCTCCTTCCTGATTTCCAGTCTCCCATAGGAGAAGGAGAAATGCCATTCCCCTGAGCCAGGTCCCCACTTTGATCCCCTGCCTCCTCGTGGAAGTGGAGAAATACCATTCCATTTAGCACTAGACTCTCTCCTTCCATCAACTCTCAGGAAAATCTGAGTTCAATTCCTGCTTCAGACATGTACTTAGCTGTGTGACTTTGGGCAACTGTAAGATCTAATGTTCTTATATGACTATCTGGCTCTAGCCTTCTTTCTAGGCTTGTACTTCAATCAATCAATCACCTTGCATTTATTAAATTCCTATTATTTGCCAGTCACTGTGCTAGGTTCTGAGGAAATAATGACAAAAATTAAACAATCCCTGCCCTCAAGTAGCTTACATTTTATTGAAGGGAACAGCAAGTACACATATAAGTATATGCAGATTATATGAAAAATAAGTAAAAGATAGTTTTGGGAGGGAAGTTATTAACAGTTGGGAGATTCAGGAAAGGCTTCATATAGAAGAAGAGTTTTTAACTTGGGCTCTCTGAACTTGTAAAAAGTATTTCAGAAATTATTTCAGTATAATTTGTTTACTTCATAATCCTTTGTTTTTTAGTTTATGCATTTAAAAACATTCTGAGAGGGGGTCCATAGGTTTCATCAGACTGCCATCTCTACTAAGTGCCTTTACATTGACCATCCCCCCCATGCTAATATATTCCCAATCTGTACTCAGCTCAAATACCATGTTCTGCATTAATCTTTTCTTGATCCCCTCCCCGAGCTAGTTAGATGACTTGATGGATTTAGAGGACTCGGCTTAGAGTTAGGAAGACTTCAGTTCAGTCCAGCTTCGTGCACTTACTAGCACTGTGACCCTGGGCAAGTCACTGAACCTCTGCTGCCTCAGTTTCCTCAAGTATAAAATGGGGATAATAATGCCACCTAATGGCACCTTATCTCCCAGAGCTGTTGTGAGATTGAAAAGAGATAATATTTGCAAAGTGCCTAGTATGGTGCCTTGTACCTAGTAAGCACTGAATAAATTCTTATTTCCATCCTTTACTCCTTAATAAATAGCATTTTTATCCTTTCTTCCTTCTTAAGTGCTAGTGCCTTCCCACCCTAAACTATTATTGATTTTGTATTTTGGATATGTTTATACATGCCTTTATACCCATGATAGAATTAACTCCTTGAGAGCAGGGAATGTTTCACTTTTGGTTTTGTATCCCCAGCATCTCGCACTTTCTGGCACATATCAGGTACTTAATAAATATTTGTTGACTGATTAATTGCCAGTAAACATGGTGGGGCAATTGTCAATTAAAAATAAGTTCCAATTATAAGTTCTTACCACCTCTAGTGTCTTGTCAGGGAAGCTGGTTCTATGAGCCCTATACCAGTAGTGATTGAAATAGCAGTGAGAAGTATGAAATACTGTCCCAGAAGAAAAATCAGCTTGAAGACAGGCTCCAGGTATTCTATAGGCCTACACATGGTGATACCTAGAGAAGGGAGACCATCTCTTTGTGACTCTTAAAAAAAAAAACAAACAAACAAACAAAAAAAACAACAAAGCAAACTTTGATGTGTCATTGGTAGGGAGTTTCCAGTTTACAAATAGTTAGCTTACAGATTGCCTTAAAGATATCTCAGAGCCAAGTGACTGGTTTGGGGTTTTTTCAAGAAGGAAAGAAGATACCAAACAAGAATAGGACCAGCCATGGTGTACCTTAGTCATCCTCACTGAGGTGTTAACTCTTCTGTATTCTGTCATTCTGAAATGCTTTACTATGCCCCTCATCAAATTTGTTAGGCATTTCAACTTCTATATCACCATACCCCTGCTACCAGTTCTTACCTTGCCCTAACTGGCTATTCCTTTTATTCCCATCAACCTGCCTAGAGACAAAGGTTAGGTATTTGGGTTTTTGTAGTTGTTGAGTCATGTCCAACTCTTCATGACACCATTTGGGGTTTTCTTGGCCAAGAAGTGGTTTGCCATTTCCTTCTCTAGCTCATTTTACAGATGAGGAAACCGAGGCAAACAAGGTTAAATGACTTGCCCAAGGTCACATAGCTAGTAAGTGCCTGAGGCTGGATTTAACCTGCAAAGATATATCTTCCTGACTTCAGGCCCAGCACTTTATCCACTATGCCATCTAGCTGTCCAGGTATTTGAATCAGGTTGTTATTTATTTAAAGGAAATAAGGTCAAATAAAGCAGAATATTGTCAAATTACAGAACTCAGAAATTGTGACCTAAGACTCCCCAGACCCTAGGCAGTGACCCATAGAATTTCCTGGGCTAGCTAACCCCTTCCAGTATCAGTCTGTTGCTACCACAGAAGCAGTTGTTACTTTACCTAGAAAAGCCCAGCTTTTTCTATTCAAAGCTTGTGTCCTTTCCACTAAGATCATTATTTCTAGGCCATTGGTCTGCCATATTTGCAAGGCTTCACCCACGTTGTTGTACTATGAATACCTCCCCCATGGGAGGGGGGGGAACTGAGTTTTTAAACCATCTAATTTTCTTTGGGGAACTGAGGGAAATAGCATTTCTTCATGTAAGGCCAGAGTAGATTTGGGTTAGCCAAAGAAGAGATCATTTGTAAACAGTGAGTGTAATAAGCCCTCTGAGGAGAATTTTGTCATTGGTCCACCTGATTCCTGCTCTATACATGATGTAGCGAACTGAACTAGGAGTCTGAAGATTTGGCTGCAGGTTCTACCACTAGCTAGCTGTGTGACATCGGATAAGTCATGGGATTTTGGATTTTTATTAGGAAAGGACCCTGAAGATGATACTACTCAACCTCATTTTACAGATGAGGAAACTAAGCCTCAAAGAGCCTTGCCCAAGGTCACAGGTAGTAGGTAGCACACCTGGTATTAAAATCTTAGTCCTGTGGCTCCAGATATGGTCTTTTTTTCCATTATGTCACTCTGCCAGTTCAGACTCCTCAAATCTCCTCATCCGTAAAAGAGAGTTGGACTAGATACTGAAATCTAATATTCTTTGCTTTTTCTCACAAATGATTTTGCATACAGCCTCTAACAAAAAGTTATACATACTATACAACTTCTACACAGTAAGGTTGATTTTATCCTTGAATCTGATACTGAGAGACTTTAGGGGATAGGGAAAACCTACATGACTCTAACCTCATGTAAACTTTAGTAGATTATTTGAAGGGAAAAAGAAAAAAAGAATCTTTTATCCCAAACCTGGCCTCTCTTGCTACTGAGCTGTAGGGACCTATGTCCCTTACAGTGGCAGAGAGCCATGGGGTGAGTGCCTCTACTTAACTAAGGTAAATGTTTAGCCCAGTGCTTTTCCCACACTGACTTAACTTGATTCTACCCTGAATTACCTCTATAATCTTTCCAATTAAATAATAGTGACAATTCTGCCTTACTAGTGATCCAAGAGACCCACTAATCAGGAGTAATCATGAGGCTTGTTCCCATCTTGGTTGCTTGTGCCTATTTGCAGAAACATCTGAGGACAGCCTATAGAAGAGTAGAGGCTACAGAGAACTTCCTGGAAACCTTGGGAAAAATTAGGACCACATTGAGAGGAAGAACCATGATGGAGTTAGTCAGGTCCAGCACTTGGTTTCTGGAGTAGAATTTCAGGCTTCTTAAAAGTTCCTAGTTTTTTAAATATTTGGATCTAGTTTCTATCTAAGTTATTTTTGTGTTTTGTATGTTAGGGAAAAAAAATTTCTTTGACTTGGTCACCACCATGAAGAATTCTTGGTAATGCAATGGTGAGACCTTCAGAGCAAGTGCTGCCTGGAGTAGCCTCTGCTTTCCTTTCTTAGTAACTTGATTATGAATTATGTTATTATTACAATAATTAACGCCCCTCCATTTTAACTAGATCCTCCTTCCTTCCACATTTAATTGCTATTAGTGTGAAGAAA